>NC_058519.1:622803600-623117886 GCF_904849725.1 Hordeum vulgare subsp. vulgare | reverse complement strand
GAGAAGGGTTGTGCGATGCGGCTCGGGAGTTATTCAGCACCAAAGATATTTTTGCAATGTCTTGTTAGAATGATGACACTCAAATGTTAATACTAGTAACTAAGGACCATTAAAATGAAACTCACTCTTCCAACCGTAAAAATAACTCGCATCGGCGAAGGGGTCTTACCGGTCTTCTCGCACATTGATTGCATATTTGGTTTTGAAGAGTTAGTCATATTAGTTAGTAATGAAACGGACATTACATGCATGATTTGGCTAATGTGGAAAAGAAACTTACCACAAGGAGCTCATACATGGCCCGATGAACTGCCTCATTTCGTGCCCTCTCCTCCTCCAATAACCGAGTCGTCTTCTCCTCCGCGGCCCGAGCCGTCTCAGCCGCCACCAGGTCCCTCTCCACCGTCTTCCGGTCCCTCTCCTGCAGAAGCTCATGAGTTGTCGCTCTATCTCTCTCTCTCCCTCCTCTCTCTCTCTCTCTCTCTCTCTCTGAAGAGTAGCGTGCAACACCACTCCTCGTTAGCATTGTAATCATCGAAGGCCACACACACTATGTAATGGACGAAAGTTTTCTGAGTCCGTATAACTAACCTAGATGGCGAGATTGATTGGCTGTGGACTAGGCCTTATCTTAGGACAGAAGCTCATCTGGTGCGCCTTGATCTCTAGGAGAGTGAGAGGACAACGTATCATCCCATCTCTAATGGCTATCGATCCATGGGGCCTCCCACCACCAGATATCATCATCAACTCTGGATTGAATGGTTCCTAGCTCGGGTTGAAGTCCTCCCCTTTCCTCTCCTTACCCTCCTCCTTGTATATCACAAGCTTGTTGTGGGAGGAGATGTTGGTGAATATCTAGATGATCGAGGTCAGACTCAGAGAATGCTTTGACCTTATTATAGGAGGCAGTATGGGCCATGCCACTAAATTCGTACACATGTGGTACCTCCGTGTTATTGAGATGCGCCTAAAAGAGAGAACAAAGTATTAGTAAAGGTCTCAAACTAGCATGAAGAAAGAATTGCATGAATCATGAAAAAACCACATACCCAGTTCCGTCCAAACTGAAATAAGTTGGCGCTGCCTTGATGGTGTGGCACACCAACCATTTGGGCATGCTGGTCCTTCACGTTGTCGTGGACGGCTCACCATTCGCCTGTGCACCACTCATCCACCTACGCCTCCCACAATCCATCTTATCCGCACACCATCTCTGGGGCACCTATAAGTTAGGAGAAATTTGAGTGCTACGCCTACGAATCAAATCAAGAAAACTAAGTACAAGGCCTTAGGAATACGTAATTACCTCCATGTACAACTTCTTGAGAAACTTTCTGCGGCACTCCGACTTGTCCTTCTTAATACTACGCGATGCGTAGTAGTCTCGAACAACGTGCGGCCGAGCCTCGTAGTGTAAGTTCTGTAATAGCCGCTTGCACTCGGCCTCGTTAACCTTGGCCGTCGCCTCCTCATATCCCTCCTCACACCTGTAGAAGGTTTGCAATCAATAGAGACAACACTGATTAGTAAAATAACTAGCTATATTGTTAATTTTAGATTGTGTAAAAGGAGAAATTAGCCAAAAGTTGTTGATCACCATCTCGGCCCTCGTGTGGAACAAGACATCGTCGACCATCCCCTTCGGCGGGTCCTCGGCAGCCTTGTAGTGCTCCCAGCTAAATCCTAGTGTAGGAACTCACCCACACTGGGCAATGTGACAAACCTAGGGAAATTTTGCCGACAAAGCACACCAAGGATTGTTTTTGGATTACGGACTCCAAGGGGGTGATCCCAACCCGTGCAGTATGACAAGGTCAACGCATTAAATATTTGAAGAAACTTGAAGACAAAAGGTACAAAAAGAGTAAATGCACTTACTTCTCCCCTTCAGGCCTAATCACCGGCCTCTGCTCGCAGGTCGCCAGCCCTGCCGGGCGACGTGTAGTACCACGCTGGTACACGGTGACCCCTTCAACCACCTCGCCCTCACTATCAGTACACTCATCCCCGCCACCATCAGCATCGCGAACCGGCCCCTCGGTTCAATCCGGACAGGTACCCCATACAGACAAAGCCTTTGGGCCGGGAGTCTCCTAGGACGCAGCCCCTGGTACAGGCGTCTCGTGGGCCGAAGCCTCTAGAACCAGAGTCTCATGGGCCGAAGGCCCATTGACCTAAGGCTCCTGGGTCCAACCTAGTAGTCATGTGCTCGGGTGAATGAGCTGGGGGTGGCGGCGAGGACAGCATAGCAGTCCGCCTACCTCTCCTGTGGACATGTACTGTACCCTTCGCCTTCTACCCTACCCAACCTCATCTCCCGATGGGCAACGACGCCGACAAAGAAGCCCCCGCGGGTGTCCCCAGACATTCTGTCAACATTCTCTGGAGAGATAGGGGTGGAATGGAAGGACCCCTCCTGCGGGGCACCGACAAAGAAGTACCTGCCGAGCGATCTGGACCCGCGCCAACCATCTTTCAACACCTGCCATGATAAATAGTAAAATAAATTAGTACAACATAAAAAAAATTGAATACCTGACATGAATAATAATATGTACATATATATTTTAAGTTGTGATGCATACAAACTAATATTAGTCTTGATCGTCTATATATGCTTCCGGATCAACAAATGCATCATCATCATCACTATAATGCGTGTCATCATGAATGACGTGCTCATCTGGTTCACTCGCATCAACATATGGAAGGACTTTCAATCGGTCAAGCATTGATAGGTGATCCGCAGAAGTAACCTCTTCTAGTTCCGGCTCTGCTAGTTATGGCTCACGGGTGAAGTCGGATTCACTTTTGTTGTCTACTTCCATGTTCTGGGGTGAAGTAGAGTGGTTCTTGAAATGTTTCTTGGAAAGACTTGATTCTTGGAAGAATTCTCCGTCGTATGTGTCTGGGTAAATGTGAGGTTCATAATCCTCTTCATTTGGGAGAGGTGGTCTAGCATGTGGTGGCACTTCATAAACAACATCCCAACCATTCAGATTCTTATTAGTTTGGCAGGCCCACGGTAGATAGAAAACTTGGGTCACTTGATGAGCCGTATTACAAACATCGGGAACATTTAAATGTGTGCTTTGATTGATTTCGACTAGCCCTTTATGTTCATGAGTCCTTCTACTCCCCTTCGGCTAGAACCAATAACATTTGAAGACTACGATGTTCGGTGGGTTTTCACCATAGAGTTGAAGTTCATAAATTGCTTCAACTCTTCCATAATACTCGGTACCTCCTTCGCAATAGCATATACACCACAATTTGAAGATTTTTGGTCGGGCATAGATAGCTCTTTGCCAAATGTACGAAAGCGATACCCATTGATGTTGTATTTCTCAAATGAACGGACCTTATAGTCAAAACCATTAGCGGCTTGTCTTAATTCGGTGTTCATAGACTCTGAATTAGCCTACAAGTTTAATACGAAATGATTGTTGCATTAGCCACAAATTAGACCAAGAAATGAAATGGTCCATTATTGATAATTACCGTTTGTTTGAAGCAAGAGATGACACCGGGATAGCCGCCTCTAATCTTTTGGATCGCCGTTCCATCTGAGAATTTGGCGACGTGTCGACTGTATCAAATATCCAGGAATAAGAGAAGTTCAAAGGAATTAGAAGTTGCAGAAAAATGTACCGAGAACTTACTCGATGTACGGTCGCACTTCTGTTAGGTTGTTGAAGATATACAACGAAATGGTGCGCCAATCTTCCACATCCAACGTTATTGGTTTCGAAGCACCGGCTGGTGCGAGCTTCCATTTGAATAGGCTGAGGTTGGATCCACCATTTTTAGGGTAGCCATCATTGTACCGAGACTTTGGATTATGCAAATGAAGATTTGTGGCTTCGTAGTGTGATGTCATGTAGTTTACCACCTCCTCAGTAATGAATGCCTCGGCAATCGATGCTTCAATTCTACGGTTATTTTTAAATTTTGCTCGAAGCGTCTTCCGCATCCTCTTAGTTGCAAAGCACCAACGATTTTGCACGGGCCCACCCAATCGTGCCTCGGTCGGGAGATGTAAAATCAAATGCTGCATTGGATTAAAGAAGCCCGGGGGAAAGATCTTCTCTAACTTGCAGAGCAACTCCAATGCCAACTCCTCCATGTCATCTACCATGCCAGGCGATAGTTCTTTCACATAAAGAACACAGAAGACACGTAACATTACCGGCATTACCCGCTCAAGCCATATGTGCCAATCATGGTTCTTGAGACCAAATATTTTCAATTTTTCAAGGCTCGCTGCATACCCATCGGGGAACATCAAATACATTTTGACCCACAAGTTAATTTCTCTCATAGCTAGCCTTCCAAGATTGAACCAGGCCTTTGGCTTCGACCACTTCTACTATCCTTTCGATTGTCGCAAGTTTTGTAATGGTCTATGACATAGAGTCTCTGGATTGACTCTAGCCCTAGGATTATCCTTTGACTTCCCCTCTATGACGAATAATGTACCAAAAATGGCACCTACAATATTATTTTTAGTGTGCATCATGTCGATGTTGTGTGGAAGGAGGAGGAATTTGAAGTACGGCAGATCCCACAAGCATGTCTCGTGAGTCCAGGCATGTTCGGAATTATACCCCTTGAAATACCCTGTACACTCTGGATCAGGCTCGAGAGCATTTAACTGATCCAGGATCTGTTGGCCTGTCAATGAAGGTGGTGCCGAGTTTTTGACAACTTTATCTTTGGTAAAGTTCGTCTTGTCTTTTCTGAACTGATGGTGAGGATTCAGGAAATGTCTATGCAAGTCAAAGAAAGAATATTCGGACCCGCCGACAACCAATGAAACTGAAGAGGTGCCTTGCATGTGGGGCATGGGAACCTTCCATGCACACACAAGCCAGAGAATAGCGCATACGCCGGCAAGTCATGCATCGAGTACATGTACCAGGCATGCATTTTGAAGTTTTCTTTTCTAGCGGCATCGTATGTCTTGAACCCATTATCCCAAGCTTCTTGCAATTCATCCTTAAGCGGCTGCATGTATGCATTCATATTCTACCCTTGATAGTTGGGCCCTAGAATTATCAACATCAGGAATATGTTCTTTCTTTGCATAATCTATCCGGGGGGAGATTGAGTGGAATAGCAAATACAGGCCAACAACTATATTGGGTTGCCATCGTACCAAAGGAATTGAACCCATCCGTGGCGACACAGACTCGAGGATGCCTTGGATATGCCTCTTTATCCGGATGTAATGCATCAAAGTCCTTCCACGCTTCCCCATCCGATGTGTGTACCGTCATCTTATTCCCATATGCATCTAGTTTGGTTCTTTTTCCCAATTTTTGACATGTGATCTGTCTGGCCATCTCTTCGACCATGAAAAGATGTTGAAGGCTTGGTATGATTGGCATATACCGAAGAACATTAACTAGGATTTGGGTCTGGTTCTTCTCACCCATACTGTTGTCTACCACAACATACCTGGAAGACTTGCAAATGGGACAATAGTTCAAATCTGCATACTCAAGCCTAAATAAGGCACATCCTTTCTCACAGGCATATATCTTCTCATAGGGCATCTTAAGTACACGAAGTATTGTCTGACTGGTACAGGTTTGTGTTGGAATTATGCCCTAGAGGCAATAATAAATATAGTTATTATTATAATTCCTGTATCAAGATAATCGTTTATTATCCATGCTATAATTGTGTTGAATGAAGACTTATATACATGTGTGGATACATAGACAAAACACTGTCCCTAGCAAGCCTCTAGTTGGCTAGCCAGTTGATCAAAGATAGTCAGGGTCTTCTGATTATATACAAGGTGTTGTTGCTTGATAACTGGATCACTTCATTAGGAGAATCACGTGATGGACTAGACCCAAACTAATAGACGTAGCATGTTGATCGTGTCATTTTGTTGCTACTGTTTTCTGCGTGTCAAGTATTTGTTCCTATGACCATGAGATCATATAACTCACTGACACCGGAGGAATGCTTTGTGTGTATCAAACGTCGCAACGTAACTGGGTGACTATAAAGATGCTCTAGAGGTATCTCCGAAGGTGTTCATTGAATTAGTATGGATCGAGACTCGGATTTGTTACTCCGTGTGACGGAGAGGTATCTCGGGGCCCACTCGGTAATACAACATCACACACAAGCCTTGCAAGCAATGTGACTTAGTGTAAGTTGCGGGATCTTATATTACGAAACGAGTAAAGAGACTTGCCGGTAAACGAGATTGAAATAGGTATGCGGATACTGACGATCGAATCTCGGGCAAGTAACATACCGAAGGACAAAGGGAATGACATACAAGATTATATGAATCCTTGGCACTGAGGTTCAAACGATAAGATCTTCGTAGAATATGTGGGATCCAATATGGGCATCCAGGTCCCGCTATTGGATATTGACCGAGGAGTCACTCGGGTCATGTCTACATAGTTCTCGAACCCGCAGGGTCTGCACACTTAAGGTTCGACGTTGTTTTATGCGTATTTGAGTTATATTGTTGGTTACCGAATGTTGTTCGGAGTCCCGGATGAGATCACGGACGTCACGAGGGTTTCCGGAATAGTTCGGAAACGAAGATTGATATATAGGATGACCTCATTTGATTACCAGAAGGTTTTCGGAGTTACCGGGAAAGTACCGGGAATGACGAATGGGTTCCGGGTGTTCACCGGGGGGGGGGGACAACCCACCCCGGGGAAGCCCATAGGCCTTGGGGGTGGCGCACCAGCCCTTGGTGGGGTGGTGGACAGCCCAAGAGGGCCCTATGCGCCAAGGATAGAAAATCAAAGAGAAAAGAAAAAAAAAGAGGTGGGAAAGGAGAGAAGGACTCCACTTTCCAATCCTAGTTGGACTAGGATTGGAGGAGGACTCCTCCTCCCCTTGGTGTGCAACCCTTGGGGCTGCTTGAGCCTCAAGGCAAGCCTCCCCTCCCTCCTCCTATATATATGGAGCAATTAGGGCTGATTTGAGACAACTTTTCAAAGGCAGCCCGACCACATACCTCCATGGTTTTACCTCTAGATCGCGTTTCTGCGGAGCTCGGGCGGAGCCCTGCCGAGATCAGATCACCACCAATCTCCGGAGCGCCGTCACGCTGCCGGAGAACACATCTACCTCTCCGTCTCTCTTGCTGGATCAAGAAGGCCGAGATCATCGTCGAGCTGTACGTGTGCTGAACGCGGAGGTGCCGTCCGTTCGGCACTAGATCGTGGGACGGATCGCGGGACGGTTCATGGGACGGTTCGCGGGGCGGATCGAGGGACGTGAGGACGTTCTACTACATCAACCGCGTTCACTAACGCTTCTGCTGTGCGATCTACAAGGGTACGTAGATCGGAAATCCCCTCTCGTAGATGAACATCACCATGATAGGTCTTCGTGCGCGTAGGAAAATTTTTGTTTCCCATGCGACGTTCCCCAACAGTTTGCAGGCATGTCCTTTGGGTAGAAAGCGTCCAAATGTGTCATCATGGCGTCGTAGCATTCTCTTCCCAAGTTGAATTGAGCCTTCAGAGCCATTACTTGTGCAATTGTATCCAGCTGACAAAGCTCGGTGTGCTCGTGGAGATGACGTTTTGAAGAATCCGACATTTCATAGAAGGCCTTTGCAGATTCCTCCATCTCATAGTCCGAATCCCAAGCATCATCAAAGTCTTGCACCATGTCTTCTATCCAGGTACCATGCTCGTCGATGCAACGATGAACCACCTCAGCTCTGGTGCGTTGTCTAGACTCACCATGAAATTTCCACACCATATAATCAGACTTAAAACCCCTCCTCTACAGGTGTTTAATCATTACAACCTCTGTCCTCTTTTTATAGTTGTCGCACCTCGGACAGGGACACCAGTTTGTTGTCTGACCATTTGCAGATGTGGCTTTCACAAACTACTTGGATTTTATAAACCATTATTTGGTCATCTCTTTCTGACTAGTGTGACCCATGTACATCCACGCACGACCACTCCTCTTGCCTAGCTGCTAAAGACACCAGTTAATCTAGTTTGTCAATTTTATTACGTCCATGCAACCTACATGCTAGTAGGTAAAGATAGGTCCTAACCCCACCTGAATATGTGTAGAGTGAGTATGTTCTCCATGCTCTACCCCATTCCGGGACAAAATTTCGCAGCACCTCCCCGCTGTTCTCCAAATATACGTCTCAGCAAAAAGCCGAGAGAATGTGCATCCGGAGAACAACGGGGAGGCGCTGCCGATATTTTGTCTTGGAATGAGGTAGAGCATGGAGAACGTACCCAATGTACACATCCTCGGTCTGCCCGTGGAAATCATTGGACAATCTGAATGAGTTAGGGTGATAAATATGCAACTGAATGCATATTTATTGATGCAACCCTTTCGGATGGGAGATGCCTAGGTTACGCCACGTGGCATGAAAATGAAATCTAGTGACATGATTAAAAGAGCGTAGGAGGTGAAGGTGTATTCGTTGCTCAGCCACGTCTGTAGAGTTAGTAGTCGAACAACAGCGGGATCACGGACCAAAAACTTCAACGATGATGAGTCCAAGGAGATGAAATAGCACAAAGCCTATAAATTTTACCGAGTGAATTTTTTTTAGGACATCACATCACATAAAGCATTGATAGTTCAAACAATGAAAAAAATCATATTGCTAATGAAATCTCCTCTTCTCGTCCTCTTCTTCTTCTTCTGTCCTTCTCCTCCTCCTCTTCTTCTTCTGTCCTTCTCCTCCTCCTCTTCTTCTTCTCCTCTTCTTCTACTACTTCTTCTTCTTCTATCCTTCTCCTCTTCTTCTTCTTCTTCTTTCCTTCTCCTCTTCATCTTCTTCTTTTCTTCCTCTTCTTCTTCTTCTTCTTCTTCTTCTTCTTCTTCCTTCTTTTCCTTTTTCCTCTTCTTTATTCTCCTCTTCTCCTCCTCTTGTTCTTCTTCTTCTCCTCCTCCTCCTTCCCTTCTTCTTCTTCTTCCTTCTTCTACTTATTCTTCTTTTCTTCTTCATCTATTTCCTACTTTTAATTATGACTAATTAACTAAAACATATCACTAACCTAATTTAATCTAATCTTATATAACCTAGCACTAAACTACATATATAGTCTAATATAACAATTAAATATCAAAAAGGAACAAAAATAGAAAAAAACTCACCTTAGGGCGGTCTGGCGCCGGAGCGGCAGTGTGAGGAGGCCGGGGCGCCGGGGCGCCGGGCCGGCAGGGTGCGGGGGCGTCGGGGCGGCGCTAGCGACTGGGGTGCCGACACCGGCGAGGTGGTGCCGGGCGGGGCAGGGGCGCCGGTTGCGGGGAGGGGCGTCGGCGGGGAGGATGGCCGGTGCAGGGAGGAGGTCCGACGAGGGGTGGCCAACCGCATGGATCTGCGATGGTGGTGGAGGAGAAGGGGGTCTGCAGTGGTGAGGGAGAGGCCATGCATGCGGTGTGTGGGTGGATAGAGAGAGGGGGGAGAGAGGGAGAGAGGGCGTGGGGCCGGGGGTAAGCGACCGTTAGATGAACCACCCTCTTTGTCGTCCGCTTGCAGAAGGCAAAGGATGTCATCTTCTTTGCCGTCTGTCGGCGTGTTCTTTGCCATCTGCTCGCAGACGACAAAGAACTCGCTGATGGAAAACATAAACTTTGCCATCAGGCACCTCTTTGTCGTCCTCCTTCCGGGTATTTGCCCTCAGCTGGCTGACGACAAAGAACTGGCTGATGGCAAAGATAAACATTGCCATCAGTCAATTCTTTGCCATCTGTTTTCTGGAACTGATGGCAAAGTTGTTCTTTGTCATCAGCCGGCAGACGACAAAGAAATGGCTATTGGCAAATCCTCTAATTCCAGTAATGTATACACATGATCATTGCCGTGAATATTGCATAACTATTTGTTTTTCTATCAATTGCCCAACAGTAATTTGTTTACCCACTCTATGGTGTTTTCATGAGAGATGTCATTACGGAAAACTATCGCCCCCGGGTCTATTCACCATATATTTACAAAACCTTCAATATTTTGCTGCCATTTACTTATTTTCATTTTATTTTGCAATTTACAATTATCTACACACCTCACTTGCTTGCAACTAACGAGACCAAGGGGATTGACAACCCTCTTGCCCATGTTGGGTGCAAGTTATTTGTTCTTTTCTGTCCAGCCGATGAAGATAGTTGTTGTTGATGTTCCTATTGATTCGACAAACCTGGATTTCATAACTGAGGGAAATACTTACCCACATTATGCTATGATAAGCCATTCTTCTTCATGGAAAACCCAACACAGATCACAAGTATCAATCATCGTGTTGCACGTGTGCTGAAGGCGGAGGTATCGTCCGTTCGACGCTGGATTGGGATGGATCGTTCGACGCTGGAACTTGGAGGTTAAAACGTACGACTGCATCAACCGCGTTTTAACGCCTCTACTTAACAGTCAACAAGGGTATGTACACAGACTGTCCCTCTTGTAGCTATGCAGGTCCATGAATAGATCTTGCGTGCGCGCAGGAATTTTTTTGTTTCCCACGCAATGTTCCCCAACAAAAATTTGTTAAATTTCTTCCATTTCACATAAAAACATAATTATGTTGGTGGGTATGAGATTTATGGCAAGCATGTGGTTGGTAAAAGTGTTAGAAATATGCCATAGAGGCAATAATAAATTAGTTAGTATTATGTTTCTTTGTTCGTGATAATCGTTTATTATCTATGCTATAATTGTATTGATTGGAAACTCAAATACATGTGTGGATACATAGACAAAACACTGTCTCTAGTAAGCCTCTAATTGACTAGCTCGCTGATCAAAGATGGTAAAGGTTTCCAAACCATAGACAAGTGTTGTCACTTGATAACGGGATCACATCATTAGGAGAATCATGTGATGGACAAGACCCAAACTATGAATGTAGCATATTGATCGTGTCGTTTTATTGCTATTGTTTTCTGCGTGTCAAGTATTTGTTCCTATGACCATGAGATCATATAACTCACTGGCACCGGAGGAATACCTTGTGTGCATCAAACGTCGCAACGTAACTGGATGACTATAAAGGTGCTCTACAGGTATCTCCGAAGGTGTCCGTTGAGTTAGTATGGATCAAGACTGGGATTTGTCACTCCGTGTAACGAAGAGGTATCTCGGGGCCCACTCGGTAATACAACATCACACACAAGCCTTGCAAGCAATGGGACTAAGTTTAAGTCACAGGATCTTCTATTACGGAATGAGTAAAGAGACTTGCCGGTAACGAGATTGAAATAGGTAGGCGGATACCGACGATAAAATCTCGTGCAAGTAACATACTTAAGGACAAAGGGAATGACATACGGGATTATACGAATCCTTGACACTGAGGTTCAACCGATAAGATCTTTGGAAAATATGTAGGATCCAATATGGGCATCCAGTTACCGCTCTAAGGGCAAGGGCTAGAAGGGATATTTCATGAAACAACAAACCAGTTGCTGCTCTAATGAAGAAAGCCAAGATTGAACCCAAACCCGAGACTAAGTGCTTCTGTTATAAGGGGAACGGTCACTGAGGCGGAGCTACCCTAGATACTTGGTAGATGAGAAGGCTGGCTAAGTCAACAGAAGTATATTTGATATACATGATATTGATGTCTACTTTACTAGTACTCCTAGTAGTACGAGGGTATTATATACCGGTTTGATTGCTAAGTGATTAGTAACTCGAAATGAAAGCTACGGAATAAACGGAGACAAGCTAGAGGCGAGGTGACGATAAGTGTTGGAAGTGTTTCCAAGGTTGATGTGATCAAACATCGCACGCTCCCTCTACCATCGGGATTGGTGTTAAACCAAAAAAATTGTTATTTGGTGTTTGCGTTGAGCATGAACTTGATTGAATCGTGTTTATTGGAATTTGATTATTCATTTAAAGAGAATAATGGTTATTCTATTTGCTTGAATAATTACCTTCAGTGGTTTATTGAATCTCGATCGTAGTGTTACACATGTTCATAATATTGATGCCAAAAGATACAAAGTAATAATGATAGTACCACTTACTTGTGGCACTGTCACTTGAGTCATGTTGGTGTAAAATGCATGAAAAAGCTCTATGCTGATGGATCTTTGTACTCAATCATTTTTGAAATGTTTGAGACATGCAAACCATACGTGTTGGTATAAACGCATGAAGAAACTCCATGCAGATAGATCGTTTGGACTCACTTGATTTTGAATCACTTGAGACATGCAAAATCATACCACATGGAACAAGAAAGTAACTTGTTGGATGCAATACATTTTTTATGTGTGCAGTCCAATGAGTGCTGAGGCACGTAGTGGATATCGTTATGTTCTTACTTCACTGACGACTTGAGTAGATACAGGAGTATTTACTTGATGAATCACAAGTCTGAAATATTGAAAGGTTCAAAGCTATTTCAGAGTGAAGATCGTCGTCACAAGAGGATAAACTGTGTACGATATGATCATAGAGATGAATATCCGAGTTGCGAGTTTTGGTACACAGTTGAGACAATATGGAAATTATTTCGAAATTCATGCCACCTGGAATACCATAGTGTGATGGTCTGTCCGAACGTCATAGCCACGCCCTATTTGATATGGGGCATACTATGATGTCTCTTATCGAATTACCACTATTGTTTATGGGTTATGCATTAGAGACAACCGCATTCACTTTAAATAGGGCAGCGCGTATTTCCGTTGAGATGACAGAGTATAAACTATGGTTTGGAGAAACCTAAGCTGTCATTCTTAAAAGTTTGGGGCTGCGATGCTTATGTGGAAAAGTTTCAGTCTCATAAGCTTGAACCCAAAGCGGATAAATGCATCTTCATAGGATATTCAAAACAGTTGGGTACATCTCCTATCTCAGATCCGGAAGCGAAGTGTTGTTTCTAGAAACGGGTCCTTTCTCGGGGAAAGGTTTCTCTCGAAAGAATTGAGTGGGAGGATGGTGGAACTTGATGAGTTTAGTAAACCGTCACTTCAACCAGTGTGTAGCAGGGCGCAGGAAGTTGTTCCTGTGGCGCATACACCAATTGAAGTGGAAACTGATGATGGTGATCATTGAGCTTCGGATCAAGTAATTACAAACCTCGTAGGTCGACAAGGTCGCGTACTACTACAGAGTGTTATGGTAACCTTGTCTTGGAGGTCATGTTGTTGAACAACAATGAACCTACGAGCTATGGAGAAGCGATGGTGGGTCCAGATTCCGACAAATGGCTGGAGGCCATGAAATCCGAGAGAGGATCCATGTATGAAAACAAAGTGTAGACTTTGGAAGAACCACTTGATGCTCGTAGGACTATTAAGTAAAGATGGGCCTTTAAAAGGAAGACAGACGATGATGGTGAAAAGTCACCATTAAGAAAAGCTCGGCTTTTTACAAGGAAGTTTCCGACAAGCTCAAAGAGTAGACTATGATGAGACTTTCTCACTCGTAGGATGCTAAAAGTCTGTTGAAGTTATGTTAGTAGTTGCTGCATTATTTATGAAATATAGCACATAGGATGTCAAAACATTGTTTCCTCGATGGTTTCCTTGAGGAAAGGTTGTATGTGATACAACCAGAAGGTTTTGTCGATCCTAAGGATACTAACAAGTATGCAAGCTCCAGCGATCCTTCTATGGACTGGTGCAAGCATCTCGGAGTTTGAATATACGCTTTGATGAGATGATCAAAGCTTTTTGGTTTGTAGAAGGTTTATGAGAAACTTGTGTTTCCAAAGAAGTGAGTGGGAGCACTATGGAATTTCTGATAAGTATATGTGGTTGACATATTGTTGATCGGAAGTAATGTAGAATTTCTGTGAAGCATAAAAGGTTGTTTGAAAGGATTTTTTCAAAATAAGACCTGGATAGAGCTATTTGAACATTGAGCATCAAGATCTATAGAGATAGATCAAAACGCTTAATAGAACTTTCAAATGAAATGCATGCCTTGACAAGTTTTTGAAGGAGTTCAAAATAGATAGGCAAATAAGGAGTTCTTGGCTGTGTTGTAAGGTTTGAATTTGAGTAAAAACTCAAAGCCCGACCATGGCAGAAGAAAGAGAAAGGACGAAGGTCGTCTCCTATGCCTTAGCCATAGACTCTAAAGTATGCCATGCTATGTGCCGCACCTGATGTGTGCCTTGTTACAAGTCTGTTAAGAGGTACAAAGAGTGATACATGATTGAATCACTGAACAACGGTGAAAGTTATCCTTAGTAACTAATGGACTAAGGAATTTTTCTCGATTATGGAGGTGGTTAAAGAGTTCGTCGTAAAGGGTTACGTCGATGCAAGCTTTGACACCAATCCGAATAACTATGAGTAGTAAAACGGATTCGTATAGTAGAATAGATATTTGGAGTATTTCTGAATAGCACGTAGTAGCAGCATCTATAAGATGACATAAGGATTTGTAAAGCACACACGGATCTGAAAGATTCAGAACCATTGACTAAAACCTCTCTCACGAGCAAGACGTGATAAAACACCAGAACTATATGGGTGTTGGATTTGTTAAAATCACATGCTGATGTGAACTAGATTATTGATTCTAGTGCAAGTGGGAGACTATTGGAAATATGCCCTAGAGGCAATAATAAATTAGTTATTATTATATTTCTTTGTTCGTGATAATCATTTATTATCCATGCTATAATTGTATTGATTGGAAACTCAAATACATGTGTGGATACATAGACAAAACACTGTCCCTAGTAAGCCTCTAGTTGACTAGCTCGTTGATCAAAGATGGTCAAGGTTTCCTAACCATAGACAACTGTTGTCACTTGATAACGGGATCACATCATTAGGAGAATCATGCGATGGACAATACCCAAACTATGAACGTAGCATATTGATCGTGTCGTTTTATTGCTATTGTTTTTAGCGTGTCAAGTATTTGTTCCTATGACCATGAGATCATATAACTCACTGGCACCGGAGGAATACCTTGTGACCATCTAACATCGCAACGTAACTGGGTGACTATAAAGGTGCTCTACAGGTATCTCCGAAGGTGTCCGTTGAGTTAGTATGGATCAAGACTGGGATTTGTCACTCCGTGTGACGGAGAGGTATCTCGGGGCCCACTCGGTAATACAACATCACACACAGGCCTTGCAAGCAATGTGACTAAGTTTAAGTCACGAGATCTTGCATTACGGAACGAGTAAAGAGACTTGCCGGTAACGAGATTGAAATAGGTATGCGGATACCGACGATCAAAACTCGGGCAAGTAACATACCGAAGGACAAAGGGAATGACATACGAGATTATATGAATCCTTGACACTGAGGTTCAACCGATAAGATCTTCGGAGAATATTTAGGATCCAATATGGGCATCCAGATGCCGCTATTGGATATTGTCCGAGGAGTGCCTCGGGGCATGTCTACATAGTTCTCGAACCCGCAGGGTCTTCACACTTAAGGTTCGATGATGTTTTAGTATAGTTGAGTTATATGTGTGGTTACCGAATGGTGTTCGGAGTCTCGGATGAGATCATGGACGTCACGAGGGTTTCCGGAATGGTCCGTAAACAAAGATTGATATATAGTATGGTTTCATTTGGTTACCGGAAAGTTTCGGGCAATTCCGGCAGTGTACCGGGAGTGACAAATGGGTTCCGGGAGTTCACCGGGAGGGGCCCACCCACTCGGGAGTGAGCCCAAGGCCATCGGGTGGTGCCACAAGTCCCTAGTGGGATGGTGGAGTCAGCCCAAGGGGCCCATGGCGCCACTTAAATAAATTCTAAAAGAAAAGATGAAGAAAAAGGGAAATTGGGAGGTGGGAAGGAAGAGGAGGACTCCTCCTTCCCAAACCGAATTGGAGGAGCAGTCCTCCTCCTCCCTGGACGGCGCACCCCTTGAGGGCTTGGTCCTCAAGGAAAGCCTCCAATATATAGTGGTGTTTTAGGGCTGATTTGAGAGAATTTTTGCCACGTGCAACTCAACCCTAGACCACATAGTTTTACCTCTAGATCGGATTTCTGCGGAGTTCGGGTGGAGCCCTGCAGGAGTAGATCGTCACGCTGCCGAAGAACTCATCTACTTCTCTGTCTTGCTTGCTGGATTAAGAAGGCCGAGATCATCGTCGAGCTGTACGTGTGCTGAACGCGGAGGTGCCGTCCGTTCGGTGCTAGATCAGAACGGATCGTGGGCAGATCGCAGGACGGTTCATGAGATGGCTCGTGGGGCGGTTCGAGGGACGCGAAGATGTTCCACTACATCAACCGAGTTTAATAACGCTTCCTGCTGTGCGATCTACAAGGGTACGTAGATCCAAATCTCCTCTCGTAGATGGACATCACCATGATAGGTCTTCGTGTGCGTAGGAATTTTTTTGTTTTCCATGCAACGTTCCCCAACAAAAAGTACGTACATATATAGTCCATTTCTCATATGTGAATCTCTATTGTGAATATTGTATGTTGAATATAAATGTATGCTTAGGATATGGCTGCAAAGCAAGCAAGGTTCTACTTTACCTATTTTTATTCAATGTGAAGCTGTTCTTCAAAACTTTATCAATTCAAGGCGCGAAGCTATATACACACAGTCGCAGAATCAGAGGTTTTAGAGGCAGTCAAGTGCTCAGAATTTGGATCAAAAAGGACCAAGAAATTGACAATCTGTGTCTGCCAAACCGCTTCAGACTATTCCGGTAACCTCCTTGTAAAGAGTATTTCATATTGTGTTATCGTAAATAATTTGCTACCCATGGTGGTAGCTACACATGGCCCTAATTTTTATCTCTAATTCAATTGGTAAATTATTTTGGACTATGAAAAATAACTCTATAACAAAAATATCATGACTTTGGACCAGGCAGACAAGCAAACATGCAATTATGCTAAGAAGGCAAGCAAAAAAGACCGAGTGAAGTGAGAAACACCCCTTTCTACACAATGAAAAGGCACTTGTGTCGAAAAGGTAATAAAAAGACAAAGAGAAGTGATAAAAAGTCATTTTTATACAACCAAAATGCACTTGTGCCATTGCCATTGAAACCCAACACCTCATATAGAAAAAAGTGCAATTACACCTAAGGCTGTGTACCTACTACCATGCATAGAAAATCACCTCTCGTTGTGTTATTCACACATATGATGTTATATGGTCCTGCTAAACTAACATGTCTACCCATTAGTGGTGAGACTGGGTTTTTCTTTGTTTGTTAACAATATTTATGAAAGAAACTAAGATATCAAATTGTTGTATTAAATAAATAAGGTTTAAATAATTAATGTACATATTCAAAAAAAAATGATGGCCAACTAGTTAAACAATAATCATATATTTTGGTACAACATAGTTCCTATAAAATATGACATTTGACATCATGTTGGAATCTATACTTATTTTCCCTTTGCATGTTGTGTTGTGTATGTTTCTAAGAGCCATGGAGCATAATTATAAAGTTCCTTGTGACAAGATCTAATGGTAATTTCTGTTAATCCGGCCACAAAACATATATCTGCAAAACAAGAATTATGTTTGTGAGAAGATATTCACCGCATGCAAATAATCCATACAAATAAAATACTATACAATGAAAATCTACTACCTTTAATAGCCACCTTGTCACGTGGTTCCATGAACGATTTAGATATTAAATATATTATAGTTCCAGCTATTGATATAGCATTCCTTCTGCATAATAGATTTATCATTATGTATACAATTGCAAAATATAAACATGTTAATTGGAGCATATTAAAATTATGTAATAACACAATTGATACCCTTTCATTACTAATTTTATTTTCACTTTTTTGTGCATGTATGAATATATAGATTAAGTAATGTAATTATGCATTTGATAACAAATACCTTATATCAAGTCTCTGCACTCGATTTGCTGCTTCTTCTGCTGCTTGAATCGCTTTGTTTGACATTCCAAGTGTTGAACAAAAACGTCGCTACAAAGTGTGAATTATAGGGTAAAGTTTTGATAGAAATTATTACTTGAACACATTTATATTCTACTACCATCTATAAAAAATGAACTACTAGGCAAACTTCCTAAAAATATTATGATGTAATGAAGTAACTATGAAAATACGTACCACGAGATCCCTAGGACGAACACTGTTGATCTCCATGGATTCGCTTTTCTTCTCTTCAATATGTTGTACTAGTAAATATTTTGCTCGAGAAATTTCCTTTTTTGTAACTCCGTTAGTGACGGTGCAAATCTCTATTTTTAGATAGAAACAAAGAAGATTATTGATAATGTATGATAAAATGTTCATATATTCCTATAATAAATTTCATACCTTTTATAGTTCGAGGCTTATTAGCTTGCCTGCATGCTATGTACAACCAAGCAGCACAAATAGAATGTTTCTTCCTTACATTAAATATCTTAAGATCATTTGCTTTCATGTATAAATTTGTTGCTTGAAGCTTTATGTTATCCACAATGCCCAACCTAAAAATAATGTGGTTAATTAGTTCACCTAGTTTTATGCTACACTTCTTATTCGAATTATGTTTATTTTTGTGTTCACTATAGTATAAATATATATTATAATAAACTTTGGACAAGTCAAGATAACAACCACATTAGTAAAGAATATTTTAACTATCTTAAAGTTCACATGGACACATAATAGATCATTCCAATATATTAATATTACAATCATATTTGTATAGAAATATATATATATAAATACTAGTAATTAATAAATTTGAATTTAATGTACATAAGAATATGAATTCACCTGTCGGACATATCAGCTATATAGTGAATTGCATTGTCGGGTTGATGGGAAGAAAAATCAACACACTTTTGTATATTTCCGCGAAAAGATTTGTGTTGATCAAATATGTTGTTCTCTAATCTCATAACTGTTGTAGAATTATGCCTTGATTTCAGAATATTTGGGGTTTTTACTATAGAAATAGGGTCATAATTATCATCATTTGATGCTAAAGGGGTAAATCTATGCCAATCTTTCTCATCAATGTAATGACTATCCAATACAAGACCGCATTCTGAGCATATGGTATCTCCAGTTGCGCGATCGAATACTATCACTGTGCTAATGTTACAATCTTTACAGTATGACGATTCCATTAGAATGTGCGATTATGAAGAGGCACAGTTTGAGGAGGTTGGATAACTAGGAAACCACTAAGACTATAACCAAATAACAACTACATTTATGCTTTAATGGCTTGTGTGCTATTCCACATTTATAAGGCACTAAGCCAAAATGTCATAAGCATGACTGTGAATAGTATATATTTTGTAAGACCCACTTAACTAGAAGGTGGTTGTCTCGTCGGCATACAAAAGTTTATATGCAGTTTGGTAGATTAAGAAAGTTTATGTCATATATTTCAATTTAGCTAACGTAGAAGTTTAGTTCAAGTTGTAAATAAAGTGAAGAAATTGCATCAAGGTACAAGTCAATTATATCAATGTTGAACCACCTTTATTGGCAGTAAATCAAATTTTAACCTCCCGCAAGATTGTGCTAACAGAAATTAAGGTTGACAATGCTATGAGTGTGGTTTTTTGATCTTCCATGTAGGTGTATCCTCTATGCTCACCGTTCTGATAGCATCGAGTTGCACAGAACTATGTCAGTCATTGGTTTTTACACAAAATAATGGAAACACATCTGCATTTGTTTGGAAAGAAATTCTCTCTTATTTTAATTAAAAAAAGTTAATGACAGTGATAGGTTCTCAAATATTGCAAAGATGACGCTAGTACATGTACGTCGAGAGGTCCGTCACCTAATTCGAAAAGTTAGTTGCTTTTTTTAGAAACCAGCAGGAGCTCTACCTTTGCATTAAAAAGAAGAGAGTTGACCAGCTTATAAGGAAAACTGGTCGAAAACCGATACATCAAAACACGTGAGCCAAGGACACTGCCGCCCACGCGGAGAACCCGAGACCGAGGTGACAAAGGTGGTGAAGGGGCTCCCACGACGACGCCTACAAGGAGGGAACGACGTCGTAGGACACCATCGACGCCGGCAACGATCGAGGTCTTGCAAGGATTTCGCTTGGAGCTCACCGAAACCGTCGTCACAGCAGCCTGTCTAGCAAACCGTCTTCGGCCACATGTCGACCGTCCTCGCCCAAGCCGCCAGCTCAAACACGCAAGGCAGCTCACCGCCACCAAACCCTCCCGCGACCGCGCACCCGGGACCACCTCCCCGGCCTCCACAAGCCACCAACCCGCCTCCCGCGAGGCCGAGGACAGCAGCTCTCCTCGCCACCGTGTCGTTAGTTGTTACACAATAGTGGATGCACATATGCATCTTAGTGACTCAACGCAGATCTCGTCCCTCTTCTGGCAAATTCTATTGTTCATCTTCTCCTAGCAACACATGCAATTTCCTCTCCGCCCCTTTCCGCCACTCCACATGCCTCACTCCTGTTGAAGCCCATGTCACTGACGCGGATGTCTAACCTGAGAAGGAACCCAAAGGAATAGCCCCCGACCCCACCATCCGCACCAAAGAAACCTCATCGTCGACTATGCCGGGTTTTTTCACTGTTTTGACCCACGAGCCGAAAAAAATGCACACAATGAACTCGATCTAAAACTTTTTCACGATCTGACCCTTTTAGAAACGCCAAAAACCGTGGCGTTGCAGACGAATAAGGAAACGCCAATCCACTGGACGTTGCAGGCCTTATGTGAAATGCCAGTCTACTGGACGTTGCAGGGCCTATGTGAAACTCCAAGCACGCTAGCGTTTCTGGGGGGCTCTGAAACGCCAAGGACGATGGCGTTTCTGGGGGGCTATGTAACTGCCCAGCGCCCTCTACTTCGCCCACCTCATGTTCTTTCCTTCTTCCTCTCCACGAAAAAGCTCTCCCTCCTCCTCCAGATCCCCCCTTCGATCTCCCTCCTCCCCAACCGTTTTGTTGGTTCTTTGGGGCAAATCGAAGAGGTCGGTAAGCTCCTCCAATCCCTCCAATTAGTTTTTGCAATGACTTTGTATGTGTGTAGCTTTTTCTTCCACTAGGTGTACGTATGTTTTGAAGTAAAATTTATTTTGTGATTGTTAATAGGTGTAGTTTATGGTGTCTCTAGGTGTAGTTTTTGGTGGCTATAGGTATAACCTAGGTTTTGTTCATATTATTCGCATTAGGTTTATGCCTAGGTTTAGTTCATATTATTCGAAGAGGCCGGTAAGAATTTTGTTCATATTATGTAGGATGTTTCTGCCGGATAAATATCCGGGTCTTGATGTGTACTACGAGCAGAAGCATCGTGCGGTGCTAGTTGAAAGAGGAGAGGTAATTATGATGGTGTTGATGATTATTTTTCTATACTCCATGATTTTTATATTGTAACAAGTTGAGTCAACTAACAAATTATGCATTTGTTTGTTTAGGTTCCTCCACTACTTAGTTTGAGGGGGCACAACCCGAATGAAACTCTTTTATATGACCCTCGTTACGAGCCTTATTTTAGAAGAACGGATCTTCTTCAATTTGTGCTCAACTTTAAAGGCACACCACCATGGTTGAACGCCACGGCCCTAACCGCACTTACGGACCGTTGGAGGCCGAAGACGCACTCTTTTCACCTTCCTCTTGGTGAGATGAGCATAACCTTGGAGAAAATTGCTATGATCACCGGGCTTCCTATCGAGGGCAGGGCTCTTACAGGGAAGGTTAGGTCAGATGGGTGGAGACAACGGGTTGCAACATTGGTTGGTGTTGAACCTGAGCCATGGACTGATGAAACTAGGAAGGATCCTAGGCCATCCGGTGTGTTGTTCTCTTGGATACAGAGACATTTTCGCAGGTGCCCAAAGGATGCTAGTCCGTTTGTTGTGGAGAGATTCACGAGAGCTTATCTCTAGAATCTTTTGACCCAAGTGATGTTTCCATATGGCACTGGGGACACAGCCTCATGGTTGTTCTTGGATCCTCTTCGTGACTGGGATGTTAAGTGGAGTTGGGGTTCGGCGGCACTAGCCTTCTTGTACCGTCAGGTATGGCTTAATATCATGCATTTTCATTTTATTCAATGGGATATGATGCATTTTCATTATATTAAATGGGTATATGTTGCATTTTCATTTTATTAAATCTGTAGTTGGATGGAGCATGTATGAGGAGTAAGCCGATGTACAGTCTTGGAGGTTTCGTCTGGGCCCTACAGGTTTGGATGTGGGAGCGTATCCCTGTTGGCCGGAACTTCAGCCTTGCTCCGGAAGAACCTTGGAAGTACCCATTTGACGGGGATGAGGAGCGATACCCCACTATCGCATACACATGGGCTAATGTCCAATGGACGAGTATCGCGGCTATGGGGCGGTATAAGACATACATAAGCGAGCTTGACATGCTAACTTACGAACAGGTAAATGCTTTATCAAATTTGTTGATTTTTTTTCATGGATGGTTGACTAACTTGTTGTTATGTAGGTCAATTGGAGGCCGTACACGGTACTTAGGCAGTTCCCTCTAAGCAACATGTGCCTTCGTGACCACCATCTTTGGCGTGTGCGGTGCCCGATGATATGCTTTTATGTGGTGGAGTGGCATCTTCCTCATCGTGTTTCAAAGCAGTTCGGGGTACAACAACGCACCCCGCCGGATTACGTCGAGACAAGTGTGAAGCTACATAAGTGAGTATTTTGTATCATGTGTTTCTCCTGTTGATCAATGTCTAACACGAAAAAATGAAACTGATGTAGTATTCTAATACTTTGTAGGACAAACCGGCAAAGCAATAAGACTATCATCAATTGGGAGGAGCACCACATGACTTGGGTGGACATCTGGAATGCTCAGAGACAACATTGAGTTGAAAATGATCAAACACCCGACACTGACGAGGCGGCATACTTAAGGCATTTGTAGTGGATGCGTACAGAGTACAAAGTTATCCATAAGGCTGTCTGGACTCGTTTCGATTGCTTGGACTTGCTGTCGAGTGAGGCTGCTGATGCTGCCTTCAACAATTCAATTAGGGAGACAGTTGTAGCGCATCTTGACTATGGTCTTCTCCATGACCGAGTGGTACGTCCCTCCTTTAAAATATGAACAAGTGTCATTTATTCGTGGGTGGTATGTCACATGTGTTTTATCCAGGGCATGGAGCTATGGAGATGTATCAACGATAGTAACGTGGTCCTTGGCCGTGCCCCATGTCCACAAACAGACGGACTTGTTAGAACTACTCTGCAGGTTTGATGCCTTGTTAACCTTTGTTTTGTCGTACCTTTGTTAGCATATTAACATGTCATTATCTTTTCCTTGCGTAGAAGGTCGTCAATCGTTGCCGCACACTAGCGGCTTTACTTTCTTGCCACGGTCTTTCGTCCACCGATGTGAGGGCACGTGCGCAGTACACGATAGATGTGCAGTCTTCCGCTCGTCCGTCTGCCAGCTGTCCACGGTCCTCTTCCGCTCGTCCGTCTTCGAGTCGAGCACATGCTTCTTCTAGCCGAGCACATGTTCCGCATCCAAGTTTGGGAGATCGGAGATTGAAGAAGAAGAGGAGTCAGACAACGAGGCCGCGGATCCATACTTCATTGAGTTTGGGGCTTCGCGGATGGAAGATGCTCCGCATCCAAGTCAACCCACTCAGGCGACGGAAGAAACACGTCGAGCTAGCTCAAGGAACATCCGACGTCCTGGCTGGCAGAATAATCCAGAGGGCTACGTCACTAAGGGCAAGATGGCTGGGAAGAGAGGGAGGAAATGAAGTATGAACTAGTGTCATGTCATGCTAGTATGAACTTGTCTTATGGAGTTTTATGTAGTTTCAAGTTTGAAGTATGAACTTGGGTTATGGAGTTTTACGTAGTTTGAAGTATGAACTTGTCTTATGGAGTTTTATGTAGTTTCAAGTTTAAAGTACGAATTTGGCTTAAGTACTTTGAAGAATGAACTGTGAACTAGTGAATTTGTCTTATGAAGTTTTATGATGTTTCAAGTTTTATGAACTAGTGAACTTGTCATGTCATGCTACTTATACTTTTGATATGCGGATGGTTGAATGCTATGGTATGGGAAGTGCTAGTTGGAATCAAAATCTTTACTGAAACAAACTAGCAAGTTGGAACATCTACTAACTTCATATTGTGTGTAAGTTGGAAACGTTTTGACAGTTTCTGGTCTAAAGAAACGCCGAGGCCCCTGGCGTTTCTGTGATGGGCTGCAACGCCAAGAAGGCTGGCGTTTCTGCGGTGGGTTGCAACGCCACATTACACTGGCGTTACGGTGGTGCTAGGAAACGCCACAGTAGACTGGCGTTTCATAGTGGGGTAGAAACGCCACGGTTTATGGCGTTTTAAAAAGGATTAGATTGTGAAATCTTTTTAAACTAAGTTTATTTTGTGCACAACTCCAAACAATAGGTCAAAACAGTGAAAAAATTCGACTATGCCGGCAACGTTGCAGCTAGCCATGCCGCCCCTGTTCCTGACAAGGTCCTGGCTGAATCTCTTCGAGATGCATCTATTGCTTGCATGATCCCGGTCTTGGCCTCGGGGCTATGGACTGTTGCTCGGAATCGACTGATCAAAATTTTATTTTCGGGGAACTGATAAGTGGCTGAAGTGCACAATAATTGGGTTGGGCAAAATGAATGGTTAGTTGACCTGATGATCGACCTGAGAAGACCCCTGTAACTAATAACTGAAATTCCTATTCTTCCCTTTGCCCAGGGCTCTTTGTAGTTTCTTCTTCTTTGTGCTTGCTTTGTAATCTCTTCCGCGTTGGCAACATAACAGTATAAAAAGAACAATAGAACAAGTTCACAACCCAACAAGAAACAAAGAATATATGAAAACAAATTCTTGTCATGTGTAGTGTAAAGTGCAAACTCAGGACAATTAAGCCGTAGATACGACCTGCTCTTTCTCACAACAACGAGAGCTTATAACTGTATAAAGGCTTAAAGAGCTTGATATATAGCACACCAATTGGCCTAAAGTTTCAACATTCCAACCTAAAACAAAACTAGCTATATCGATCAGATCAGCGCTGTACAGCCGTGTATATACGTATCATAATGTTTGACACTGACAGGTTACCCTAATAAGTATAGGTACCATATGCATGCATGATGCAAGCAAAAAGAAAAGCCTCACTCAGCGCCACTCGTGGATGCCACGTCCATGATCCTCCTCGTCGTCGGAGGAGTGGCGCCTCTGGACGTTAACCTCTTCTTTATTGCGCTGTGTATATTTCCTAGGTTACGCAGCAACCTCAGCCCCCTGCGCGCCGCGAAGTTCCGGCACGCCTGCTGGAGGTCGTTGCACGAGTAGGCCTCCGCGATCTCCATGAGCGCCTCCACGGTGGAGTCCTTGATGAAGTCGCCCAGCCTGCACGCGCACATCAGCTTCAACCTGTCGATCAGGTAGTAGTCGGCGGCCGCGAACAGCCGCAGCGTCACGTCGTACGACCCCCTCCCCCCGGCGGCCTCGCCGGGGAGCTCGTCGGTGTAGATGAAGTGGAGCACGCCCCTGAACGCCTCCGCGGTAACGATGCCGCCGCCTACTTGGAGAAGCACGTCCTTCCCCGCCTCGCGGCCGTGCCCGTAGAGGAGGCCCTCGAACCACGACGACTGCGCCGCCACCACCATCCGATGCGCCTCGAACACCTCGCCGTCCACCTCGAACCGCACGTCGAAGGGGGCCTTCCGGCTCGCGAGGAACCTGATGGCGTTCTCCCCATGGTTGGACGGCGGCGGCGGCGGCATCTTGACGAGGCCCGGGCGGTTGACGGCGAGGCTCCTCCTCTGCGCCCGGTGGATCGTGACCGTGCAGCGCACGGTGATGGAGTCGGCGTGGATGGCGCCCAGCGCCGCGCTCTCCAGCTGATACCGGGTGATGTACCGCCGGATGCCCCAGCTGTTGCAGAAGGTGTCGTACTTGCAGGCCCGATCGGATCGCCGCGTGTGCCGGACTTCGCCGTCGGGGCCGAGGAGCTGGAAGCTGAACTCGGCGCGAACGGGGCGGAGCTGCGGCTTGTGGAGCGTCTGCGCGTAGAAGGCGATCCACGCACCGTCCGCCGTGCTGTAGCCGTCCGGGTAGAAGCGGATGTACCACCGCCGGCCATTCACGGAGAAGTGCTCCGACAGGATCGACTTGCCGACGCCGATGCCCTTGGTACGGCTGTAATCGCGAATCGTGAACTCATGCGTGCCCGTTAGCTTCGGCACATCGCTCACCGAGCCCGTCACCGCCGTGCCGTCTCGGCCGTCGGCAACAGAAGGGGCAGCTGCCATAGCGATCAGGGCTGTTTAGGTAGCGATCGTCGGTGGCGATCGCTAGCGTTAAATATATATGCAGTACCCTCGACCGTCACGATCGCACATTGATTCAAACTCTATTCCCAGCAATCGTCGGACCGTCGGTCTCCGTTTGATTCAAAGCTTCAAACTCCATGTCATCAACAATAATAACTTTCGAACAGATTAGAGGGTGCTTGGATCCAAGGGACTAAAACTAGTCTCTTTATAAGAGGCTAAAGTTTCAAGCACACCTGACTAAAGAGAGGCTAAAACTAGTCTTGAGGCTAAAATCTTTTAGTGATCAGGGGTACCCCTACTAAAATGTGCATTGTTCCTCTCTCTCCTCATTTAACTCCTGAGGCAAGTTCTGGATTGGAGGGTTTGCGGGATAATAAATGCTCGTTAACTCGATTTTAGTCTCTTTAGTATTTGGATCCAAGCATGGATGGGGCTAGCAAGTTTTAGTCTCATTACTTTTAGTCACGAGACTAAAACGTATCCAAGCACCCTCCTAATCTAATATCATTCTGAAACATCAGATTTGTCCAGCTGTGTGAAGTCTTTTATTACGGAAAAGCTAACGTCCACACGCGTGGCACGAAGCAACATGGCCCGAATGCCTTCATTATCATTCATTTTGTCACGTCAAAACATATGACATCAATGAAAATATTTCTTATTTTTGTTTAAAAATGTTTTATCTCCTAATTAAAAATCCAATCAAAAATATGTTTTCATCATTAAATCCGTCTCGACGAGATCTTTAAAACTAGATATCATGTTGATATGTTTCGATGAAAAAAAATGGTCAAAAGTTGCTATGATGTTTACACAGTAGTTGCTATAGTGTTTACATTAAAGTTGTCATGACATGTGTTGTCTATTTTTTTCTTCTAGATTTAAAGCTACCGTTATATTTTTAACTATTTTTTATGGCAATTTTTATTAATTGACCATGTCAATTTTTAATAATTAACCACGGTAAATTTATTGCATGGATCATGACAATTTTTAGTAATCCATCATGGCTATGTCAAAATTTACTTTTAAATGTAGAAGAAAAAATAGATGTAACATATAATGGCAACTTCGATGTAAACGCTATGATAATTCATGTGCAATAGACATGGCAATTTTTATACCCAAAAAAAGTCATCGAAACATATTGATATGAGATCTAGTTTCGAAGATCCCGTCATGATGAATTTAATGGTGAAAACGAATCTTGAATCTGAATTTTCATTTAAAAGATAAAACATTTTAAAAACTGAAAATCCAAAAAAAATTCACATACATGCATGTGGTGACATGACTGCAATCTATGTGTTATAGGCGTATGAACAGATGTTGCTTCCACCACACGTGTGGGCGTTACGAGGACCCTTTTATTGGGGGGAGCTGTTCCCAAGGGCATGTGTGATTCTCTTATTGTTCTTATTCCAAAAACAGCAAACCCACAGCACCTCGCCAATTTCCATCCGATAAATTTGTGTAATGTTGTGTACAAGATTGCATCAAAGGTCTTAAGGAATAGACCTAAGGTATTTCTGTGAGACATTGTTTTAGAATTTCAGAGTGCTTTTGTTCCGGAAAGGTTGACTACAGATAGTGCTCTTTGCATATGAGTGATTGCATACTATCCGGAGACAACATTCCAAGCGTCCTTATTTTGCATTGAAGTTGGACATTATGAAAGCCTACGACTGTGTTTCGCGGTCTTTCCTTCACGACCTGCATGAGTAAACTAGAATTTACTCCACGATGGATTGAGATGGTGATGCGGTGTGTGACGACTACTAGATATACAGCTAGAGTTAATGTGGAGCTCACCAATCCAGTTGTCACATCCAGTGGTATTCGATAGGGTGATCCCATCATCCCATCTCTTCCTTCGTTGCACTGAAGGTTTTATCACGCCTATTGCAGTAAAAGGAGCGCCTTGGTGAGCTACATTGTTTACATAATGCTCGACAAGGCCCTCCAATCTCACATCTGATATTTGCAGACGATGGTATATCTTTTTTGTAAAGAGTGATCGCTATACGATGGAGGCGTTGCGCTCCACTTTGACGGCCTATTGATGACTCCGGCCAGAAGATAAATTTGAGAAAGTCCTTGATTATCTTTGGCTCTAGGTGTTCACTTATAGTTAAACAAGTGGTTAAGAACATATTGCAAGTTCACAATGAAGTACTACAAGACACATACCTTGGTATGCCTACTGAGATAGGTCGAGTTGTTTGTGGTTCTTTTAATTTCTTGCCCAGTCATTTGTGGAAGAGCATATATGGATGGACTGGTCGGCCCTTGTCCAGAGCTGGTAAGGAGGTACGTTTGAAAGCAGTTGTACAGTCCATACCAACTTATGTACTGCTTCCAGGTTCCAATGTCAACGTGTGACAAGATGACAAAGTCCATTACCGACTATTGGTTGGGCATTGAGGATGACCGATAAAAGATGCACTGACGCAGTTCGGAATGGCTATCCACTCAAAAATCTCTTAGCGGTATGGGCTTCCGTGATTTTGTGCTCTTTAACCAAGCAATGATGGGAAAGCAGAGTTGGGGCTTACTGACTAATCCATCATCGTTGTGCGGTAAGGTCCTTAAGGTCAAATACTTTATGGATTGTGATTTTATGGATGCAACTTGTCCCGGGCAGGGCGGGCCCCCGACAGGTAAGTTCATCATGGGCATGGCTTGACCAGGTCCGGGGGGATGCAAGTCACGCAAAACGAGTAGTAGCCTGGGACGAGTCCACGACGTCTGCCGCAAGCTCAAGTCCCAAGTTTTCTTTTGATCTGACGATCCCTATTCTACACCCTCAAGCTCCCTATCGCGATTTGCTAGCGTTGGGCGAACTGACGAAGTATGGCAACCAACTCTGCGTTCTGATATGTCGATCCTCACTTCCTCATTCTCCTTCTGGTCGATTCCCCCAAATTCAGTTTTGGAAACCTCTTACCTAAGGCCACGATGGCAGAAGGCTATAGGTGAACATCGATTTCTTGTTGCCCACTAATGACAATGAAGGCATGCCATCTTCCCCTGAGCTCCCGGCCTCTGTTTCAATCAAATCTCCCCCGACTGCTCCTACCAGTTCTCTAGCATTATGGTTCATTCATTTCTCAATAGCCAATCTATCAAGGTGTGTAATTTTTATGCCATCTTAAACACCGACCAAATATGTACTTCATCTCGCAAATGTATGTTTAATTCTATATTTTTATTAGACCATGCTACATAATTTTATCACTTGCTAGGATTGGGAGATTTAATTTAAAGATGGCTCTACCAAAAGTTCAAATTTCATATGAAATTTATTTTGGGGATATTACATATAGAATAGTTACGCAAAATCGTTACTGATATCACCAACAATTATACGATTGCTAGATGATATTTTAAGCTAATATATGCAAGTTATTTGTTATGAATATTGATTTCGAACACACTTAAATGTTACCAGTAACATTCTCTCTATATATATAGATTATTATTTTGAAGATTGTACGAGGGGCCTCATATTCTAGCCTCGCTCCGGGCCCCCAAAATCTCAGGACCGACCCTGGTCCCAGGGCAGCGTCATTTACCCAACGTAGTATTTTGTTTGGCCGAGAGCTGGTGCCAAAGGGCTTGAGTTGGTTGGTGGGTACACGAAACAATATTAAGATGTTGGATCATAATTGGATTTCAGGCCACCCAGCGGGGTCCGTTCACTAATTATGATGTTTTTAGAGTAAAATACATTAGAGGTCTTATAAGTATTTTAAGTGTGACAAATAGGTCCTAGAAGTTTAAAATCATTCATCATGAGTCTTAAATGTATATACGTCATCCATCGCAGGTTCAAAAAGTATTCAAAGTGGGTCAAGTAGGTCCTAAAAGCTACTGGTAAAATACACATATAGGACCCGTGGTGAACGATTTTAAACTTTTAGGACCTATTTGACACACTTTAAATACTTTTAGGACTTTTGGTGTATTTTACTCTATTTTCTATTCAAGATATACCTGAGGTGGTACTATTTTCAGACACCTCATATATATGATGCTTACGGCGTGAGTTTATCAGGGCTAGAGTAATCGACCGAGCGCGCCACCCCAGTAGTGTAAAGATCCACACAAAAATTGGGTGCTCCCGAGGATCGAAAACAATGAAGTGCCTCCTTCTAGCAAGTAGAGACAATATGTGTTGTCTGCATGCATGTGTAATTATTTGGTAGTGACGTATGTGTTGAAACATGCCGTATTCAGACCGGGTTTGGTAGCCTGTATCAAAGATAGGATGCATCAATATTTTTTTGGCACAAATACAACTTCGAACAATAAACATCATAATTTCAACATGATTGGAACAATAAATCGGCGGCGGATGCGGCTGCGGAGTAGATCGGCGGTTGAGGCTACGGCGATGGAGTAGATCCACGACGGCGACGTTGAAGACGGGCGGCATCGAGCAACCGGGCGGGGCACAGATGGGGCAGAGACGTGGAGGGGTAGACCGGGAGTGACGACGGCGGGTTGACCGGCGGAGACGTGGTAGACCGGGGGCAGGGCGGCTGCGGCCGCGGAGTAGATCTGCGGCGGCGACGGCGGTGGTGGAGTAGATCGGCAGTGCCGAGGTTGAAGAGGGGTGGCATCGAGCAACATGGGTGGGGCAGAGAATAGGCAGAGAAGGTGGAGGGGTAGACCGGGGGCAGTGGCGGCGGGTAAACCAGGGGCGGCGGCGGGGTAGAACGGGGGTGGCGGCGGCTGGCTGTGCGAGAGAGAGGGTTGGGGTCGCGAGGGAGGGTGGGGTTCGTGAGGCGAGGTCGTTCGAGGTAGGGGTGGGTCGAAGCAAGCTTAGCTAAGCCCAGCTCGCCCCCCTGGGGTGCTGGGTTGAGCATAGTTGAGGGGCCTTTTTGCATCAGATGGCATAGCTCAGGTGAGCCCATGCACCCTAGCAAACAAGCAAAAGTAGGTCGGATTGGGAACTATTTCCCTCATGAACCCTACCAAGCACACCCTAAGAGCATCTCCTGGCCCGCTCCACCTCCAAAAAAGCCCCCCCCCCCCCCCCCGGGCGCCTTTTTTTATCTTTGGCTGAAAAAACGCCCAGTCGCGCCCTCACAAGCTCAAATTTCGCCAGTTTGGGCCAAAATTGGTGCCGACGGATCCAGGCCGGACCCAGCGCACTCGGGCTAACTGAGGGCGCTGGGGGAAAGGAAATTGGTGCGAAAACAAAGCACGCCAGATTCCCCCCATGGTCCCGTCGAGTTAGTAACTGCGCTCCATCGTCCTTCGTCGTCCTCATCGCCTCGCCTCGGCTCTCGTGTGATTCAATTATATCATTGGTAAGCCTTTCATTGATGGCGCCGTGCGTCCCCTACGCTTTCCCGCCGCGCTTCCACACCTGCCCTTTCCTGCCATGTGTCTACACCGCTATCGCCCTCTCACCGCTATAAAAGCTGACCTTCCCCATCGCTCGTCGCACACCACCCATCACTTCGCCTATGCTCCAGCGCCGACCACCTTCTACCCACCTCCTTCTCACTCACGAACTCGAGGGAATGCCATGGCCGAGAGATTTCCCGGCGACAAAGCGGCAGCCAATGGCTTCGGTCGCCGCTGGCTGCATGATTGGGAAGCGTGCCCAATGCAGGAGGTAAACTACCCGACGCCGCCCGACATGTGCGTATCGGGCGCATGGTGGATGAGCGTCAACTGTGTCCTCGTACCTCCGCCGCCCTCCAATGCGTACCGTCCTGACGATATCGAGGCAATTCAGGCCGGCTTGCCGGAGGATGCGTGCCACCAAGCACGGTACGCGATGGATCCACGCGTTGTGGACCGCCTACTTCGAGCGTCGCCATGCCAAGCACCTCGCGTCTACCAACGGCGCCCCGACGCCGTGGGTGCGCTAAAACTCAGATGGGTCGCGTCAATGGTAGGGCACGCCCAGGCAAACCCTCTCCGACGTCCTTACGCACATCGAGGGAAGCAACGAGCCATGACTTGAGTACCATGTGTCGTAGTTCTCTTGCCGCGGCAGGAGCTTCTCGATGCCGAGGCGCATGGACCCATCATCCTCCTCATCCTCTGGCTCCCGCTCCTCCGAGACAGCGGCACCATTCGTCCCCGTCAAGCCCGAGCCGCACGAGACACCGCTCCACCGACGTAGCCGCAACGGCAACCTCGTCATAAATGACGATCGTGTCCCTTCCCCTCCCCGCGACCATATTTGCCTCGTGAAGCCGAGGAAGGATCCGACAGTCGTGGTAAAGAAGGAGAATGAGGACATGGCCGCCGACCTCGAGAGCGGCCTCGCCTGGTCGTGCGTTGACTACGTCAAGAAGGAGATCAAGCGTCGGCGCCTTGGTCTAGAAGAGATGGCCGAGCGGCGTCGCGGCTGCAACGAGGGCGACGTCATCGTGCTCTCCCACAACGATGAGGAGGTCGTTGCACCGAACAAGCCCATTCGCAACGGCGATCCCGGGCAGGGCTGCAGCAACGACGCCCCGAAGGATGGGCCGCTGAGCAACTGCGATGACGATGATGGTGGTGACGAGTACACCGTCTTCTACAACCTCCTCGCCATGAACTAGGTGTAGTTTTTTATTTTTTTTGTCTATGTTTTTCAATTCGCCCAAATGTCAACCAAACCGCGTGTTATTCGTTCAAATTGAGTGAATTTTGTCGAGTTTGTGTGTTTAATTATTTTTAAAGGTCAGCTAGGTTGTGTTCGCGCTTGGGAATCGCTGCCCCGCCCATCCACCCACCCCACCACGTCAAAAATTTCACCACCGACTCTCGAGGAGGCGCTATTTTTTCTTTTGAAGATGTTGTAAGCACTCATGACTACATAGCAGGCCAAGATTTATAAGAACAGATGACAACACATATCAAAACGTATTTTTTAACTATTTATTCAAAAAAATTCAAAAAAGTTCAAAAAAATGATCAGGATTTTCAAAAAATGTTTGTATTTTTGGAAGTTTTGTTCAAAATTCCAAAACAACACTTAATTCCGAAATTTGTTCAATAAACAAGAAAATGTTCATGTTTCTTAAAAAATGTTTATATATTTCAGCAAAGTTCAAAAACATCAGAAATTCTTTGCTTATGGGGAAAATGTTTGGGATTTCAAAAAATGTTCATGTTTATACAAAACCTGATTTATTTTAAAAATGAATGCTTAATGATCGAAACTAAATTTCAAATTCTGCGAATGGAATTTCAAATATCAAATAGTTTGTCAAAATCACAAACAATTTTCTGAATGTGTGAATAATATTTTCCCATACTTTCCTTACATTTAGTAGATGAAAATAAATTAAGCACGGAGAAAATTTATAATGTCGTTGCATTGTTGGGCCTTGTCGGCTGACAACCACATCTCTGCTAACAGAGAAGACACAAAATCAGAAAAATAATATGTCATGGGGTGGTATCGAACACATGAACCACTTTTTCTTAAAGGTTGGGCTGGCTTTCATTTCTATCCAATGTAAAAGTTCGTTTATAATGAGTAATAGTGCCACCTCACAGTTTTACTATAAATACCGTCAATTTATATATGTTAATAAGTAGACAATCAACAAGCCTCTTAGGAAATTGAACTAAATAGAGGGAGGTGTCTATCCCGTTTCTAAGAATGAAGAAATTAACATGGCAAATTTGCGAGAGAGACCCAATAAATAGAGACATGCCACTAGTGGAAAATGGACCTTTGGCCTGGACCCTTTAGTCCCAGCCTGCCTCTGGGCCGGGACTAAAGGCCCGGCCACGTCGCCCCAAATCACAATGCCTCCCACGAGGCTTTGGTCCCGGCCCGTAAGGAGCCTTTAGTCCCGGTTTGTGTCCCAAACCGGGACTAAAGGGCTACGCGGTGTGCAGCCCGCATGTGCGCCACCTTTAGTCCCGGTTTGTGTCTCAAACCGGGACTAAAGTCCTCTGCCTATATATAGCACAGCCCCCCTCTCCCCTCTTCCTTGCATTTTTCTTGGATGGAAGAGTGTGGGTGTGTGCTAGCTCTCAATTTTTTATGCACTAGAGGTGTTTGTTGAAATGTGTGTTAGAGCGATGCCGCTTCAGTTCACCGAACACAACTACGATATGAGATGCCCGAGCCATGCTTAAACCTCTTCCTCTTTATTTCTACTTATTCTAAAAGGTTAGCAACTATATTTCCTCGTTTAGACCGTGCGGTACTAATTTTTAGGATCGTGATTGTATTTGATATACTGTCGTATAACGCAGATGAGCCATCCATGGATGTACGGTGATTGACGTACAACCGCTTACAAAGAAGGCGTGCATTCTTTTCGAGATGCAGCCGATGCGAACAAGCATGGTGGTGGCTATATGTTTTGTCCATGTGTTGAATGTCGGAATGAGAAGGATTACACTTCCTCAAGAGTCATTCAGAGCCACCTGCTTCGGTCCGGTTTTATGTCGGGCTATAATGTTTGGACCAAGCACGGAGAAAGAGGGGTTATGATGGAAGACGACGATGAAGAAGAAGAGAATGATGATGACAACTACCGATCTATGTTCCCTGAGTATGCTGATACCGCAATGGAAGACAATGAAGAAGAAGATCAGGATGAAGAACGGGAACCAGATGAGCCCGCTGATGATCTTGGCCGGGTCATTTCTGATGCACGGCGAGGTTGCGACACAGAAAAGGAGAGGTTGCAGTTCGAGCAGATGTTACAGGACCACAACAAATTGTTGTACCCAACTTGTGAAGATGGCCAGAAGAAGCTGGGTAGCACACTGGAATTGCTGAAGTGGAAGGCAGAGACCGGTGTGGCTGACTCGTCATTCGAAAAGTTGCTGGTACTGATGAAGAAGATGCTTCCAAGAAAGAACGAATTGCCCGCCAGCACGTACGAAGCAAAGAAGCTTGTCTGCCCTCTAGGATTAGACGTGCAGAAGATACATGCATGCCCTAATGACTGCATCCTCTACCGCGGTGAGAAGTACGAGAATATGGATAAATGCCCGGTATGCACTGCATTGCGGTATAAGATCAGAAAAGATGACCCTGGTGATATTGAGGGCGAGCCACCCAGGAAGAGGGTTCCTGCCAAGGTGATGTGGTATGCTCCTATAATACCACGGTTGAAACGTATGTTCAGAAATAAAGATCATGCGAAGTTGTTGCGATGGCACATGGAAGATCGTATGAAAGACGATAAGTTGAGGCACACCGCTGATGGTCGACAGTGGAGAAAAATCGAGAGAGAGTCCCCGAGATTTGCAGCTGAGGCAAGGAACTTATGGTTAGGTCTGAGTACAGATGGCATGAATCCTTTTGGGGAGCAGAGTTGCAGTCACAGCACCTGGCCCATTACTCTATGTATCTACAACCTTCCTCCATGGTTGTGCATGAAGCGGAAGTTCATTATGATGCCAGTGCTTATCCAAGGTCCAAAGCAACCCGGCAACGATATTGATGTGTACCTAAGGCCATTAGTTGATGAACTTTTACAGCTGTGGGCCAAACCAGGTGTACGTGTGTGGGACAAGCACAAACAAGAGGAATTTGACCTTCGAGCGTTGCTTTTCGTAACCATCAATGATTGGCCTGCTCTTAGTAACATTTCAGGACAGTCAAACAAGGGATACAATGCATGCACGCACTGTTTGGATCAGACATAAAGTATATATCTGGACAAATGTAGGAATAATGTGTACCTGTACAATCGTCGTTTTCTTCCGCCCAAGCATCCCTTAAAGAAAAAAAGGCAAGCATTTCAATGGCAAGGCAGAACCCCGGGGGAAGCCTGTCATCCGTACTGGTGCTGAAGTATTTGATATGGTCAAAGATTTAAAAGTAATCTTTGGAAAGGGTCCTGGCAGCCAACCTGTTCCTAACGGCCCTGATAAGCGCATACCCATGTGGAAGAAGAAATCTATATTTTGGGAGCTACCCTACTGGGAAGTCCATGAGGTCCGCTCGGCAATCGACGTGATGCACCTGAAGAAGAATCTCTGCGTGAATATTCTAGGCTTCCTGGGCTTGTATGGGAAGTCAAAAGATACACCGGAAGCACGGGAGGACCAGGAACGTCATCAAGGAAGAGATGGCATGCATCCAGGGCAGTTTCAAGGGCGTGCCAGCTACGCTCTTACTAAGGAAGAGAAGGAAATCTTCTTTGAAGTCCTTTTCAGTATCAAGGTCCCGACTGGCTTCTTGTCGAATATAAAGGGAATCGTAAATATGAAAGACAAAAAATTCCAAAACCTAAAGTCTCATGACTGCCACGTGCTTATGACGCAATTGCTTCCGATTGCATTGAGGGGAATTCTACCGAAAAATGTTCGCCTGGCAATTGTGAAGGTATGTGCATTCCTCAATGCAATTTCTCAGAAGGTAATCGATCGAGAAAGTCTATCAGGGTTACAGATTGATGTGGTCCAATGTCTGGTCAGCTTTGAGTTGTTGTTCCCGCCATCCTTCTTCAATATAATGACACACCTCCTAGTTCACCTAGTCGAAGAGATTAGAATTCTCGGTCCTGTGTTTCTACACAATATGTTCCCCTTCGAGAGGTTCATGGGAGTCTTAAAGAAATATGTTCGTAACCGTGCTAGGCCAGAAGGAAGCATCTCCAAGGGCTATGGAACAGAGGAGGTCATTGAGTTTTGTGTGGACTTTCTTCCTGACCTTAAGCCGATTGGTGTTCCTGAATCTCGGTATGAGGGTAGGCTGACAGGAAAAGGCACACTAGGAAGGAAAGCAAAAGTATGTATGGACGGGCATTCTTTGTCTCAAGCACACTACACAGTTCTACACAATTCCACCGTGGTGGCTCCGTATATCGTGAGACACAAGAATATTCTACGCTTCGAAAACCCGGGTAAGGCTGACTCTTGGATTAAAGGGGAACACGAGAAGACTTTCGGCAGTTGGTTGCAGACACTTCTCATGAATGACGACACCGTTGGAGATCAGCTGTACTGTTTGGCCAGGCCACCATCTTCGACTATGAGATAAATGGGAATACATTTTACACGGTTGCCCAAGATAAAAAGAGCACCAACCAAAATAGTGGTGTCCGCTTTGATGCAACAGATGAGAATTGGCACTGTTTGGAAACATATTACGGGTACATAGAGGAGATATGGGAACTTGACTATGGACCTACTTTTAAGATCCCTTTGTTTCGGTGCAAATGGGTGAAGCTGACAGGAGGCGGGGTAGTTGTAGACTAAAAGTACGACATGACAACAGTGGATCTCAACAATCTTGCGTACATGGACAAACCATTTGTCCTAGCCAATGATGTCGCTCAGGTTCTCTATGTGAAGGGCATGTCTACAAAAACGAGAAAAAGAAATCAGCAAATGAAGATATCGTCCGATGAGCCAAAACGCCACATAGTTCTTTCAGGGAAAAGAAACATCGTGGGAGTAGATGACAAGACAGACATGTCAGAAGATTACAATAAGTTTCATGAAATTCCGCCCTTCAAAGTGAAAACTGACCCAAGCATCCTACTAAATGATGAAGATTCTCCATGGGTACGACCCAGAAGAAAACAGAAATAATAGATAGGAATATTGGTGCAATAATGTAATAATGTATTAAACCTTTTATGTAATGCATGTATGGAATGTACTAAATTTCAAACACTTTTCATTTTCATAGTTTTGTCAAATTCTCAAATATGCAAAAAGAATTTTAATAAACATTTGTAAGAGATGAGTTCTCGTTAGAAACGCTGATACTTCGAGAGAGATTGTCCGTTTTGTACACGAAGTGCATCCAGTTTTTGTCATAGCCCTCTCAACTTTTTAACACATGCTATGTGGGTGAAATGATGATAGCATGCCAACTTTCAACATTTTCAGAGTTCATTTGTAGTGCTTTTCAATTTCAGGGTCAACTAGCTCAAAAATAAATAAGTAAATGCACGAAGAATACCAAATGAAGTCAGAAATTGTTGAAATTTTGTGATGTGCCTTTGAATGGTGAATTTTGAACACACAAAAAGTATGGATTTCAAATAAGTTCAAAAAATGAAATCCCTTTGTAAGAGATGAGTTCTCGTTCGAAACGCTCATACTTCGAGAGAGATTGTCCGTTTTGTACACGAAGTGCATCCAGTTTTTGTCGTAGCCCTCTCAACTTTTTAACACATGCTATGTGGGTGAAATGATGATAGCATGCCAACTTTCAACATTTTCAGAGTTCATTTGTAGTGCTTTTCAATTTCAGGGTCAACTAGCCCAAAAAATTAAGTAAATGCACGAAATATACCAAATGAAGTCAGAAATTGTTGAAATTTTGTGATGTGCCTTTGAATGGTGCATTTTGAACACACAAAAGGTATGGAGTTCAAATAAGTTCAAAAAAATGAAATCCCTTTGTAAGAGGTGAGTTCTCGTTCGAAACCCTGATACTTCGAGAGAGATTGTCCGTTTTGTACACGAAGTGCATCCAGTTTTTGTCGTATCCCTCTCAACTTTTTAACACACGCTATGTGGGTGAAATGATGATAGCATGCCAACTTTCAACATTTTCAGAGTTCATTTGTAGTGCTTTTCAATTTCAGGGTCAACTAGCTCAAAAAAGAATAAGTAAATGCACGAAATATACCAAATTAAGTCAGAAATTGTTGAAATTTTGTGATGTGCCTTTGAATGGTGCATTTTGAACCCACAAAAAGTATGGAGTTCAAATAAGTTCAAAAAAATGAAATCCCTTTATAAGAGATGAGTTCTCGTTTGAAACCCTTTTCATTATCATAGTTTTGTCAAATTCTCAAATATGCAAAAAGAATTTTAATAAACATAGTTTTTAATTGAAAATAACAAAATAGTTAATAGTTTGTATAGTCAAAATAATTAGTTTTGATAAAAGAAAATAGTTTTGAATTATTTATTCAATTTCAAACACTTTTCATTATCATAGTTTTGTCAAATTCTCAAATATGCAAAAAGAATTTTAATAAACATAGTTTTTAATTGAAAATAACAAAATAGTTAATAGTTTGGATAGTCAAAATAATTACTTTTGAAAATAGAAAATAGTTTTGAATTATTATTCAATTTCAAACACTTTTCATTATCATAGTTTTGTCAAATTCTCAATTATGCCAAAAGAATTTTAATAAACATAGTTTTTAATTGAAAATAACAAAATAGTTAATTTTGAAAATAGAAAAAAATTGAAACTATATGAGAATTTGTAAAGAAAATTAAACCTAAATTCAAAGTGACCTCACTTTGAATTCAGGTTTAATTTTCTCCACTACTTCAAATATAGTTTCAATTTTTTAATTTACAATCAGTTTAGGCCCGTAAGCCTGCTTTAGAGAGGAGCTCGATGGAGATGCTGCGACGGGGCTTATAAACAAGTGTTAGTCCCCCTCGCTGGGCGAGGTGGGACTAAACTTATCATGCAGCCGAGGAGGGGCTTTAGTCCCGGGTGGAGCCACGACCCGGGACTAAAGCCCCTCGCCTGCCGCCTGCCGAGCATTTTAGTCCCGGTGCGGGTCTCCAACCGGGACTAAAGACCCCCTTTAGTCCCGGTTGGAGCCCCGCACCGGGACTAAAGGCCCCTGCTTCCCACCTTTTGGTCTGCCGAAAAAGGGCCTTTAGTCCCGGGTCGTGGCTCCACCCGGGACTAAAGAGAGTCTTTAATCCCGGATCGAGCCCCAAACCGGGACTAAAGATCCACCTATATAAGCGGGAGTTAGAAAATTTCCAATCCAAATCGCATTTCCTTCTCTCCTTCTTCCTCGTTCTCCTGCCCGGCGCGGCACAGCGACGAACTCGACGACGCCGTCAAGCTACCCGCCGTCCTACTCGCCGCTGCCTGTTGTCCTCCTCGCCGTCGCCGTCGTTCTCCTCGCCGCCGCCGTCCTCCTCGCCGTCGCCGTCCTCCTCGCCGCCACCGTCCTCCTCGCCGTCGTCGATGCCTTCCTCGCCGTCGTCGACGCCTCCAGCCGGTAAGCCCCCCGCCCCCTCCTCCCAACACTCCGGCCGGTAGAAGGAAAGAAGAAAAAGGAGAAGAAAAGAAGAAAAGGGAGAAGAAAAGAAGAAAAAGGAGAAGAAAGGAAGAAAAAGGAGAAGAAAGGAAGAAAAAGGAGAAGAAAGGAAGAAAAGGAGAAGAAAGGAAGAAAAAGGAGAAGAAAAGAAGAAAAAGGGAAGAAAGGAAGAAAAAGCAGAAGAAAAGAAGAAAAAGCAGAAGAAAAGAAGAAAAAGGGAAGAAAGGAAGAAAAAGGGAAGAAAGGAAGAAAAAGGGAAGAAAGGAAGAAAAAGGAGAAGAAAGCAAGAAAAAGGAGAAGAAAAGAAGAAAAATGAGAAGAAAGGAAGAAAAAGGAGAAGAAAGGAAGAAAAAGGAGAAGAAAAGAAGAAAAAGATTTTTTTTGTCATTTAATTCCTATTGTTATTAGGTTTGTGCTAGATTATTAGGGTTAGTAATATTTAGAATTAGGTTAGGGTTACAAGAAGAAGAAATATGAACAAAAATAAGAAAATAAGATTAGGAAAAAGGAAAATAAGAAGAGCACGAGAAGAAAAGAAGAAAAAGGAGAATAAGAAGAGGAGGAGAGGAGAAGAAGAGGAAAAATAGAAGAAGAGGAGAAGTAGAAGAAGAGAAGTTGAAGAAGAAGCGGAGAAGAAAATACGAAAGAAGAAGAAGAAAAAGAAGAAGACATTTCTACGTATATAGATGCTTAATTAGTGTTTCTTAGATTATTGCTTAATTTTGCTATTGTATATGCTTAAGTGTTAATAGTTTAATTTTGCTATTGTATATGCTTAAGTGTTAATAGTTTATTTTTAGCAAGAAAATTAATAGAACTAGTTTATTTTTTAGTTCATTTTACGATGCCTATCCCGCATCCTCGTCGTCGACTTGGCGGAGGACACCTGCTTGATCAGAGGGGCCCTGTCCGGGACTGGGCTCCGCCCGGCTGGTATTGGGAGGTGCTACCTTCCGGGGGGCGTAGGTTGGTGAGGAGCCAGCCCGTTGTTGACCCGCCCCTTGTTTGGTGGCGGTCGCGTGGGCCAGTGACGGTGCCGAGGCTTCCGGACACCGCGGAGGTGGTACGTCACCGTGTCAGCGAGGAGGATGAGCACGTCCGTCGCTACATGGTTGCGTTGGAGGGCAGGTTCGAGCATACCTGGCAGGTTCTTCAGGGATCTCACTGGAGCTATGATCCTGTGATGGTTCCTTCTCTTTGGGTGTCCACCGCCCGCGACGATACCTGTCGGGCGCTATGGTTCTAGCTGTATCAGTGATGCTATATGTATGATAGTATTCGAGGAGTATTAGTGATAATATTCGACGATGTACGGACAAAAGAGATGATGTAGTTTTGCTTATAATTGAATGCATGCTAATTTGAATACTACTTTATTTTACGATTTGGTTTTGCTTATTGAATGCTCAAATTGGAAAAGTACTCCTACTTTGAATACTATGCAGAAATCTAGGAGTCCCGGGTGGAGCCACGACCCGGGACTAAAGTTGTTTTGGAACGGAGTTCCTGATAGAATAATTCTTTTTTGGTACAAAGTTCAACAAAGTCCTTTGACACTAGACAATGTGACATATAGAAGGGTAGATGAGATCAGGAAAAATAGGATCATTTTCTACACATCTAGAATGTCGCCAATTTGTTAAATCCTTAAAGGTTAAGAGAATCCGTTAGACATATTTTAGAGTTTAGGTTCTAGCCAAGACCCGGGACTAAAGGTCCTTCTATATAAAATGACACTTCGAAGTTTCCAACCCCTCTTATATAGTTTGTTAGTTTATTAGTTAATCAAATATCCGTTTTTTGCAGAATTATGGATCCACATATCAGGAACCTCGAAGAGGAAGAACTTCTCGAAGATATAATCAAAGACGGCCCCGACGTTGAACCAGCTGAATCTCCGTCGTCATATCTAAACCCCTCCGGATATGGAATGGAGGTCGACCGACACGAAGATGAAGCCGATGGGGCAGTAGATAGGTCCAATGACGGAGAAGGTGATAGCTCCACTGATGGAGAAGCCGGTGGAGAAATAATAATGTCCGGCGAGGTATACATATGAAGTTCGACAATCACTCGTAATATGTGAAAAATATTGGAGATAGCTCTATATTGTATACATATACATTCATTTGACGAATGTTTCTCCCTCTTAGGCCTCCACATCGAACAAAGCTACGAAACGAGGCCCGACTAGAAAGTTGGATGCACGGACGCATTACACCTTTGAGGTGATATTGCCTACGGGCGAACCCAAGCTTCCTAAGAATGATGCTGACACATTCAAGAAGCAATGCGGAGTTCTCGTTAGGGATCACGTCCCGATTAGCGTTCGGGAGTGGAACAAGCGCAAAGTGGCAGCCGATACTGACTATGTCGCCGAAAGGTACAAAGATAATCTTTGGAATGATGTCATGTCACATTTCAACCTGCCAGAATGTGAGAATGAAGACGCCGCAGACAAACTGAGGGCCAGAGTCAAGCAGTGGACTCTAAAGAAGATGCCCAAACTGTTCCGTAGCTGGAAGAAGAAGCTATGGAAAAACTATCTGAAGACAAAGAAAGTGCCAGTATTCAAGGGGTATCTAGCCAAGCAGGCGAATCACTGGAAGGCATTTCAAGAGTACAAGGAGTTAGAAGATGCCCAGGCATTATCAGAAAAGAACAAGATAAATGCCGACAAGAAGAAATATCACCACAAGCTGGGGCCAGGGGGCTATGAGACTGCCATCCCAAAGTGGGATAAGAAAGAGAAAGATCTGCTAGCTAAAGGCATCGTACCTGAACCACTCCGTGATGAGTGGGAATTGAGAGCAAGAAATTGGTTCCTTGCGCATGGTGGTTCATACGACGAAGAAACAGGGGACCTCATCTGCAGTGACGGTCTTCAGATACCCAAGGAGAATTGGAAAAAGATAGTGAAAGAAATTAAGGAGGGAAAAAGAAAGTTCACTGCAGATAGAGAGAAAGATTTGCTCACACTGGTCCTCGGCAATGACGAACATGGAGGACGAACGCGAGGCTTCGGTCCTTCTTACCCGTGGTGGCTTGGGTTTGCCAGAGACCAAGACACTTACAGAGGCCGAGCGAGAGCAAAGAAGCGGCAGCAGGATGAGGAGAATGACAAGTTCAACCAGTTGCTTGCCAGGATTAACGAGCAACAGAAGCAGATTGATGAGCTTAGAGGAGTAGCGCGCCAGGAAGATCCTGCATTTGATATTACCGGCGCCCCATCTAAGCGGAAAAGCAACGTCGCTGAATCTGAGGCCCCGCCCGACGATGCACGAAGAATGGTAGAGGGCGGTCCCGGCTACCCCGTGGATGGAATCAAGGAGTCAACATCATGTGAACTCCATCAGAAATTCAAGAACATATCCATGAAGGTGGCCGTCGGACAAGCTTTACCTTCTGGCCCTGATGCACGCTGGCATGGCCGTGAGATTCCAGCTGGCTTTGCAAAAGTCGGGGTGGATGAAATCATGGCGGGGTTTCATGATATGGAGCTCGACATAGCTGGACCAGAAGATGGGAGGACACTCGGAGAAGTACTGGGTGGAGTCATCCTATGGGACAAGAACTACATCAAGCTTCCAGGCTCGGCCCCAAGGACAACACCGCCTCCGAGTCGTCGCAGGTCACCTACACCTCCATTACCTCCAAGCCCTCCACATGACATCGGCCAGCACAACACGAGTCCATCTCGATCACCGCCGCCGGACTTGGGTCGTCCGTCTCCGCCGCCGCCCGCTCCGGATACTAAGCGGAAGCGTGCCAGCAAGAACGCTCCGCCGATGATTTCTAAGCGACGGAGCCCCCCAAAGTGCAAACTGTCGCCCCTCCCAAAGGTACATCATGCTAATCTTCCTATCAGACCTTATGATCGTACCCCCGAGGAAAACGCCAGGATAGCAAAGGAACATCATGATGCGCAGATGAAAAAGAAGGGACCCGAGCCCCGCCCGGAATACACCGAGAAGCAAATAGCATTTGCAAAATACTTCACGACCCTTCCATCACAGTATGACTTACACCATAAGCCTGATGACTATACACGCACATTGCAGAAGGAAGTGAAAAATAGCAGATCACGTGCAAGTGCAAGTGGGAGCAAATCAAGTTCAACTACAAGCAAAAAAAGATCAAACGTTCCTCAGCTTGGACAACAGGCCAAACAGTCGATCCCACCCCTCAGGGTGTTACCCGAGAATGTCCCCCCTCCAATGCAGGGGCAAGATTTGGAATTAGCAAAGAAGTGGGCGGATGAATGGGGTATCCCGGTTGAAGACATTCTGGCTTCCCAAGACGACAGGTTACCCAAGGCTGTGGTAGCCCCTAAGCCACAGTTTGTCATGGGAGCGCCTTTGGTCAGCAAAGATGATCTCCCAACAAATATGCGTTACTTGCATACATGGTACTTAAGTGAATCAAAGAATGGGGGAACGACGATCGTGGTGAGTGTCCCACGGGAGTACTACGGCCGCCCCGAAGAAATCCATATCGACTTTGATGAACTCTTCCAGATGTACAATGACGACGCCCTCGACAAATCGCTTATGAGTGCTATTGTCTGTAAGTTTTTCAATTCGTTGTCTACATATAACTTGTTTAGTTATTTCAATTCATTGTCTATATATAACTTGTACTCTATTATGCAGAATGAAGATTCTGGATTGTAAAAGTAGGAACATCCTAAATATTGGGTTTATTAACCCAGATAAAATACATATAGCGACGCTAACTGATAAACCCAAGGAGACGGAGGAAAACCTTCTAAGGTTTCTAACAGATCAAAATTTCTGTGACCACATACTGTTTCCATACAACTTCATGTGAGGGTCTTTACTCTGTTGTGTCCATTCACTTATAAGTGTAATTGATAAGTTACTCACACACACACATATATATACATGTGCAGTTTCCATTGGATTCTGTTGGACATTCAAATTGATAAGGGAAGAGTTGATGCCTTCGACCCATTATCGAGACCCTTGGAACGGTTCCAAAGCCTGCAGGACATGCTCCAAGGGTAATTTCAATCATTCTTGCGCTCTATCGGTCTCTTTCGATGATTTTCTGATATATCAATTAATGAAAAACTTAGCAAATCATTATCCTTGTCGGGCAGGGTTTGGAAGCGGTTCAAGTGCGTGACTCCCGGTATCGAGCCTGAAAAGCTGACCTTTAGAGTGGCTTAGGTAAGTAGTAGTATGATATACTTCTATTTTCAATACATTTATGATGCTAGATTATTATTTTGATTATATATATTATATTCTCGTAAAGTGCGACCAGCAGCCACGGGGGACGCATCTATGCGGATACTATGTTTGCGAGACCATTCGCACGTTTACCTCTGAGCACAAGGATCACAGATTCGACGTAAGCAATGAACATTCACACCTCTATTTTTACCCGTCATTCTTTGTTATCATGATTGATATTCATATTCATCTCCTCTTCTTATATAGTACACGGCCATGAGGGAGAAGGTCCTACCAGAGCAACGCGCGATTGCTGTTGCAGAGTAGCTTGCAACCTTTCTGAGGACGGAAGCTATAGATGACAAAGGACGATTTAGTGTAGCTAGGGGCCATTACTGATGTTCGTCCATGTAATCGAATAGACGGGCTCTAGTCCCGATAATTCAGATCTCCATATAATTGTATATATATGCTCGCTTGTAAGATAAGTTAATCTTATATATATATGCATAATTATTTCTATTTAGAATTATATGAAAACTAATTCCCGAACACCAAACGAGGCATCACGTTAATCTCCCGAACACCTAAACCCTAAAACCCTAAAACCCAAAAATAAACAAAATCTGAAACTCTTTAGTCCCGGTCCGTGTAAAGAACCGGGACTAAAGGGCCTGCTCCTGAGGGCTCTACGAGGCGCCCACGTGGAGCACCTTTAGTCCCGGCTTGGAACAGGGCCGGGACTAAAGGTTAGGCCTTTAGTCCCGCCCCTTTAGTCCCGGTTGGTGAACCGGGACTAAAGCCCCTTACGGGCCGGGGCTAAAGGCCTCGTCCCCACTAGTGGCTGCCTCCAAGGCATTACTTGTATCCCAACCTGCCCATGTACGTCTCCAAGCAAAGCCACGAACACCCCGCGTTGTACGCGTCTTTTCTTGAAGCACCGACAATACTCCGGCACCGGACATGCATCAAAGGCCCGACGATACTTCGACGGTCCGGCGAAGCTCCATCGTCGCACCAGTGGTGTTCCATTGCAACGCAAGGATGCTTCAACGATGCACCCATGGTCTGACGATGCTCCGGCGGCTCGGGATTGTTCCATTGCAACGGCGGTGGTTCATCGACGGCCCGGCTATACTCCATCGCAACACCTATGATGATCAATTGCATTGCAACACTTTGCCTACCCTCGCGGTAGTGCTTATAGCATGGTCGGTCGCGTCACGGCACACTTCATGGCCCGTGTCTGTCGAAGCATTGTCGTGATGAGTGAAGCACACGTCGCCACGGCCACCGACATCGGCGAAGCATCGGAACGACCATTGAAGCACGCTTCGTTGCATGGTCGCGATCGTTGATGTCGTTGCGTCACGCCTCATCGCCAAGGTCGAAGCATTGTTGTGTCCGTCGACGCAGTCAGAGCATTGCATCACAAGTGAAGCACGCCTCGCAGCATGGCCGTGGTCACCGACACCATCACGACTTACGACACGCCTCATCGATGTAGTTGTCAAAACATTGTCGTGGTGGCCGTCGACATTGTCGAAGCACTCCCATGACCAGCCAAGCACACCTTGTAGTGTGTCCGCCATCATCACCGCCGTTACTACACGAGGTCTCACCGTGGTCGCTGAAGCATTGCTGCAGCTGCCAAAGTCGTTGACACATCTCATCGCCGTGGTCGTCGAAGCATTGCGATGATCAATGAACACGCCTTGCGGCATGATCATTGTTGTCATGGCGCGCCCGACTGTTGTGGTCGTGATCGTGCCCCACGCGGACGTCAACCTTGCCTCCTTTCGGAATGGCTTGACAACAGCAGGCTTCCCCTTGTTGCTCACCGGCTCGCATGCCCGGCGAGGCGGCACCGCCGGATCTCCCATGTTCGTAGCCCCGGAGGCGTCGACTTTTAGGGCTCCTTTGATTCAGAGGATTTCTATAGGAATTTTAGAGGATAGGAATCCTTAGGAATTTTTCCTACGTTGGTCCTTTGATTCAAAGGATTGGATCTCACAGAAATTTTTCCTATGAAATCGTTTGTACTACATTTCATAGGAAATCTAACATCCACTCCAACCTCTTTCTGCAATTCCTTTGTTTTTTCTGCCATATCAAACACTCTTTGTTAAACCTATAGGATTCATGTGGGCATGCCACTCTAATCCTATGTTTTTTCTATTCGTGTGTTTTCAGATTCCTGTGAATCAAAGAGGCCCTTAACACAGGTTCGCTCCAATTCGCAGCACTAGAGGTGGCAGCATGGGTGTGGCGCCGAGCTCGTGCTGGCCGGAGGTGTGTGACAGTGTGAGGGAGAGCATGCATCGCGGGTGCAGATGGTAACGAGGAGGAGTGGTAATGGGCGACATGGTTAAGGCCACGACTGATTCGTGCTGATTTCAGAGAAGTGCCGTCTACTCGACGCATGGGAATCGGTGTCGTGATCAGGGACCACAGAGGAACCCGCTTGGCTACGTGCAGCGAGCATCTTACTGAGTGAGGTCACGGCACCAGAACTAGCTGAAGCCTTGGCAGTGCGCCGGGCAATGGCCCTTGCTCGGGATGAAGGTTTTTTTGGTCACATTATTCTGGCAACAGATTGTCTCTCGGTGGTATAACAACCCCGTACGGCGTAACAAACAGTAGCTTGATTTCACTGAATGCTTTTGTGCAACAGATAGATAGCTGAGCAAGCAATCCTCCCCTGAACTGTCTCACAAAATACGACTGAGCAGGGCCAGAGACCCCTAGTCTATAAGAGTAGGTGAGAAATGTGCATTAGGGTAAGAAAGAAGTAAAACATGGATGACATTTTTGGATTCTAACTCGCGCACTGTAAGATTGGATTTGATTCGACGGTTGCACACCCGGTTGAGTTTGAGTGAGCGATCAGCAGGCTGAAAACAAGTTTTTTTCTCTGATAAGTCATTAGGAAAGTAAAAATGCACTTTGTACGCAAAGGCCATCACTTATTGAAGTTCCTTTTTCCCGCCAAGGACATTTACGGTGCCGCCGCCAAGACGCTGCCGGGCGCACTCATTCGCCGCCATGGCCGCGCCGCGAGAGCTCCCGTATCCAACTGCCTTAGCTCGCTCCGCTGCCTCTCCTCTCTTACTGATGAGGCCGCCGGTTCACAATGACCATCCGCCACTGGCACCTCCTCCATCTCCTGCGGCGTCTCGTCACCCGCCCTGAGCTCCCGTCGCCGGCTGGACCACGGTAGGGGCTGCTTACAGTCGCCTGTCCTCCTTCCCCTTCCTCGTGCACCTTCGGTTGCCCAATTGTCCGGCCAGGAGGTAGACGCCCGCAAGGTGTTCGCCAAATTGCCCAACAGGTAATTGTTTTCAAATTTCTGGATTCTTGGCGTCTACGATTTTTTTTTTATTTTTTTATTTTTTGCGAACGACTACGATTTGGGTTTGCTCAGTGACTCACTATTTCCAAGTAAGTATTGGTAATTGTTCATGGGAACTTTAGCCATCAATGATCACAATGTTGCTTGTTAAATAGCTTTAGTGGCTGGATATTAACCACAATAATGTGACAATATACTCCCTCTGGTCCTTTTTAGTCTGCATATAAGTTTTGCTGGAAGTCAAAGTACTACTTTACTTTGATCAAACTTATAGAAAAAAGTATCAACATTTACAGTTAATGCCAAATCAATATTGTCAGATTCATTACGAAATGTAGTTTCAAGGAATATACATTTGTTATTCTAGATGTTGAATTTTTTTAATATATATTTGGTCAAAGAGTGCAAAGTTTGACTTGACACAAATCTAATATGCGGAGTCAAAAGGACCGGAGGGAGTATATGATTACCAACCATTGTTTGACTTCTACATAGTAATAACCAAGGACCTTGGTGACTAAAAGTCTAAATCTCTAGTAGTTATATAATAGTCCATTCGTAATACTCACAGCCTTAGTTTTTCCTCATTCAGTACTTTCTCGTTAATCAAGCTAGTATTAGCTAGGATTATCCAGTAACTAAAAAAATTCGATACGAAAAGTCAAATTTTCGTACATCTAGCTGACATGTTGACTTACTCACTGATTGACCATATTACCGTAATCATGGACCTGTAGTATTTTATCTGAACGGTCACAGAGGAACGCAGCCTACAGCTAGCTAGATCTGAATGCAGAAAATACTACTCCACTAGAACCTGCATGTTCCTTAATCTGCAAGGGGAAAGCTGCATGGACACATATATATATATAGCATCTGCAGTTGCTCACTTGCAACTTCTATATATATGTAAAAATACCACATCTAGTTCGTTCCCTCCAATCGAGGATAAGTGGACAAATTCAAACTCTGATCTGGCTAGCTTAGCTGTCAGTCAAAGTCTTAGCGTTTACTGTAGTAGTAAAGAATTCCTGTATCAGATCGCCCCTTGATAAGTACGGTAACCTAGCTTAGCTGTTGGTGCATTCCTTTAGCCAATTTAGCCATAATATTTTGCTTAGGATTAGGAGGAAGGTACCTACTGATGGCAGTAAACTGCACTCCGGTGCAACTGACACGTTTGGCAAGGGCCAGAATGTCACTGACGGCGAGACGCTCGTCTCGGCGGGCGGCACGTTTACGCTAGGATTCTTCTCCCCCGGGGCGTCGGCCAAGAGATACCTCGGGATATGGTTCTCGGTGTCCAGTGAGGCCGTTTGCTGGGTGGCCAACCGTGACCGCCCATTGAACGACACCGCTGGCGTGCTGCTGGTGGCCAGCGACACGGGGGACCTTCTCCTGCTCGACGGCTCCGGCGAGGTGGCGTGGTCATCCAACTCCCCCAACACCTCTTCAGTGGAGGCACAGCTTCTGGAGTCCGGCAACCTAGTCGTACACGACCAGAGGAGCAAAACCATCTTGTGGCAGTCGTTCGACCACCCGTCGAACACCTTGCTGCCTGGCATGAAGATGGGCAAGAACCTGTGGACCGGCGACGAGTGGTACCTCACGTCATGGCGGTCGCCGGATGATCCGTCTCCAGGGAGCTACCGCCGTGTGCTGGAGTACGGCACTCGACTGCCAGAGGTTGTCCTGTGGCAACGGGACGCCAAGGTGTATCGCACGGGGCCGTGGAATGGGCGATGGTTTAACGGCGTTCCGGAGGCCTTGACGTACGCGCACGATTTCCCGCTGTATGTGACGGCCAGCAAGTCGGAGATCACGTATGGGTACACCGCCAGGTCAGGCGCGCCCCTGACCCGCGTGGTGGTGATGGATGCCGGCGTGGTCAGGCGGCTGGTGTGGGACGCCGGCAGCTTGGCGTGGAAGACCTTCTTCCAAGGGCCGAGGGACGTGTGTGATGCCTACGGCAAGTGCGGGGCGTTCGGTCTGTGCGACGCCAGCGCGGTGTCGTCGGCGTTCTGTGGCTGTCTGCAGGGATTCAGCCCCGCATCTCCACCGGCATGGTACATGAGAGAAACCTCGGGCGGGTGCGGGCGAAACGTGCCGCTGAATTGCGGCGGCAACGAGACGGCAGCGGACGGATTCGTGCTGGTCCCTGGCGTGAAGCTGCCAGACACGCAGAATGCGTCCGTGGACATGAGCATCTCAACGGAGGAGTGCAGGGCTAGGTGCTCCGCCAACTGCTCGTGCCTTGCCTATGCATCTGCTAAGATCCGAGAAGGTGGTGGTGGTGGCAGTGGCTGCATCATTTGGACAGGTGACATGGTCGATCTTCGCTATGTGGATCGAGGGCAGGATCTGTACCTCAGGCTGGCCGAGTCTGAACTAGGTACGAAACAAATGGCAGTAATTACAATTTGTGTACCTTGTTTTTCGTTACATTCGTATACTTGCTCAATTAGATAGATTTAATCAGGATTTATCTGTCTGCAAAATCATACCGGAAGTATCTGAAATTTGAAATTAACTTGAGGCTCTGTACCTGACATGATTTTCTTATGTAATAGCTGCGCTAAAGAGCTCGAAGTTTGCTATCGTGACTGTTCTTTGGCCAATAGCTTCCGTTATTGCTATAATACTAGTGGTGTTGTTCTTCATCTTTTGCTGGAGAAGGAAGCATAAGATCTCACATAAACGACTAAACGGTACTCTGCCATAATTTTTAACCTATTTGTTTTTCGCTACTGCACTTGTGTTTTTAATCCATAGCGCTGACTTGGCTCAAATTGCAGACTGCATTCCTCAAAGTTCAGCTATGACAGTTCCATTAGTTGATCTGTACACTCTGAAGCAGGCTACATTGAATTTCTCCGAGACCCATGTGATTGGTCAAGGAGGGTTTGGCATAGTGTATAAGGTGCACGCACATCCATTTGATCCCAAATGCTTTGTATCCAATTTGCTTGTTTGATCAACTTCAGGTCTACTCTGCAGGGGTTTAATTAGGAAGCTTTTACTTAAGAGATTATAGGTTAACTAACATAAAGCTTAACAATTGTACAATCACTAGGGTCAATTACCTGACGGGAGAACGATTGCGGTGAAGAGGCTTAGGCAGTCTGCTCGCACGAGGAAAGGTAAATGTGATTTCACAAGAGAAGTGGAGGTGATGGCCAGGCTCCGGCATGGCAACCTTGTTCACCTCCTTGCTTACTGCAACGAAGGTGACGAGGGGATACTCGTCTATGTCTACATGCCCAACAAAAGCCTCGATCTCTACATATTTGGTACAATATACTTGTACAACTTGGCTTGCCTATTATCAAAGTAGATCATTAGGTTCTCCTCTGTATGTCTTTGCATTTAGTTTGCTAACAGCAAAAACATGTTTGTGCGTCGCAGGTGAACCCAGCCTCCGTGCTACGCTGAGCTGGAGGAAGAGGCTGGATATCATCCATGGTATCGCGCAAGGTGTGGCGTACATGCACGAGGGATCCGGCGAGAGTGTCGTGCACAGAGACTTGAAGCTTCAAAACGTGCTGCTAGATGAAAATTGGCGGGCCAAGGTTGCCGACTTCGGCACCGCGAAGCTGTTCGTTGCCGAGCGGGCGGACTCGAGCCTCACCATCGTCAATTCACCGTAAGCCACTCTACTCTGTGGTCATATTTGCATGATTTTATTTCGTTTCCAAATGTTGAGTGACCTCAGATGGTTTTACTGATGTGTCATGTCTGAGTTGCAAAAAAAGTGGATACGCATCGCCAGAGTCATTGCGGGCGGAGATGACGCTCAAGTGCGATGTCTATAGCTTCGGAGTCGTGTTGCTGGAAATCCTTAGCGGACAAAGGAATGGCGAGACACAGAGACTCCTTTCACGTGTTAGTACACACTACATCTTCTGAGCTATCTGCAGTCTTGTGTCCATTGTTTTTCTGTTCTTGTGACCTTGGCCATAGCATCAAGAATTATGTGAGTGAATCTGTTCTGCAGGCACGGGGATTGTGGGAGCAGGACAGTAAAATGGCTCTTCTTGATTCAACAGTGAATCTCCCTCCCCTCTCTGGGCCTGATTCCGACATAGGCTCTGAACTTGAGAGGAATCACCCGACAACAGGCCAGCCATGTCTGACGTTGTCGCGATGCTGGCCGCCAAGACCTCACATATCGCTCGGCCCAACAGGCCCGGAATATACAACCGACGAACAGGGTTTGTGACAGGTCAGGCGGATCCCACTAGGACCACGACAATCGATCTCGACTAGCCGGCTCTGATCCCAAGCGAGCTCATCTTTCGTTTATCTTGTTCTGTTGGTTGGCCGCTAGTAGCGCATTGAAAGATGAAGCTCTGTGCTGCCACCTTTGAAAAAAGTGTAACTTTTTCTGTTTTATCCTTTACTTTGTTTTTTTATGGAAGTTCTACCCCTTGTAGAAATCCCATTTTAAAATACTGCTGTGTTTGGCTGCTTAGTATTTTGGGAATTTTAGGAAAATGACATGGTTTTTGTAGAAACCCATTTTAAAATACTTTGCCGTGTTTGGCATCAACAAATACTTTAGTTTTACAAACCGCGGTGTATCCAAAACCATGGTTTTTTTCATGCCAGCATCTTTTTTGTAAACTGAGAAACGCTTGTTTGAGTCCATCTTCTTCCTATCCTCGTCACCCATCATTCCTCCATCTCTTCCGTAGCCACGAAATCATGTCATTCCTCCATCTCTTCCGTAGCCACGAAATCATGATTACCACCTGGGAAGCTCCACTACTCCGTCGTTGATCTCTTCAATCCTTGACTATTGTTTTAGTGCAACAAGACGCAACATGTAGGTTAGATAGTGCTAGACGTTCGATATGGCTGGGAACAAAATCAGACGCGCGAAGGCTTAGATTGATCTTGCAGCACAGTTATACACATCAGGCTAAGCTAGTTAGCCGATTGACTCCATGTTGCCAGAGATTTTTTTTAACGCGATACAGACGCAAGCGTTCATATACACATGCATACACTCACTTCTATATGTTACACTATATGTGGATTGCCTAGCCATTTTCATAAGTTCGGACTTTTGGTTGCGTTGGCTAATGCATGAAGCTTAACACTATAAACGTACACACGCATCCTACCTCTATAAACATCTTCGAGAAACTGAACTGATATATCATCTTAAGATTTACGAAGTCATCGTAAGCGTCTCGTCATTAACGAAAACGTCTCCTCCCGCTGAATGCGCATCGTCGAAAATCCTAAAATAAATTCGGCAATAAATGTGAGCACGGGTACTTAAATCCTGGGCTGGGATACCTCTAACCATCCAACCAAGATAACTCAACTACATATCCTAGCGTCTGGAAGATGTGCGCGCGCATGACAAGGCTAAAGGCATGCGACGCCGTTAGTTAGCGCAAGCTGATCGCGTCGTTGTACAACTCCTTGATGTAGCTCAATTTGGTTTAGCTAGCTATATCTAGGATTATCCATGCAACGAGTAGTCAAAACTAAGAAAAACTGCACTTGCCAAACACCTTGTACTTTTGCTAAAACTGAGATAGCTGCTGTTTTAACCGAAATATTCATTGCCCACTATTAGAATACAGAGGTTTTAAATTACTATGATTTTCTAAAAAAACATATTGCGAAACTAGGATCATGTTGGTTGAGGCGTCCAATCTGGTTATGGCGATGATCCCGAGGTAGATCATGTTGGGCGACGAGATGATCCCGAGGTAGATCATGTTGAGACGACTGTCCACGTGTAACCCGCTGCCGCGGTTGCATCACTCTCCCACCGGTGAAGCTTGCCGCGCCACTTGAACCGTGTCTAGTTTCATATATTTTGTAGTCCCCTTAAGCTTCGCTTGGATTGTCGTTTGAACCGTCAATACCTCCGTAATAATTTACACGCCTCTAGACGTCGTTTCTATTCCAGGCAAAATTCAAGCTACGGTCGGTATTATACACGTGTAAACTAAATCCGGATGTAAAGTATTACACCGATTTCAAGCAAGCCCTTAGGCTACCACCCCACACCAGATTGTTTATCCCTCCGCATACTGACATGCTTCTCCGTATATACTGAATCGTTCTTCTACATGAAATCCGGTATTCGTGTGTGTGTTTGTGAGGAGACCGTGAGTTAGTTATTGCACATTTTTTTTTCTACATGACAAATCTGTGAGGAGACCGGGACAATATGTGTCTGTGACCGTCCGTCAACAAAGATATATGAAAGGCAATGGTTAGGTACAGACTAGTACAAATGCCCGTGCGTTGCACCGGGCTCGAAAAAATGCAGAACCTATTTATTTTGCCATTAAATATTAAATGTAAATTATAATGTTAAATGTAAGACATTTATTTTTGGATGGAAGGAGTTTCTTTTAAAGTTTTAAAATATAATGTAATGCTTACATAAAAATTGGATTACTTTTTTAACAATAATTATCATTTTTATTGAGTGGTAATAATGTTTTGTTTTTTGATGGGTAATAGCATTTTTGTGTACAACATATTTTCGAAAAATAAATTAAATAATATATATTTTAAATTGTGTGTTGCACAACTTGCTAAGCTCTTGCGAGTGAGCTGCTCTGAGCGTAGACACCAAGCCTCCGCACGAGACATAAAACGCGTCCTCCGTAGCACTTTCCTCATTTTCTTCTAAAAAACAATCTCCTCATCTTATTCTCGAAGAAAAAAAGTTGTCCTTATCTCTTCACTTTGTTCCCGTCACTCCCCCCATTCCAATGGTGGCCACCCCCTCCCTTCCATTTCTTGTGGAGCTGAGCTCTCGATGTACCTCCAATGTAGGCCGCCCCTTGCCGTTCATCCACTCCGCTGGCGCGAGGCCACCTGACTTATGAATTTGACATGCTTTCTTTCGAATGTCGGGTTCTCACAACGATATCAACATGCTTCAACAATCTCGAGTGTTCAAAAGGCTTTGCAACGGGAAATCACCGTCGTCGTGTTACTACATCGTCAACGGTCGAAACTACAACATGGGATACTATCTTAGCGATGACATCTCTCTAATATTCATTGTTTTTCACAAATTTCGCTCCGCAATTGAGATGTTTGAAAACAAGATTTCACAGAATTCTCTTCAAGCTTGATTAAGACAACAAATACCCTTACAAAACTTTAGAAATAACAACACCCGAATTTCCAATTTATATTTCATATTGTCATGACAAGGGGTCATGGGTGCATGCTGGTATTTCATTCTTGGATACAGATTGAAAGCATAAAGGAAAGAAGAGGCAGTTAACATGTTTTGCATAAGGCTGGGATAATCAGATTGTAATAGTGGTGCTAACTGGCACCGCATACAGCAAATTGTATTTCAGACTACTGTTCTGTCTAACAAGAAACATGTTCAATCATCCTGTCGACTAATTATTTGAGTTGTCCCATGCACACTAACGCTTTTCTTTTCCAGATAATTAATAGATAACGATAATACAAAGTTTGGCCATCCACCAATTAGAAGTACAAAAGAGTAGACGAAGGAGTCAAATGAATCTTCAAACATTGAAGGAAGTGAATAGCATTGAAAAGGAAAAGGTCATACATTTGACATCTTTACTTCTTGATGGATTCAAACCTTTCCTAGTCTGTCGCTTGCTCACCTGGAAAGGAAAAACAAATTTTAAGACTTACCAATTAGCTAATACGATTTTTTCCTAAGTATATACAAAATAGAGTGCAAGGGGATATTTAGGAAAGAACCTAAATGTACCAATAGGTCCCAATTTTTAAGGATCAATAAAGTTAATCAAATAACCTACACCAGAAGACTTCCTAAGGATTCAAATCCTCCAAACCCCTAATGGAACCCTTTGAATCAAATAAGCCCATAGTAGGTAAGTAAGTGTGGAACTAATTGCAGTTTGAACTAAGAAAATCTCTTCCGCGAATATATACAGAGAATTGAACCGAGTATGATGAGTATGAGAGTTGCCATATATTGCCATATGGGAGAGGTATCATGGAGCCCTGTCCTAAGTCTTCAGAAACAACTATCGTGCCATAGCATATTTTCCTGAATGCTCAAAACAATTAGAACCACAGATTTCCATTAAGGTAAGAGTCCATGGAAGCTCCCTATATTGAATAATTATATTCACAACAAAAAGAGCAACATGTATGTCTAGCACTTAAGGAAAGGCAAGTGCGCTTACCTCATTGAACAACCTGACAACTACATCATCAATAGAGTACATGAAAAGATGTTTGAGGGCAAAGCGTGAGTTTAGAGAAGTTTGATATGAGACGCATGCAAAATGACATGGTAGAAAACAGAACATTACCAACTTGGGTTGCAACCTTGATAAGCATCTTTTCTTTGTTGTCAATAGCATTCTCATGTATTTTATGACCCTTCCGCGCAGCCTGCATTCGCCACAAAACAAGAGGTCATGCCCTGAACACAAAAACATACTAATGGCGTGTCGAATTGGCGGGCAAGCGAGTAAGGTGTGGCATACAATGCGCTTCTCCTTGCGGGCCTCTCCCTTGGACTTGTGCTCGTCCGCCTCCTCGGCCAACTTGGCGTCGACCAATTTCTTGTCCGCTCACAGAATTGGACCCTTGCAACAAGAAGAAAAGGTGTTAGTCCCCCTTTTATGCTATGCATCACCATGAGAGAAATGTAAAAACGTTGATAATTAGGGGAGTAACAACCAACCAATGGGTTGTCGCCGAGCTTCTTCTCCATGATCTTGGTGAAGGCGACCTGGAAAGCCCTGTAGCCTTCCTGGAACATGGTGACGACCCTTTCTCCGTCTCTGACACGTGGGCGTTGCGGCACAGTCCGGACAGCATCGCGTTCCATGCGGGCAGGTTCCGCTCGGGCATTTCGTCGAACAGCCCGTAGGCCTCCGAGACGCGGCCGAAGCGGAGGTAGGCGTGCACGAGGGAGCCCGACGTGAATACGCACGGGCGGAGGAGGCCGAGCCGGAGCGCGCGAGGCTTGTCTCAGAGTGCTGATTTTTCTGAAGAAAGATTCAGAGCAGCCGGAGGAGGAGTACCCTACGCACGGAAAAGAGATCTCAAAGTTTACTTCAGGGGCAGCAGCTTGCCGGCAATGGCCAGAAGGCGAGTTGCATCGAGATGTGATGCCAGGATCGGTAGCAATGATGGCTGGAAAGATGAGAACATATGTTGCTTTACAAGGTTGGAGTCTGTTTCTACTTCATCCATCAACCAAGGGGGTCCGAAATCGAGCAGGAGAAAAGCAAGTTGCACGCATGGTGAGTATTCTATGGCAGAGAACATCATCGGATCAGGGCCATATAATTCTGAAGATATGCATCAGGACAGACCAAGGAGATCGTTAGTCAGAAGTTCGACATATCGCCGTGATGAAAGCGATGTGCAATCGGTTCCAGCGCAGAGGAGAGATGGCGTAGGTATGCGAGGCGGCATATGAGCTCACCTCCGTGTAGCCATGGGAGAGCGCGGCGACGCGAACGGACTCCTTGAAGTCCTCCGTCCTGTCCCGGACCCTCGACATTGCCGAGGCAGCAGCACCCACCAGATCCGCGTGCGCTAAAATTCAAGAGCCGGCTAGGCGTGGCAGTCCTGCGCCCGCGAGCCTATGAGGTGAGCAAACCTCGTGCGGGATCTGCACCGTGGATCGGCGACGTTCGAGAGCGGCGGCGGGTCGCCGACGGGTCGGATCGGGCGGCGAGGTGGGAGGTTTGGTCGAAGGAGAGGACAGGGGAGCGCGGAGGAATACGTGTACTACAGGGGCTTTTCTAAAAAACGAAACGTTTTTCTGTTTTTATCACTTAAAAACGTACCGCGGGTTGAATACCGGAAAGTCGAAGGGTGTTTTTGCAAAAATGCGTGCTTTATTATTAGGGGAGAAAAGAAGGAGGGCACGAGGTAACATAGATGGAATTTTTCTGTAACGGCGTTTCATAAAGTGCAGGGACAGAGGGAGGAGGGATTGAGGAGATTTTTCAGAAATCAAATATGAGCACCGTAGAGAGCAAATACAAGCGCATGGGTACGGGGCCTCAACATGGACCGCGTAGAGGGCAAATACGAGCTGTCGCATGTGGCATCGAAGCTTCTCTGAATGTATTTTCTCATGAGACAACATGTGTGCTATTTCATTACCCATTTGATATTCATTAGGCGGCCTTTCTGCATTGAAACTGGAATTGAAACTCTCAAGGATGTGGGTCAATGGAACATCATCATATGTGCAATCTTCATCACATGTTGTTTGGCAGCTGCTGGTGCCATGTATTGTATAATGGACAAATAATTTTCCTTCTCGATTGAATAATTGCATGGAACACAATTTTGCTTTTTTTGTTTGACAAGGCAATTCGCGCCACTTAAATTGTTGGCCTACATCGATCATCACGTGACAGTGTGTAGGTTCATATGCTTTTGGTCTCTAGGCTACCCGCCTTCTTTGGTCCATAGGATAGGAATATCATAAGAATATGAAACTTGTAGGAATATGTCATGCATCTCAAATCCTATGAATAGGAATAGGTAAAAAGAGAAGTCCTTTGTTTTATACGGTATTTTTTCATTAATTTTAGGTTAATTTTCATTTCCTATGAAATGTGAAGCATATGAAGAATTCCTCCATAGGCTCCCACAAATTGGAGCGTTGTCGTTAATCGTGGATGGGGGTCATCCTGTCACCAGTTTTTCAGTCGGTAATTCGCTAGGTTGGCGCTCGGTGACCCCCGAAGGTTGTATCCACCGTCCTAACATCCCATCTCTCTTCATCCCATCTCTCTTCTCCTTCCAAACTCCGCCATGCTAGGGTTTGTAGCCGTCGCCGGCCTAGCTCCAACCGGCACGGTGGATATCCACGACATCTTTTTCCTTGGTCGTCGTTGTCTACCCTGTCGACACTATGGGAATAACCCTAGTTGCCGACGGCTTTTTTTATGCCGATGGCCCCGTCGGCATCGATGGGGATATGCTAACGGCCCATGAAAAGCCGTAGGTGTAGAAAGGCCGTCGGCACACCTCCATCTATGCCACAACAGCTGTCGGCACATAGATGGCCCGTCGACCCATACTCAAACGGCATGTTGACGTCATTTAAGCTATGCCGACGTCCTAACGGGGTCATCAGCATAGATATTATACATATTTTATTCAGCAAAATCCACGTGGCAAAGCTACCCCGATGGCCAAGCCGTAGGCATATGTATTACATACTATTTTTGTTTTCATTTTCATTTTTTATACTTAAAAATTTTGATTAATTTAATTTTAATTTATGTAAACTTAAACATACACAAATTATATATCGATTTGGAGTAGAATTTTCCATAGATTATGAATATCCGGTTTATTTTTATTTCTCTGTATGTTAGAAATGTAACCTCATGTACTTTTGCATATAGGTCCTTGTTCTTAGTAAAAAATCACAAGTAATTGATGCTTCCGTAGATTTGGACAACTTTTAAATGATTTTTCATCATGATCTTGTGGTGGTTTCTCTTAAATGATTTTTTATTATGAATATACGGTTTGTTTTTTATTTTCTTCATGCATTTAATGATTTTTAAGCCAAATAAATCTGAAATTAAAAAGCACTACAAATGAACTCTGAAAAGGCTAAAAGTTGGCATGGTATCATAATTTCATCCACATAGCATGTCATAAAAAGTTGAGAGGGTTACGACAAAAATTGGATGCACTCAGTGTACAAACTAGACAATCTCTTTTGAAGTATCACGGTTTCGAACGAATACTCATCTGTTACACAAGACGTTTCATTTTTAAGCTTATTTCAACTCCAGAGTTTTTGTGTGTTCAATATGCACCATTCAAAGGCACTTCATCAATTTTCAACTCTTTTTGACTTCATTTGCTATTTTTCATGAATTTAATGATTTTTTTAGCCAAATGACCCTGAAATTGAAAAGCACTACAAATGAACTCTGAAAAGGCTGAAACTTGACATGGTATCATCATTTGACCCACGTAGCATGTGCTAAAAAGTTGAGAGGGTTACGACAAAAACTGGATGCACTTCGAGTATAAACTGGACAATCTCTTTCTTCAAACTTTTTGTGCGTTCAATATGCACCATTCAAAGCCACATCATCAAATTTCAACCCTTTTTGACTTCATTTGCTATTTTTCATGCATTAGTGATTTTTTTTATTCAAATGACACTGAAATTGAAAAGCACTACAAATGAACTCTGAAAAGGTTGAAACTTGACATAATATCATCATTTCACCCACATAGCATGTGATAAAAAGTTGAAAGGATTACGACGAAAACTGGATGCACTTCGTGTAGAAACAGGACAATCTCTTTCAAAGTATGAGGGTTTCGAATGAATACTCGTATTTTTAAAAGGCGTTTCATTTTTAAGCTTATTTCAACTTCAGATTTTTTGTGCATGTCTCAAAGTGATGTGGCATGCGTAGACGCCCGTCTTGGGCTCCGGGTGTGCCCCCACTACATGGACGGTACCGTCGTCGACACTTGGAGGCGGGAAACATGTGCGTCGGGTCCAGCTGGAGGTATACACATTCCGCAAAGACATCATATATGATTGTAGAAACCACTTCTGGACATCATTTCAGGTGGTGGGTCCTTCCACTCCTCTGTTTGCACGAGGTATACACATTCCTTAAAGACATCATATATGATTGTACAAACCACTTCTAGACAACATTTCAGGTGGCCGTCGTGCAGATCCGCAGATCCCGCATTAAAACCCAATGGATGCAATAAATGTCTCAGATATTCCCGGCGGACCCGAAAAATGCAATGTCCTGGCATGTGTCATGTAATGCCCCCCCCTTGAGACCACGACAAGTTTCGAGGTGAATGGAGCAATATGGCTTCACAGTCCGGACATGTTTCCTTTTGATACACACATACAACCTCCGATATGGTGTAGTTTACAAGCGGCCTCAGGTCAGGCTTCTGCAAAACACACTCAAACTTTCACCACAGCCTTGTAGGGTGATATGATGGCACTGTGCGAGGTCTCGAGGATTTCTCGCATCATATGAAGTTTCGTGGATTTTAACGGCTAGATCCGACATCGTCGTCGAGGTACATTCCCCCCTCCCCCCTCCCCGTGGTGGGTCCTGCCACTCCTCTGGTTGCACGAGGTATACACATTCTGTAAAGACATAATATATGATTGTAGAAACCACTTGTGGATGTCATTTCATGTGGCTACCGTGTAGATCTACAAATTTCCGCATTAAAACACTATAGATGCAATAAATGTTTCAAATATTCCTGGTTGTTCCGAAAAATGCAATGTCCGGGCACGTGTCATGTAATGCCCCCCTTTGAGGGCACGACAGAGCAACCGACATTACACTTCCTTCACAAAACCAAACACGTTTCCTTTTGATATAGAGATACAACTTGAGATATGGTATAGTTTACAAGCGGTCTCCGGTCAGGCTTCTACAAAACACGCTCAAACTTTCACCACACCCTACAAGGGCCATATGACGGCACTGTGTCAGGTCTCGAGGATTTCCGACATCGTATGATTTTTCCGTGCAATTTAAAGACTAGATCCGGCATGCCGCCAGGGTACATTCGCCCCCGGGTGGTGGGTCCTTCCACTCCTCTGTTTGCACGAGGTATACATATTCCTTAAATACATCATATATGATTGTACAAACCACTTCTGGACATCATATCAGGTTGCCGCCGTGCAGAACTGCAAATTCCCGCATTAAAACCCAATGGATGCAATAAATGTCTCAAATATTCATGACGGACCCGGAAAAATGCAATGTGCTGGCACGTGTCATGTAATGTCCCCCTTTGAGAGCACGAGAAGTTTCGAGGTGAATGGAACAATCGACAGGGTAGTTCCTTCACAATCCGGACACCTTCCCTTTCGATAGCCACATACCACCTCATATATGGTGTGGTTTACAAACGACCTCTGATCAGGCTTCTGCAAAACACACTCAAACTTTCACCACACCCTACAAGGGTCATACGACGGCCCCACGCCAAGTCCCGACTCAATCTAAATCGACGAAAATTTGTTAACGAAAATTTGTTAATTTCATGAGAGATGGATGGAAATCTCTTGAGCGGAAACCATTCGGTTATTTGTACATAAAATATGGTCTAATATTTTAAACAAATCCAGGTGGTCCAATTTGACAACAAATATTTGGTGGCTTCTTCACAAAAAACCATTTTTTACAATCAAAAAATGATTTATTTTTTTCGTGCAAAGAAATGAAAACTCCTCATAGTAAAAAAATTGCAGGCACACCCATGTCGGTGTGGTAGGCAAGCACGGCACAGCCTCTTTTTAATTTATAATTTATAATTTAAATAAATAGTATACACATGGGGCCTCTTTTTTCTTCTTCTTCTACACAAACATTTCATCAGCATCAAGGAGCTGACCACACCTGCCGTGTGGTGCTAACTCTGCCCGGGGAGCGACTTATAAATCAGCCGTGCTTGGTCCAGCTAAGCGGTATGGTATTAACTAACAAAAGCTAAACAGAGCGCTACATCTCGGTTGGGCCGTAGCTTTCTCTTCGGCCTTTGGGTGGCCATGCTGGAATTTTTTTTCTTTTAGCGAAGTCCCTGGATGGATGTGTGCTTACAGCAGGAGGGCTTTTCCCAGGCTTGGAGTCTGGTTATTCAATCAATTATTTTTCAATCGACGAAGAGTTTTCAAAATTCCGGGGCTTTTTTATACATTAGGATCAATTTCTCAAAATAGTGAACATTTTTTTAATCCAGAAGCTTCTTCAAAGTATCAAACGGAAGACGTCATCCATCAGCGACGCCATGGACAGCGGAAGCGAGGGTTTTTGGATGGGGATTGGGGACTTGGGGAGCGGAGCGAGGCAGGCAGCCTCCTCTCCTCTGCTCGGTTGGGTTCGAACACAACGGCTTTACCACCGTTTTCATGATGCTCCTCCGATTAGTTTTTCTTTTCATTCACGTGATGGGTACGGTACGACCATCTTCAATGACAGTCCTATTTTAGAGGCTTGTCGTTTATTATGTTTGCAGACGAAAAAAACACTCTTTAACAACTGCCAATGCTGCAAAAAATTGTCAAAAAATTGGCAGGACATGCTACACATTTGTAGCACCTGGTTGTTGCCGAAAATCAAAAAATAGTCGTGCACGAACATCCAACTATCATCCAGATATTCCCTTCTAGCCGTGCCCATCTTTGCTCTTGACCGTCGCTGCCGTAATTTCGCCCGCCGTCAGTTCGCAGCCATCTCACAGCTTCACCTTGACTCCGCCACTTGGGACGCCTGCCGAAGCCCAGCCGCGTGGCCGAATCAGGATCTGATAACATACCTTCCGCCGCACGATTCCAATTGGTTGTCGTCCCTCCACCACCCGTCATAGCCGTAGTCGCTCCTCTACGGGTCGTAGTCGTCAACTAGCACCCGATGAACCTCCGATATTAGTCACGCGACCGAGTGCGGCCACTGTTGCCTTGCACGCCACCCAGGGCACGTCGTCGCCGTTTTCTCTCTACAAAGTCAACCTCCCGGTGTAAACAAGGCCCTCCCGCGCCGATCAAGCATGACGAGCACATCAGCTTCATCGAGCAATCGGGTAGTTGTCTTCTTCTCACATTGTAGGTGTTCGACCAATTGCCTACATTACAAAAAGAAAATTTGATTTCTCGTGTTTTTGTTGTGCACAAATGAAAGTAGCTTGTGATGGAGGTTTTGGTATTGTAGATGAATTCAATTGATTCGTTCTATCCATCGGTGATTCCTCATCGGATGAGGAATTTAACATGTACGAAGAGGAGGACATTGCGTTGATCTTGACGATGCACACGAACAAGAGGCCAAAGCATGATGGCTCTGTTTTCGGTCGTGAGTAGTGCTTCTACTAGAAAGTTGTTGGCCCCCCAAGTGTAAGGGTTTGCGGCAAGCAACAATTTTTCTTGAGTAACATCAAAGTTTATCGAACCACCATGAGCAAAGCGCCACAACCAATGATCACTATTTGCACGCACAAACAGAAAACTTCCATGTGTCCACAACGGGACTGCTGAGGTTGTTAGTCTCACTAGCTTTGCTAGTTACAAAGGATTAGAACAACAATGGAAACAGAAAAAGGCTTTGACCTTGACGGCAAGTTGACAAGAATGTTAAAGCAAAAAATTAAAAAAGAATGTTCACACATATTGAATGCTTTATAGAAGAAAATGGATTAGGGTCCATAGGTTCACTATAGTTCACTCTCTAAAAAATAATATGGTGTGGTAACAAATCACAGTTGGCCAGGGTTTAAATTGAAGTTTTTATGAGTAACTATTCATAGCATAATGAACATATGACCATCTAGTCCGTAAATTTATAGAACGTTATCCAACTTCATCGGTACCTAATACTCCATCCAACCGTTATCCACCATGCACCTTAAAGTATTAAGTTAAAAACATAGTACTGCAACGATTATGATGACATAAGTAATAGATGATATATTGTTTTCAGCAGAGGACAATTACGCAATCATCTTTTTATCCCTAGTGCTAAAAACACAAATACAAGCCTTGAAACTATAGTAGATTTCTTGGTTTTTAGCTTTGCCTTCTCTCCCTTTGGAGAGGGCGTCATATCCATTCATCCCATTATATCGCGCGACTTATCTCCCCTTCTACCCAACTAATACGTGCAATTTGGACGTATCCTTGAAACTATATAGATTTATAATGTGGGGCGAATGCTTTGCATGTCTATGTCACTTCTGTATCTCTTATCAAATCTCAGCCTTCATGTTTACAAAACATAAATGCTATATCTACGTACAACCCTACATGATGTTACGTAATTTGCCTTAATTAAACTCTCCACAGCCCCCTGATTCCAACCAGGTGGGGGCCCTCCCTTGAATTCCTCCAACCATAAGCTGTCATGAAATCACTTACGTTAGTCACGCAACAATTGTTACGTAGGTGTAGCATTGCTCTTTTCAAAATAAGAGCAAAGTCAAGGCATCAAAATTTCGAACCGGGCTTCTCCCCTTTTCATTATATACATAACGGAAATACAACGTCTTTTTTGAACCAGAACCAGAAAAGCTAGGGAAAGGAAAGAAACGAGTTCGGGACAATACCAGGAAACCCACCGTCTGCCGTGTCATCAGGAACACGGACTATGGAGCGAAAACATGGAATATCATCCAAAACCGCACTTAACAAACTACCTTAAGATCACAAAGTACTGCATAACACCCCTTACAGTACAACACAACCCAAAATCAAACAACGTAGGATCACTACGGATCACAAGTCTAACAAAATTTGGTCACCAAAAGCACTTCAACAGCAACTCTACCCCTTCCGCAAGTTTCACCAGGATCAGCAACCGGTCATATCACCACTTCTCCCACTCTTCTCCTTCATTGGCGTGGTCATTTGCTTCTGGCATTGGCGGTCCACAGAGCAGTAGCATATTTACAAATATAAGGAAGCATCTTGGATGGGAGCATGGATTCATCGGACCCTCGCATGAAGCTAAAGGAGGACGATGCACGGTACCGAGTAATGGCTGCACAGCAAGGCAAGACAACGAGCTTAGAGGATGCCATGGATTGCGGCATCCGTGTGCATGGTTACTGTTCTCCAAGAAACGGGAGCACCGAAATGGATCTCTGCACACAGCCGCACGGTACCCATGAACGAGGCATCTGCAACATCGACCATGCATCCAAGAAGGGATGGGGCGAGGAGCCACTGTCGGGGCTAGCAAAATTGGACAATGCGGACCACGTCGGGGCAACACTGTTGGAAATATGCCCTAGAGGCAATAATAAAATGGTTATTATCATATTTCCTTGTTCATGATAATCGTCTATTGTTCATGCTATAATTGTATTAACAGGAAACAGTAATACATGTGTGAATAAATAGATCACAATGTATCCCTGGCAAGCCTCTAGTTGGCTAGCTCTTTAGTCAATAGATGACCATGGTTTCCTGATCATGGGCATTAGATGTCATTGATAACGGGATCACATCATTGGGAGAATGATGTGATGGACAAGACCCAGTCCTAAGCCTAGCACTAGATCGTATTGTTCGTATGCTATTGCTTTTCTAATGTCAAGTATCTTTTCCTTCGACCGTGAGATTGTGCAACTCCCGGATACCGTAGGAGTGCTTTGGGTGTATCAAACGTCACAACGTAACTGGGTGACTATAAAGGTGCACTACGGGTACCTCCGAAAGTGTCTGTTGGGTTGGTACGAATCGAGATCGGGATTTGTCACTCCGTGTGACGGAGAGGTATCTCTGGGCCCACTCGGTAGAACATCATCATGAGCTCAATGTGACTAAGGAGTTAGTCACACGATGACGTGCTACGGAACGAGTAAAGAGACTTACCGGTAACGAGATTGAACAAGGTATAGGTATACCGACGATCGAATCTCGGGCAAGTTCTATACCGACAGACAAAGGGAATCGTATACGGGATTGATTGAATCCTTGACATCGTGGTTCATCCGATGAGATCATCGTGGAACAAGTGGGAGCTACCATGGGTATCCAGACCCCGCTGATGGTTATTGGCCAGAAAGGTGTCTCGGTCATGTCTGCATGTCTCCCAAACCCGTAGGGTCTACACACTTAAGGTTCGATGACGCTAGGGTTATAGGGAATTGTTATACGAGGTTACCGAAAGTTGTTCGGAGTCCCGGATGAGATCCCAGACGTCACGAGGAGCTCCGGAATGGTCCGGAGGTAAAGATTGATATATAGGACGGATGGTTTCGGACATCGAAAGTGTTTCGGGCATCACCGGGACCACCGGAGGTGGCCCCGGGGGACCACCGAAGGGGGGCAACGACCCCGGGAGATAAGGTGGGCCAAGTGGGGGTGGGAACCAGCCCCTAGGTGGGCTGGCGCCTCCCCACTCAGCCCATAGCGCAAGGGAGAGAAAAGGGGGGGGGGCAAACCCTAGGCCAGGTGGGCCTAAGGCCCACCAGATGGTGCGCCACCCCCTCCTCCCCCCTCTGGCCGCCGCACCTCCCATCTGGGAGGGCTGCCGCACCCCCTAGGGTGGGAACCCTAGGGGTGGCACCCCCTCTCCCCTTCCCCTATATATATCGGGCACTTTTGGCCATTGAGACACACGGTTTTTCCTCTCTCTCGGCGCAGCCCCGCTCCTCTCCCTCCTCCTCTCTGCCGATGCTTGGCGAAGCCCTGCCGGGAGACCTCGTCTCTCCACCGACACCACGCCGTCGTGCTGCTGGAGTTCTTCCCCAACCTCTCCCTCCTCCTTGCTGGATCAAGGTGTGGGAGACGTCACCGGGCTGCACGTGTGTTGAACGCGGAGGTGCCGTGGTTCGACACTAGATCGGAATCGCTGCGAGTACGACTCCATCAACCGCGTTCTAGCAACGCTTCCGCTTAGCGATCTTCAAAGGTATGAAGATGCTCTTACCCCGCTCTCGTTGCTGGTTTCTCCATAGGAAGATCTGAATATGCGTAGGAAAATTTTGAATTTATGCTACGTTACCCAACAAACACCTCTTGCCATCTCTCGCACGCCACCGGAACACGTCCCACACCCGACTAAGCAGCGTTTAGGACCAAGCCATTGGCAGCAATCAATGTTGTAGGGACCAGGGTGGAGTCGAAGGCCATGGAGGCGGCATGTGGCATCTGTGGCACCATTTGTTCTTCATCATCGTCCTCTTCGTCATGGCAGTAGAACCCCACGTGCCCGCACCATTATGATTGATAACCCTGGACATCAAGTGTCGTGGCGGCCAAGCAGGGCACGCCGCATGCTGCAGAAACCCAGTCCGCAGGAGCTCCGAAGGTGCCTAATCTAGGCCTGGCAGGGATGAAGGCGTCGACACCGAGGATGACGGTAGCTGGCCGGGAAAGACGCGGATAATGACAACATGGGTGGCGCCGGTGCCGGCCCTACGCCCACCTATGGATGAGTCGGCCTTGCGAGAGGCCAGCGCAGCCTCGGCCAGCGTGGCGGTAGAGACGACAGGCGAGGTCAGAGCAGCAGTCGACACACGGAGCCTCGCGGACGCGGAAGCTGGAAACTTGCCCACGGGCAACCTAGCGCACCTTTAGGGCTCCCTCACCTGTTAGGTTGGTCTCCACCCGTTTGATCCCAACGGCTCAGCGGGCCCCTTGTCCTGCGCCCCGATAGGGGGCGCCCAACCCTCTTCTGGTTGGTGGCCCCCTGTCGCCAGCACTATAAAAAGAGGTTGGGGTTAGACGCACAAATCACGAGGTTGACCGTGGGCCACACACCTCGCTGACACCCCAATTTGATCTAGGGTTATTGCTAGCCCGACGGGAAGCTCCACCACCACCAGTGCTCGCTCACCATCGTCACCCCGCGCCACCAAGTCCATCCAGTCGAGCTCACAGAGCCAAGGAGTAGGTATACGCCACCTCCTCCTCCCCACTGCCGCAAATCTCCAACCCATCTGATCAGCGGCATCAATCACCACCAACCTGGATGGAGCGGCGCCCCAGCATCTGCTGCGGCAGCACGGACAAGAGATCGAGTGTGATAGCCTCGCTTATTAGGGATGATAGACTACAATATCAATAAGGAATTCCTTCTTTCTCGGAAGCCCATTCAAAAAAGACTAGTATTGATATGTGGGGCCAGTCTAGAACCTGCGAGGAGCAATGACTGCCGGCGGGCGTGTCCGGGGCGTTACTAGTTAAGTTGGTATCAGAGTCGACCCTCACGGTTACAAGGATGTTTGCAGACAGGTGTGCGGTCATGTTGTTCATGACGTTTGTGACCCGTCGTGGCACACAGCATGGCACATATACTGGACTGAATGCACAGACGTTTGTGCCAAGAGGGAATGCCTTATTAGGGATGATAGACTACTCATATCAATAAGGAATTCTAGGATGAGACGACCGTCGGTGGGTGTGTCTGGGGCGTTACATCCAGATCCGGGTCGGATCGAGCAGCGGACGGAGGCACCGACAGGACGACGGACGCCGCTGCTGGTGTTGAGGACAAAAGGGACGACGCGAGGTTGCGGGGCCTCATCTTGCACACATGCCCGTCCACGCGGAGGGAAAGGAAGAGCATCGCGCGTGGAGGCTGGGCGTTACATCCAGATCCGGGTCGGATCGAGCAGCGGACGGAGGCACCAACAGAACGACGGACACCGCTCCTGGTGTTGAGGACAAAAGGGACGATGCGAGGTTGCGGGGCCTCATCTTGCACACCTGCTCGTCCACGCGGAGGGAAAGGAAGAGCAGCTCGCATGGAGGCCGGATCCGGACACCGCGGGAGCAGTGGTCGGAGCGAAGAGATCCGACCGACGGCGACAGTCGCATGCTTACGCGGCCATGAACGCGGATGCGAGGACGTGCCTAGCTTCTAGTAGTCCCACCAATGTCAGCTTTTACTTATGCATGCATGTGCTGCCCATTCTCTCTTTTTTGAGGGAAAAACTTCCAACCTATTCATCTTCAATCATGATAGTACCGCGAAAAATAGAAATAATAAAAAATTACATTCAGATTCAAAGACCACCTAGCGACGACTACAAGCACTGAAGCGAGCCGAAGACACGCCACTGTCATCGCCCCTCCCTCGTTGGAATTGGGCAAACATTGTTGTAGTAGATAGTCAGGAAGTCGTTGTGCTAAGGCCCCATAGGACCAACACACCAGAACAGCAACCGTCGCAGATGAAGAGTGTAGATCGGAATTATCCAACCTAAAAACACGCAAACAAAGACGTACGATGAACAAATCGGAACAAATCCACCAAAGATAGATCCACCAGAGACACGCCTCCACACGCCCACCAACGATGCTAGACGCATCACCGGAACGGGGGCTGGGCGGGGAGACCTTTATTCCTTCTTCAGGGAGCCGCCATCGTCTTGTCTTCCTAAACAGAACACAAACCCTAACAAAATTTAAAGAAAGATCTAACAACGGAGCCCTCCCACCGACAAGGGCCGAGATCCACTCCGCCTCCATGGTCCTAAGGCCACCGAAGACGGGCGGACCAGCGACGATGCCGGTGGAAGGCGGTGGAGCCCTAGCTTTTTTTGGGGGGCGACACGGTTAGCCAAGGCGACCGGTGCTTTTTTCCAGCCTACTTGGCCTAACTAAAATTTGGTTGATGAGGATTTATTTTTGAATTGGTTGATGACGATTATTGCAGGCAGTAAGAAAGGAACACATTGTTCTCTATACACGATAGATCTACAACCCCTTTCTCTCTCTTCTCTCTTTCAAACTAATTCATCATTTATTTCACTTTCACAACTTAAAATCATCAATATCTCTTAAATCAAATTTCTGATTTCATTTTTTTAATATTTGAACTCATGTCACAAAGACCTTTAAAACAAGACAAATTTTGGATACATTTAAATTGGTTCAAAAGTTCATGAACCATATTTCACATAAATCATATCTATTTCAATTGCAGATTTTTAAATAAAATATTCCCTCTTTTGAAATAAATTGTTATACATTTCGAAATAATGAGTTCCACAAGATGGCATTTTCGGTTTCATATAGTTTTAATTTTCCGTGAATTCCACATTTTTTAAATAGCACATTTCACTCTTTTGAAATAGAATGTTACACATTTCAAATAATTAGCTTCATAAGTTGGCATTTCAGTTTCATGTTATTTTTCATTTTTAGAACCCACATTTCACTGGCTTGTTTTACAAAAATCACATCTATTTCAATTTCACATTTTTGAAATAACGTATTTCACTCATTCGAAATAAACTGACACACATTTTCAAATAATCAATTCCACACACCCGCAAAAATATCAATTTCACAGGTTGACATTTCAGTTTCATATTATTTCCATTTTTAGAACCCATATTTCACTTTTCACTGCTATTTCACAATAATCACATATATTTCAATTCCATAATTTTGAATGAAAATATTTTAATTCCTCAAAAAAATTGTTACACGTCTCCAGATAATCATGTCCACCAGTTAATATTTCAATTTCATATCATTTTCATTTTCTAAAGCCACATTTCACTTTTCACTGGCTTGTTATACAAAAATCACATCTATTTCAATTGCGTATTTGTAAAATAACACACAAAATTAGGTTTGTTTCACGTATGGAATATCAAATGTTGAAATTTAAACTTGTTTTAAATCTATCCAAGACTTATCCTATTCTAAAGGTCTTTATGTATGGAGTTCAAATATATATAAAAAAATAAAAGATATGAATGATTTAGTTTTACCAAGGTAAAATAAAATAGCAGTGAATTTATTATGTACTCCCCCCGTTCCTAAATATAAGACCTTTTAGAGATTCCACTATAAACTACATACGGATGTATATAAATATATTTTAGAGTGTACATTCACTTATTTTGCTTCGTATATAGTCTCTTAGTGAAATCTCTAAAAGATCTTATATTTTGAAACGGAGGGAGTAGAAGAGTGGAGCTGAAATTTCCTGTATGCATGCATGTAAGAGAAAAAGATGCATGAAGAAGACGCTTATGATAAGACAGACGTAATCCATTTTGCATGGTAATATGTGTTTTAATTTTATAATAAAAAAACAAAATATAAATCACATAAAAACCGACCCGACACACAACTGAAAAGATAACAGAATATTGCTAAGCTTCACACCAACATCTGTCGTCTGTTTTCGACATCATCACAATAACCATAAGAAAAAAGACAGATCACCGTTCTTTGTAGGCCAGATAGTGATTTGACTATATTAAAATACCGACAGCTGAGATACCAATACAAGAACTATACATGCAGATGGGCCATAGGTTGGCACAAATCTTAGAACTCGCAGACTTTGCCGAGTGCGTACAATTAGAGAATCTTATAATTTGATACTCGCAACGACCAGATTGCCCAGGCAAGACGATGATACTTGACGCTGGACTAGCGAGTAGCGAGTGACTGGACATCGGAAGGCGGCGACTTACGCCGGCCGCCACCATTGAAACCGACAGTCCACATGATAAGCAATTCGACATGGCAAACAACAAGTGAACACATGACCGGACGACCCGAGAAAACATGACTCGGCCGACTCTTATTGCAATGGCTAGTCTAGCCTGACACAGACAATGCACTCTAATGCGGGGCATTATTTCTCCCCTCGTGCATAATCGGACGCAACGGGGTATAATTTTGGGTGGAGTTCACCGGCTAGAGGCCTCGCCGGCCGCCGCCGTGGCCGGAGCTCCAGGCGCGGCCGGCGCGGTGGACGCCCAGGTGGAACCTCAGCATGGCCGCGAAGAAGGCGCCAGCCTGCTCCGCGTCCGGGGCCAGCACCCCGACGACGCCGCGCACAGTGCGCTCGCGGAGCGCGTCGCCCGCGGCCAGCAGCACGCGGAGCGACTGCCCCACCGCGGCCACGGCCTCGTCCGCCTGGACGCCGTTGCGCGGGTGCTGCCGGCGCTGGCGCAGCGCCTCCAGCACGCGCGGCCCCGCCAGCGACTCCTGCACGGCCGCCACCTCCCGGTCCACCTCCTTCTCGGCCGCCGCCGTGGCCGCGCGCAGGTCCTCCAGCTCGCGGCGCTGGCGCGGGCCAATGCCTGAGCCGTCCACGAAGCGGAACACGAGCGCGGGCCGCCAGCCCCACGCCCACAGGAAGGTGCGCTCCAGCGGGTTGAGCCAGCGCTGGTCGAGCGCGGCCACCACGTCGCGGTCGGCGAGGCTCGCCTTGTGCTCGTACAAGGTGGCCACGTGGTCCATGGCCGCGTCCACGAGCGGAGCCAGCGCGTCGCGCCGGCGCGCCCCGAGCGCGGCCGTGAGGTCGGACACGATCTCCTCCTCGCGGCCCACCCAGGCGCCGTAGAAGGCCGTCATGTCACCAGCGTGCGCCATGTACGAACCGCGGCGTTCTTGGATTGGGGTGCAGTGGCGGCGGCATGTCGCTGGGCGCGGGGTGGCCGGCATAAATCGGAGCGGTTTCTTGGCCTGGAAGGGTTGGGACGTGGTTTGCTTAGGCGCAGAGGCAAACGTGCCCGTGCACGGCAGTCCGCAGGGCAAGGCGGATACGGAGCTTGGGCGGTCGCGAGGAAGGAGACGACCGTTAGATCAGAAGACAGTGCGCGGACCGGTGGCCTCGTGCTGGCATGCTCTGCTTTGTTTACTCTGCCTGTCTGGTCCTCCCATGCAGGTGCAGCAGTCGAACAGAGCAACCGCTTTGACCTTTCCACTTCGGGAGTAGCCTCTGTCTCCGGTTGTCGGGCGGGCAGGCTGCGTTGCCGCGTGCTCTGCTTACCAGGGCACGTGATGAATACTCTCTCACTCTCTGCACCGGTATGCCTATGCGATTTCTCCTCTGTTTCTTGGACGACATCTGGGGAGACAGCTTCAGCTCGGCTCACATTAGTGCTCTGCTAGTGGTGCCAGGCTACATAACATAGCTCCCGAGTAAGCGGTGCAAAGGGTACCTTGGCCAAACGCTACTTTTTCTCGTGCACAAAGGAAATATGAAAATCTGCGGAAGATTCCTGGGGTTTAAGAGCATCTATAGCCGACCCTATAAGAAAATTTAGAGGAGTAAATTTTTTAATTTTAAACCAATTCCTTGTTAGTGTCGTAGAGCTAAACTTTTACTTCACGATCGCCCCGACTCTCAAATATATGAGCTTTGCTACATCTACGGATGCTTTACAGGACTTCTACGGACGAGGCTGAGCTGGGTTATTTTAATTGGTGATTAGATGAGGCCGGTCCCACGGTAAAAATCAAAAAGGAAGATTACCGAAGGGAAAAATATAGGCCCGTAACTTTTTGTAAAACAAATCCGAGAGTCTATCATTTTTGCAAATATATTCAACCGCCATTCGTGAGTAAATAATTTTCCCTCCCCCTCGGCTGCACCTTCCTAACACCACTCCACATTGTCGTCGGCATTGCCTCCCGCGATCACTCTTTGACTCCGCCAATATCTCATGGCCTTCACTGACACTCTGCTGCCTCCGACGCCCGCCTGCCCCACTTCGGGACGCTCCCCAATTGTTGGCGTTGCTTGAATCAAGCTCTATCGTTGTCGTCGTCGGCTTGTTGGTCTGATCACCAGAAGCGTACCTCACATCTTCTTCCTTCGAGCCCCTCCATCGTTTGTTGGCCATCTCGAAGCCCTGCCAACAGCTAGCATTCTAGGCATCGAATGATCTATGAATTTGACATTCATTCTTTGGAATGTGTGGCTCTTCTAATGACATGAATGTGATGTCGAGATCTCGCAAGGCTTGTTGTCGGAGATGCTCCTTCTTTCAACTACTTTATCAACGGATCTCAGTACACTATGGTTTACTGCCTTGCAGATGACATCTATCCTTCATGGGCCACATTTGTAAAAACAATCCAGTGTCCTCAAGAGATCAAGATATCTTACTTTGCAATGCATGAAGTATCGACAAAGAAGGATGTGGATAGAGAGCTTTCGGTGTGCTTTTAAAAATCCCTTGAGCATTATTTGGGGCCCTCTCGAGTATTGAAACACCAAGGTCATATGGAAAATAATGAAATGTTGCATCATCTTGCAAGACAGGACATTGAAGATGATAGACATACATACAACTATCAGTACATCTTCAATGAGTATCTTGTTGAGCCGAAGCACGATACAAACATGATATAGACATTTCTCGCAACACATTGAAGCATCAAGAACCAAGAAGTTCATACTTAACTCCAAGATAAATTGATGAGTATGAGTGGCTACTCCATAGGACTTCTACAATGGACACAAGGCTCAACTGTAAAATCGAAAAAAATGTAAATAAATTTAAAAAATCCTGATTTTTTGGTAAAACTCTGATAAATGTTTTCATGGCTTGCAAAGATTCATCATAAAATGATACTCGCGGAAGTCATGATGAAAAAACAAAACCGATACTCCAAAATAGTTAATTTCAAAAGATTTTTTAAGTGCTGATTTTATCATTTTTGCCTTGCCTTCCACAAATGTCATTCCATGATGAAACTTTGCAAGCATCGAAGACATTTGTCATTTTATCCAAAAAATACTTTCATAATTGTTTGAAACTTTTTTTGGATTTTACAATTCACCTGAGCTCATATGAGCGAGGTGAGAATGACACTTTCGTTTTATCATACCCCTTACTTTGTTTATGCCCTTCCCTGTGTTTGACTTTGAATAATATGGTTTGTAAACTTTGAATAATTTAGTTTGTAAGCTTTGAATTAGTAATATTCATGAATTGTGTCGAACCTTAATTATTTTATTTGGATATATATGTGTGCAAATATATGGTTCAAATGTTGTACTCCATTACGTGGGATGTGTATGTTTTTAATGACTTGAGACTAACTAGCACGACATGCAGTGGTCAATCTATTGCATGTAATGGTATTAATTAGCAAATTAACATTAATTTCTTTTGTTTTCTTCTTCGTCTTGGTCACGGTGCACAACCTAAGATGACTTATACATCGAGATGGACGAGTATGTAAACTAAACTAAAAAGATTCTGCATTTTTAGGAAGTTAAGTTTAGCAGATCGGCTAGAAATCGCTTTTATTTAGCATACCAAATATAAGGAGTTAAAAGATAAAGGGTCATATAACGAGCTAAATTATAAGGGACGGGTTCAAAATGGTCACTCCCGCACGCCCCGCTCCCCGCCCAACGCCAGTTGTGTGCATTCATGTTGTCGTAGAGGGCGCCGCTCCACATTAAAGGCGGATCAGGGCGGACATGACCTCTCGCTGCCTTCGCCGTTGAAGAGGCCCGTCGGTCGAGGGCGCCGCCCGCTCCACACCCGACTGAACATGCCCCCTCGCCGCATTCAAACGCCTCCATGAAACCTGCATGGAAGCCGAGAAAACTATTCCGACCACATGTCCGTTCATGAGTCCTTCCATCTGCCCTCTATTTAAACGAGACCTCTATTTAAACGCAATGCCAACCGAGCTCCTCCCATCCACTCTCTATTTAAACGAGATCGGACACTGGACCAGAATCACACCCTCCGCCACTCCCCCATACCCATCTTCATCATTCTATCCATTCTTTTGATGGCTTTCGCAGAGCATTTCTCCAGCATCCAAGGAGGCCGGGTGGCCCACTGAGCCCGTCGGATACAAGCACAAGCGAGGCAGCTCACTGCTCCACATCCCTTGCCTAGCTTGACAGAGCCAGTTGCCACCCAAGCTGACGCGTGGTTCAGTAACTCGTTGCTCCATGCCATCTGGATGAGGTGTGGTGAGTTGCTCCACGCCGACACGACGGGGAGCACGAAGACGACTGTGCCTCTCGTGTATACGACCGTGCCTCCCGTGCGTGCGGCCGCGCCATGCATGCAGAGAGAGAAGTCGGGTGCGCGGAGAGTGACGAATTGGTGGCCAGCGCCTCCAAGGCCATCGCCATCATCGAGGAGAAGTAGAACACGGGAGGCCGCCATGGCTTGGGTCCCATGAAGACCACCACCGACGTACACAACTGGTGTCTTGCCTAGTTTTTCTCTTGCAAGAACTTTTTTCGATCCTGCATGAGCTACACGAAAGCAAAGGTACCCCCTTCCCCTCCTGCTGAAGCATCAGCCCGGGGTTCCACTCCAACAAGCGGTGGGGAAGCAAGGCGTCCTTTGCGTTGAAACATATGCCTCCGAGGCTCCCGACAGTCCGGTGAGCGATCTTTTGTACATGGGGAAGACAAAGGGACCTGCCGCGGCCGGCCATAGACTAGTGCAGCGTATTCGGGTCATGGGAGTGGAGCTCCGCATGAGCGTACGTGCACATAGTCTTACTTTTTTAGTTAAAATATGTTCAAAATATAATGAAATCCGTCGTGAACGTATGAAAATTGACATGTTTGCATGAAATCCGGCCGTGTTTGCACGAATTTTGTCTGGTTGGTTCGAGTTGCTATCAATATGTATGCTGGTACAGTTCGATGTCGTCCTCCCACATCCGTGTCCATGGACTGGTCCCACTGTCCACGGACAGGTACAGGAGGAAATTTGTGGGTTTCCATTGGAGATGCCCTAACATGCTCTTCCCTTGCACGACATTATGATATGGGGAAGGGGCTGAATAGGGATGCTGGACACGTAAGGCCAACTCCAACGCATGACCTCAAGCGGATGTCCGTTTTGTTTGAATTTTATCCGTTTGGGTAGGGGAATGGGACACCTTCTAGTCCTTTTCTGGATGCGCTGCCCGTGCGTCCAACTGGTCTATGACGGACAGCTTGTGCCCCTATGTATACAATTATTTTGTCATTGAAAACATCTCTTTTATTTCATCTACGACATTTTTTATACATTTAGGTACATAATTCGCCAATTCTTCGCTAGGAGAGCAAGGCAAAAAAAACAAGAATCATAATTAGACATTTTGAAAAATATCAAACTTTCATAACTGTACCCACAAGTTGGATTAATATTTTCTCTATGTCTTCATTGTTGTATTGTGGAATCTCGAGCTTACACGCTTGTTTCTTCTTTGATTTCGAAGAAGTAGATGTTCATTTCCCTCGATTCCGAAGAAGGAGACGAGCATCTATAAAATTTCATGCTATCAATAGATTGATTTAGTTTTCTTTTTAATACCAACACTTGCATCTAGCCTACACATAAATTTGAACAAAAAAGAGCTACCAAAACTGCCTTGAATCCGGTGAACTACCGAATCAAAAGAAACACATACGCCATCTTTTTTGCACTTTAAGAACACCCATGTAGGATGTTCTGGTGTGGTAGAAACGTGGCGCACGACCTGTAGCGGGCATTCGTTGCACTTTATGAGCAGTAACAGTGTGCCAACGAGTCGTTGGGCCAGCGTCAAGCCCGGACGACGGTCGGATGTGTCTTTGTCTGTGAACCTTCGACGGTATAGATCTGAGAGGCTAGAGGTGGAGTCAATACCTGTATGCGGCGCGGAGGCATTTCCAGGACTGTGTGGTCCGGTACCCGACCAATCCATGGAACGTCGTAGTCGCCGGTGTCTAGGTGCGCTAAATCCGGCGGTCGGGTGTGCCAAATCCCGCCACCGCACACCTAGCAGTTGGTCGTGCACCGGGGCGAGAGAGGCACAAATTCGGTGGTCGTACTATTGTCGGCCGGGCTGGACAGTGATACGTCTCCAATGTATCTATAATTTTTTATGGTTCCATGCTATTATCTTGTTAACTTTGGATGTTTTGTATGCGTGAATATGCTATTTTATATCTTTTTTGAGACTAACGTATTAACTCACTGCCAAGTGCCAGTTTCTATTTTTTCCGTATTTTTGACCTTTTTCAGAGGAGAATATTAAACGGAGTCCAAACGGAATAAAACTTGCGGAATGATTTTTTTCCATAACAGAAGATACGCACGAGACTTGAGAACCAAGGCACGGGACCACGGGGAGGTCACAAGCCCCCTAGCCCCGGCTTGGGGGCGGGCCTAGCAGGCTTGTGGTCCCCCCGTGGCTCCTCTGCTCTACCTCTTCTACCTATAAATTCTCTAAAAATCCAAAAACACCAGGGAGAGCCACGAAAATACTTTTCTGCCGCCGCAAGCTTCTGTCTCCGCAAGATCCCATCTGGGGACCGTTCTGGTGCCCTGCCGGAGGGGGGATTCGGACACGGAGGGCTTCTTCATCAACACCATTGCCTCTCCGATGATGCGTGAGTAGTTCACCACAGACCTTCGGGTCCATAGCTAGTATCTAGATGGCTTCTTCTCTCTCTTGGATCTTCAATACAAAGTTCTCCATGATCTTCATGGAGATCTATCCGATGTAACTTTCTTTTGCGGTGTGTTTGTCGAGATCCGATGAATTGTGGATCTATGATCAGATTATCTATGAATATTATTTGAGTCTCCACTTGTCTCTTATATGAATGATTTCGTATCCTTGTAATTCTTTTCGAGTTGTGGGTTTCGTTTGGCCAACTTGATCTATAATTCTTGCAATGGGAGAAGTGCTTGGTTTCGGGTTCATACCGTGCGGTGTCCTCACCTAGTGAAAGAAGGGGTAGCGAGGCATGCATCATGTTGTTGCCATCAAGGGTAAAAGATGGGGTTTATATCATATTGCATGAATTTATCCCTCTACATCATGTCATCTTGCTTAAAGTGTTACTCTGTTTTTATGAACTCAATACACTAGATGCATGGTGGATAGCGGTCTATGTGTGGAGTAATAGTAGTAGATGCAGATAGTATCGGTCTACTTGTCTCGGACGTGATGCCTATATGTATGATCATTGCCTTAGATATTACCATGACTTTGCGCGATTCTATCAATTGCTCGACAGTAATTCGTTCACCCACCGTAATAGTTGCTATCATGAGAGAAGCCTCTAGTGAACACTATGGCCTCCGGGTCTACTTCACATCATATTTTCAGATCTACACTTTTACTTTTTTGCACTTTCCACCTTCAGTTCTCACCTTGCAAATAATCGTGAAGGGATTGACAACCCCTTTATAGCGTTGGGTGCAAGTTTGTTTGTTTTTGCACAGGTACATTGGTGCCTCATCTTGATACTCCTACTGGATCGATACCTTGGTTCTCAAACTGAGGGAAATACTTATCTCTACTGTGCAGCATCACCCTTTCCTTTTCAAGGGAAAAACCAACGCAAGCTCAAGAGGTAGCAAGAAGAATTTTTGGCGCCGTTGCCGGGGTGGATCAAGTCAAGAATAGTCTCCCGTCAACGTGCCAATTTCTGGCGCCGTTGCCGGGGAGGATCAAGTCAAGAATAGTCTCCCGTCAACGTGCCAATTTCTGGCGCCGTTGCCGGGGAGGATCAAGTCAAGAATAGTCTCCCGTCAACGTGCCAATTTCTGGCGCTGTTGTCGGGGAGTATTCAAAGTGAAGCATATCCAAGTAACTATTGCAAACTCATCTCTTGCATTTAAATTATTTTCCTTTTGCCTCTTGTTTTCCTCTCCCCCACTTCTGAAAAAAACAAAATTATAATTATGTTTGCCTTTTTCGTCTGCCTTTCCTTTGCTTGTGTGCTATGTGCCTTCAATATGCTTGCATATTTTCTTGCTAAAAATCTATTGATATGGATCCTCACCCACTTGCTAATGTCTTTAAGAGATCCTCACCCAATTGCTAGTGAGTTCTGTGCACTAGATTATCTTTATGATGTTTTGCTTGAGATGCGTGAATCTGAAGATTGTGATGAAGAAATTTACGAAGTGATTCACGAGGGCTCCTTGAATGAAAAGCATGATTGCAATGATTTCATTATAAATTCTATTAATGACAATCATGCTAAAAATATGCAAAACCCTAAGCTTGGGGATGCTAGTTTTGCTATGTCCACTACTTGTTGCAATGATCATGATTGGGGTAATGATTTTTCTTATGATCTTGAGAATTTGTTTAAGCTTCATGATGAATATGATATTTGCAATAATATTGAAAGTGGGTTTGGAGAAGTCATGACTTTAGTTGATGATAATCCCACTATTTTTGAAGAGCGTCAACTTTGCATGCATATGGATCATGAAAAGAATATCCTATGTGATAGCTATATTGTTGAATTTGATGACCCCACATGTAATTGTTATGAGAGAGGAAAATATTGTGGTAGAAACTTTCATATCACTAAATTACCTCTCGTTATGTTGAGATTGCTACTGTCTCTTTCTTCTTCCTTGCATATGGTCGCTATTGGTTGTCTTGACAATCTGTTTACCTATAAAATGCCTATGCATAGGAAGTATGTTAGACTTAGATATGTTTGTCACATGTTTCATGATGCTCTCTTCGTGTCCGATTGCTATCTTTTTTGTGAGCATCATTGAATTATCAATGCCTAGCTAAAAGGCTTTGAAGAAAAGCGCTTGTTCGGAGGCAACCCAATGAATTTATCTTTGCTTTTTTGCTTTCTGCTTTGTTGTGTCCACACCATCATAATTCTGTTATGATTGTGTTTTTTGTGTTTCTTTTTGTGTTTGTGCCAAGTACAACCTTTATGATTAGTTTTGGTGATGATTGTTTGATCATGCTGAAAAAGACAGAAACTTTGTGCTCACGAAATTATTTTTAATTCATATCCATAAAGATCTTTTGAGTTGATTCTTTTTGATAATGGTTGATATGCAAATTGCCCTAATTGTCATAAGTTTTCAGAATTTTTGGGATACCAGAAGTATACAAAGTATACAGATTGCTACAGACTGGTCTGTTTTGGACATATTCTGTTTTTGTTGTGTTGATTGCTTATTTTGATGAAACTATGGATAGTATCGGGGGAGGGGGGGTACTAGCCATGGAAAAGTGAGAATACAGTAATCTAACATCAATCTAAATAAAAATCAAGTTTACTACAGTACCTAAAGAGTTGGTAGTTTGTTTTCTTATGCTAATGATATCACGAGTTTCTGTTTAAGTTTTGTGTTGTGAAGTTTTCATGTTTTGGGTGATGTTCTCATGGACAATGGGATAAAGAGTGGAAAGAGCTTAAGCTTGGGGATTCCCAAGGCATCCCAAGCCAAATTCAAGGACACCAAAAAGCCTAAGCTTGGGGATGCCCCGGGAAGGCATCCCCTCTTTTGTCTTCAATCCATCGGTAACGTTACTTGGAGCTATATTTTTATTCACCACATGATATGTGTTTTGCTTGGAGCGTCGTGTATTATAGGAGTATTTTCTTTTTGTTTTGTCACAATCATCCTTGCTTCACACCTTTTTGAGAGGTACATGCACTCATCGTGAATTTGCTAGAATACTCATTGAGCTTCACTTATATCTTTTGAGCTAGATAACTTTGCTCTAGTGCTTCACTTGGATCTTTTTAGAGCACGGCGGTGTCATATTTTGAAGAAATAAAAACTCTCGATCTTCACTTATATCTTTTTGAGAGTGCTCTCTCTAAGTAACTTGGTAATTGGCGTGTGCTATGGAAGTATTCCTAAAGATGATAGGCATCCAAAGAGGATATAATAAAAACTTCCATATTCAAGTGCATTGATTAGTAAGAGAAGTTTGATTCCTAACAATTAAGTTTTGAGATATGGATTTGGTAATATTAGAGTTATGTTAGCAGGGTGTTGTGAATCTAGAAATACTTGTGTTGAAGTTAGTGATTCCCGTAGCATGCACGTATGGTGAACCGCTATGTTAGGAAGTCGGAGCATAATTGATTTATTGATTGTCATCCTTTGTGTGGCGGTCGGGATCGCGCGATGGTTAACACCTACCAACCCTTTCCCTAGGAGCATGCGTTTAGCACTTTGTTTCGATTACTAATAGAACTTTCGCAATAAGTATATGAGTTCTTCATGACTAATGTGAGTCCATGGTATAGATGCACTTTCACCTTCCACCATTGCTAGCCTCTCTAGTGCCGTGCAACTTTCGCCGGTGCACAAACCCACCATATACCTTCCTCAAAACATCCACCATACCTACCTATTATGGCATTTCCATAGCCATTCCGATATATATTGCCATGCAACTCCCACCGTTCCGTCTCATGACTTGTGCCATCACTTTCATATTGCCTTTGCATGATCATAAGATAGCTAGCGATGACCCACAAGTATAGGGGATCAATCGCAGTCCTTTCGATAAGTAAGAGTGTCAAACCCAACGAGGATGAGAAGGCTCTGATAAACGGTTTTCAGCAAGGTAATAACTGCAAGCATTGAAAGTAGCGGTAACAAGTGATGGTGTAGTGAGGTGAAACGTAGCAAGCGAAAAGTAACAAGTAGTAGCGACGGTGCAGCAAGTGGCCCAATCCCTTTTGTAGCAAGGGACAAGCCTGAACAAAGTCTTATAAGAGGACAAACGCTCCCGAGGACACACGGGAATTTCTGTCATGCTAGTTTCATCATGTTCATATAATTCGCGTTCGTTACTTTGATAGTTTGATATGTGGGTGGACCGGCGCTTGGGTACTGCCCTTACTTGGACAAGCATCCCACTTATGATTAACCCCTCTCGCAAGCATCCGCAATTACTAAAGAAGAATTAAGACAACGTCTAACCATAGCATTAAACTAGTGGATCCAAATCAGCCCCTTACGAAGCAACGCATAGTCTGGGGTTTAAGCTTCTGTCACACCAGCAACCCATCATCTACTTACTACTCCCCAATGCCTTCCTCTAGGCCCAAATATGGTGAAGTGTTATGTAGTCGACGTTCAGATAACACCACTAGAGGAAAAACAACATACAACATATCAAAATACCGAACGAATACCAAATTCACATGACTATTATTAGCATGACTTATCCCATGTCCTCAGGAACAAAAGTAACTACTCACAAAGCATAATCATAATCATGATCAGAGGTGTCATGAATAGCATCAAGGATCTGAACATAAACTCTTCCACCAAGTAATCCAACTAGCATCAACTACAAAGAGTAATCAACACTACTAGCAACCTTACAATTACCAATCGGAGTCGCGAGACGGAGATTGGTTACAAGAGATGAACTAGGGTTTGGAGAGGAGATGGTGCTGATGAAGATGGTGATGAAGATGCCTCCCCTCCAACGAGAGGAGTGTTCGTGATGATGATGGCGACAATTTCCCCCTCCGGGAGGGAAGTTTCCCCGGCATGATCGTCCTGCCGGAGCTCTAGATTAGATGTGCTCAAGTTCCGCCTCGTGGCGGCGGAGAATCCACGAAAAAGCTCCACCCTGATTTTTTTTCGGACGAAACCCTTCATATAGCAAAAGAGGGGGGCCAGTGGGGCACCAGGGTGCCCACAAGCCCTGGTGCCGCGGCCAGGGGGGTAGGCCGCGGCAACCAGGCTTGTGGGCCCCTGGTTGCTCCCCTCTGACACTTATTTCGCCCAGTATTTTTTATAAAATCCAAAAAAATCCACGTTGATTTTCACGGCATTTGGAGTTGCGCAGAATAGAGGACTCAGACTTGCTCCTTTTCCAGTCCAGAATTCCAGCTGCCGGTATTCTCCCTCTTCAAATAAACCTTGCAAAATAAGAGAGAAAAGGCATAAGTATGGTTCCACAAAGTATAATAACAGTCCATAAAGCGATAAATATCAACATGAAAGCATGATGCAAAATGGACGTATCAACTCCCCCAATCTTAGACCTCGCTTGTCCTCAAGCGAAAACCAAGATCCAAAACATGTCCACATGTTTAGGGATGAAGGTGTCGATAAAACATAATACGGACATGAGGGCATCATGATCACACATAGAACAGCAATACATCATAAAGATTCTTATGGGAAAGTAACAGTTCCTTCACAAAGCAAAGTATGAAACAAAAACCTTACCGAGAAGTAGCCAACAACAGTCCATAGTCATTGAAGCAATTGCAGTTTATCATATTATCAAAAAGATTCAAATAAGAGCTTGCAAAGCAAATACACATACTCAATCATCTCTTTTGTTTTCCACAATTGTTACAACTCACGTGGTACTCATGGTATCGAAGTTTCAGTTGGACACAAAGAAAGATAGGGGCTTATAGTTTTCCTCCCAACCTTTTACCTCAAGGGTAAAATCAACAATAATAAAGCATAAGTACTCAGCTCTAAGTTAATATATGAATATAGATCTTTCCCAAGCATATGACTTTCACCAAGAAAAAGGCTAGATAAGGAATTGGTGAAGATCACCATGACTCTTACAAGGGCAAAAAGTAAAGGTACAAGATAGGCCATTCGCAGAGGGAAGCAGAGGTTGTCATGCGCTTTTGAGGTTTGGATGCGTGTCCTCTTAGTGCGGAGGAACGTCACTTTATATTGCCTCCTTTGATAAAGAACTTTATTATGCAGTCTGTCGCTTTTATGTCTTCCTCATCACAGGTTCGTACAAAGCTTATTTTCCACACACTAATAGATCATACATATTAGAGAGCAATTTTTATTGCTTGCACCGATGAAAACTTACTTGAGGGATCTTATTCAATCCATAGGTAGGTATGGTGGACACTCATGGCAAAACTGGGTTGAAGGTTTATGGATGCACAAGTAGTATCTCTACTTGGTGCGGGAGTTTTGGCTAATATGAGGTGGAAGCAATCGTCACATGCTAAGGGGTCTCTAATCATATAACATTGTTTGGAACCAAGCAAACACAATTCATTATGTTGTCTTCCTTGTCCAACATCTACTTCTAAGCATGTAATAGTTTGGTGAGTGCTCACAATTATAGAAAGTGTCTAAGATGATATATTTATATGTGAACCTCTCTTTCCTTATTACTTCTTATTAATTGCAACAATGACTGAGGTCTATGTTGGTCTACTCTCAACAAGTTTCAATCATCATACTTGTTATATGTGAAGCTATCACTTTCCATAAGATCATCTCATGATTTTTCATGCTATCGTTCTTTTCATACTTTTGATCACGACACAAAGCCAAGCCCTTGACTAAGATACTCTTTATTATATAGCTCGTAAGCTCGAATACATCGGGGGAGACACAAGGCAAAAGACTCAAACTAAAACACTAAAGACTTATTCCACTAAGAGAAGAAATAAAACGGAAAAGGAAAGAACTAAAACAAAGGTAAAAGCAAAAGATATAAAGGTGATACGATACCAGGGCAACTCCCCCAAGATTGGCAAAAGCCAAGGGGATTGCCCATACCAATGCTTAGTTGTCTTCCTTTGGTGGTGATGGTGGTGGTGTTGTTGAAGTAGTCTTTGCCTTTGATTCCAAGAGAGCTATCAATCTTTGATTTATACCTTTGAGATCTGCGACATGGTTCTCCAGCAAAACAACTTCACGAGAAAGGGAAATATTGCGAGCACGAGTTGTTTCACAAAACCTCAAGAGTTCAATCAAGGAAGGAGACAACACGTGAAGGAAAGGTTGGAGAAAATCTACTCCTTCAACGTCTTCAATGTTGAACATAGATTAAACTTCCTCCCTAGCTTGGGTTTTCTCGTTAGCTTTGTCTCTGGCTTCCGTGACTTCTATACTTTTCAGATCAGCATCTATTTCTTCATGGTCTTGAGGGAGATCGTTCTCCCCAACAGATTCTTGAGACATCTTTGCTCTAAATCTGCGGCAGAAACAGGCTCGAAACGAAAACAGAGGAAAACTATGCGATACGGAGATCAAAACCCTCGGGCGTATATATAATAATTTTTTCTGGACCAGAAGGAGTGCTCCGCAAGAAAACGGAGTCCGGGAGGCACACGAGGTGCCCACAAGCCCTGTTGTCGCGGCCAGGGGGGAGGCCGCGGTAACCGAGCTTGTGGCCGCCTCGTGCGCTCTCCGGACTGCTTTTTATTTTTCTAATTTTCCATAAATTCCAAAACGGAGAAAATTTCCTATTGGAAAAGTTTCGGAGTCCAATTACTTACCAAAACAGATACCTCTTCGTTTTCAGGATCTGAAACAGGCTGATAAACATCCCTTATGTAGTCCTATGGAGTTATGATATTGATGATATTGGTCTCAACATTTATGGGAGTACCAGAGATGTAATGCTTGATTCTTTGCCCATTTACCACTCTAGGAAAATTACCTTCCGTGTTATTGATTTTGATGGCACTGGAATGATATACTTCCTCTACAACATAGGGACCTTCGCATTTAGAGAGAAGCTTGCCTGCAAAGAATCTTAAACAAGAATTGTATAGCAGGACATAATCACCTACATTGAACTCTCGTTTTTGTATTCTTTTATCGTGCCATCTCTTAACCTTTTCCTTGAACAACTTGGCATTCTCATATGCCTGGGCCCTCCATTCATCTAATGAGCTGATATGAAACAACCGCTTCTCATCGGCAAGTTTGAAATCAAAGTTGAGCTATTTGATTGCCCAATAAGCTTTGTGTTCCAGCTCAAGAGGTAAATGACAGGCCTTACCGTAAACCATTTTATATGGTGACATGCCCATGGGATTCTTATAACCAGTCCTATAAGCCCATAGTGCATCGTCAAGTTTGCTAGACCAATTCTTTCGAGATCTATTGACGGTCTTTTGTAAGATCAATTTGATCTCCCTATTACTCAACTCCACTTGACCACTAGACTGAGGATGATAAGGAGATGCAACTCTATGGTTGACATCATACTTAGCGAGCATCTTGCGGAAAACACCATGAATGAAGTGCGAACCGCCATCAGTCATCAGATATCTAGGGACTCCAAATCTTAGGAAAATGACCTCTTTAAGCATCTTAGTAGAGGTTTGGTGATCAACATTTCTAGTGGGGATAGCTTCCACCCACTTAGTGACATAATCCACAACAACTAAGATGTGAGTATACCCATTGGAACTCGGGAAAGGTCCCATATAATCAAAGCCCGAGACATCAAATGGTTCAATGACAAGTGAATAGTTCATAGGCATTTCCTGGCGCTTACTGATGTTCCCTATTCTTTGGCATTCGTCACAAGACAAGACAAACGTACGGGCATCCTTGAAGAGAGTGGGCCAATAGGAACCTGATTGCAATACCTTATGAGCAGTTCTGTCTCCAGCATGGTGTCCTCCATAAGCCTTGGAATGACACTTCTGCAGGATCTGTCCCTGTTCATGTTCAGGCACACAACGTCTAATAACACCATCTACTCTTTCCTTATAAAGGTGAGGATCGTCCCAAAAATAGTGTCTCAAATCAAAGAAGAATTTCTTCTTTTGTTGGTAGGTGAAACTGGGTGGTATGTATTTGGCTACGATATAGTTTGCGTAATCAGCATACCACGGTGCACTATGTGAAGTGCGGATGACATTCAATTGCTCATCAGGAAAGCTGTCATCAATAGGTCATGGGTCATCAAGGACATTATCTACCCTAGACAAGTTATCTACTACAGGGTTATCAGCACCCTTTCGGTCAACAACGTGCACATCAAATTCCTGTAGCAGAAGAACCCATCTGATTAGCCTAGGCTTAGCGTCCTTCTTCTCCATGAGGTACTTAATAATAGCATGATCAGAGTGAATAGTGACTTTGGAGTCAACTATATAAGATCTGAACTTTTCACATGCAAACACGACTGCTAAAAACTCCTTCTCTGTAGTGGCATAGTTTCTTTGGGCACTGTCTAGAGTTTTACTAGCGTAGTGAATGACATTCAACTTCATGTCAACTCTTTGTCCTAGAACAGCACCAACGGCATAATCACTAGCATCACACATGATTTCAAAGGGCAAGTTCCAATCAGGTGGTTGAACAATAGGTGCAGTTATTAAGGCCTTCTTAAGTATTTCGAAAGCTTCCTCGCAATCCCCATCAAAAACAAAAGGAACATCCTTCTGCAAGAGGTTGGTAAGAGGCCTAGAAATCTTAGAGAAGTCTTTAATGAACCTCCTATAGAAACCAGCATGACCTTGGAAACTTTGTATACCTCTGTTATCTGTGGGGCAAGGCATTTTCTCAATTGCATCTACCTTAGCCTTATCAACTTCAATGCCTTTCTCCGAGATTTTGTGTCCTAAGACGATTCCTTCATTAACCTTGAAGTGGCACTTCTCCCAGTTCAAGACGAGGTTGGTACAGGGGCGGACCCAGACAATATTATGACTGGGGGCGAATCATTTGACTGGGGGCACACCTTCTATAAAGTTGCTAATTTTGAGACATTTTCTTTCAAAATATACACAAATACCAAAGGAATTCAAAATTTTGAGTGGGGGCCAAGGCCCCCACTCGGTTGTACTTGGGTCCGCCCCTAGGTTGGTATCTTTGCATCTCTATAAGACTCCATCAAGGTTGCTGAGGCAATCGTCAAAGGAAGAACCGTAGACGGAGAAATCATCCATGAAAACCTCAACAATCTTTTCACAAAAGTCAGAGAATATAGCCATCATACATATTTGAAATGTGGCAGGTGCATTGCACAAGCCAAAAGGCATACATCTATAAGCAAAGGTACCGAAGGGGCATGTGAAGGTGGTTTTCTCTTGATCAGATTGTGCAACAGGTATTTGCGAGAAACCTGAATAACCGTCTAGAAAGCAGAAGTGTGTGTGTTTAGATAGCCTTTCTAGCATCTGGTCGATAAACGACAAAGGATAATGGTCCTTCCTGGTTGCCTTGTTCAGTTTCCGGAAGTCTATCACCATCCTATAGCCAGTAATAATCCTATGTGGGATTAGTTCATTCTTATCATTAGGAACGACGGTGATACCTCCCTTCCTAGGTACGCAATGTACTGGACTTACCCAATCACTATGAGCAACATGATAAATGATTCCTGCTTCCAGAAGCTTCAATATTTCTTTTCTCACGACCTCTTTCATCCTCGGGTTTAATCTCCGTTGATGATCGGCAACTAGCTTAGAATCAGGATCGGTTTTAATCTTGTGCTGATATAGAGTGGGGTTAATTCCCTTAAGATCATCAAGAGTATATCCAATAGCAGCACGGTCTTCCTCAAAGTTTTTAATAACTTCTTCTCTTCGTGATTCGAGAGGTGAGCACTAATAATAACAGGATATATCTCCTTCTCATCAAGATAAGCATACTTAAGAGTATCTGGTAACTGTTGCAGCTCGAACACAGGATCACCCTTTGGTGGGGGAGGATCCCCAAGTAGTTCAACAGGCAGATTATTCTTGAGAATAGGATATTGTTCTAAGACAATTTTATCTATCTCATCTCTTTCATCCATATGCATATCATTTTCATGCTCTAGCAGATATTGCTCTAAAGGATCCGTAGGAGGTACGGCAATAGAGGCAAGAGCAATGATTTCATCCCTACCAGACGACTCTTTTTCATGGGGTTGTCTTCCAAACTTGGAGAACCTAAATTCATGAGACACACCCTCGAAACTAACAGTGACAGTATGTTTAATGCAATCAATGTGAGCATTGACAGTGTTGAGAAAGGGTCTACCAAATATGATGGGACAAAAGCTATCTTGTGCAGTAGCAAGGACGAGGAAATCAGTAGGATACTTCGTCTTACCGCACATGACTTCTACGTCTCTCACAATTCCCAGAGGGCAGATAGTGTCTCTATTAGCTAGCGTAATAGTGACATCAATGGGTTCTAACTCAGCAGGTGCAATCTCATCTTTGATTTCATCATATAGGGACCGGGGTATTGCACCAACACTAGCACCCATATCACATAAACCATGGTAACGGTGATCTCCTATCTTGACAGAAACAACGGGCAGGCCAACTACAGGTTCGTATTTGTCTTTCGCATGAGGTTTAGATATTCTAGCGGAGTCCTCACATAATTTGATAACATGCCCATCTATGTCTTCGCCTAAGAGATCTTTGATAATAGAAACACTAGGTTCAACTCTAATTTCCTCACGGGGTGCAACTGGTCTAATGTAAACCCTGCATATCATAGTTGGAGCTTTAGAATAATCCTTTTTCCTAGCAGGGTAAGGTGGTTTCTCAGCGTAGGCACAAGGAACAATAGGATCACTAAAGGCAATGACTTTCTCCTCAACTAGATTGGGTTTGACTATGTTGATTTCTACAGGAGGATGATACTTAAACCACTTCTCTTTGGGAAGATCAACATGAGCAGCAAAAGATTCACATAGAGAAGCTACTATCTCAGAGTCAAGTCCATACTTAGCGCTAAAATCTCTAGAAGTGTTTGTTTCAACAAAATATTTAACGCAATCAAACTGGAAATTCATACCTGACTCCTTACCTTCTTACAGCTCCCAATCTTCAGAGTTATATTTGATTCTCTCCAATAAATTCCACTTGTGGTCAATATCCTTCTTCATAAAAGAACCGTGACAAGAAGTGTCAAGCATGGTACGATCTTCATGAGAAAGCCGAGCATAAAAGTTTTGAGTGATAATTTCTCTTGAGAGCTCATGATTGGGGCATGAATATAGCATTGATTTAAGCCTCCCCCAAGCTTGAGCTATGATTTCCCTGTCACGAGGCCAAAAGTTATAAATATAATTCCGATCACGATGTACTAAATGCATAGGGTAAAACTTTTGATGAAATTCCAATTTCAACCGATTGTAGTCCCATGATCCAGTATCATCACATAGCCTATACCATGTCAACGCCTTATCCTTCAAAGATAAAGGAAATACTTTCTTATTTACCTCATCCTCGAGCAAACCTGCAAGCTTAAGTAAACCACAAACTTCATCTACATAGATTATATGCAAGTCTGGATGTGAAGATCCATCTCCTGTAAAAGGATTAGCCAGCAGTTCTCAAGCATACCCGAAGGAATTTCATAAAAGATATTTTCAGTAGGTACCTCAGGTTGAGGAACAACTCCTCGTGCTTCCGTTCGTGGTGAAGATACCCCGAACAAACTCCTCAAAGGAACAGTTTCCATAGTGATAAGTGACAATAAATTTCAGCACAGTATATAAATGTTTCCTTACCAAATTCCACTTACCAAAGGCGTTTTCCTCCCCGGCAACGGCGCGAGAAAAGAGTCTTGATGACCCAAAAGTATAGGGGATCAATCGTAGTCCTTTCGATAAGTAAGAGTGTCGAACCCAACGAGGAGGAGAAGGCTGTGATAAACGGTTTTCAGCAAGGTAATAACTGCAAGCACTGAAAGTAGCGGTAACAAGTGATGGTGTAGTGAGGTGAAACGTAGCAAGCGAAAAGTAACAAGTAACAAGTAGTAGCAACGGTGCAGCAAGTGGCCCAATCCATTTTGTAGCAAGGGACAAGCCTGAACAAAGTCTTATAAGAGGAAAAACGCTCCCGAGGACAAACGGGAATTTCTGTCATGCTAGTTTCATCATGTTCATATGAATCGCGTTCGTTAGTTTGATAGTTTGATATGTGGGTGGACCGGCACTTGGGTACTGCCCTTACTTGTACAATCATCCCACTTATGATTAACCCCTCTCGCAAGCATCCGCAACTATGAAAGAAGAATTAAGACAACGTCTAACCGTAGCATTAAACTAGTGGATCCAAATCAGCCCCTTACGAAGCAACGCGTAGACTGGGGTTTAAGCTTCTGTCACTCCAGCAACCCATCATCTACTTACTACTCCCCAATGCCTTCCTCTAGGCCCAAATATGGTGAAGTGTTATGTAGTCGACGTTCACATAACACCACTAGAGGAAAAACAACATACAACATATCAAAATACCGAACGAATACCAAATTCACATGACTATTATTAGCATGACTTATCCCATGTCCTCAAGAACAAAAGTAACTACTCACAAAGCATAATCATAATCATGATCAGAGGTGTAATGAATAGCATCAAGGATCTGAACATAAACTCTTCCACCAAGTAATCCAACTAGCATCAACTACAAAGAGTAATCAACACTACTAGCAACCTTACAAGTACCAATCGGAGTCGCGAGACAGAGATTGGTTACAAGAGATGAACTAGGGTTTGGAGAGGAGATGGTGCTGATGAAGATGTTGATGAAGATGCCTCCCCTCCGACGAGAGGAGTGTTGGTGATGACGATGGTGACAATTTCCCCCTCCGGCAGGGAAGTTTCCCCGGCATGATCGTCCTGCCGGAGCTCTAGATTAGATCTGCTCAAATTCCGCCTCGTGGCGGCGGAGAATCCACGTAAAAGCTCCACCCTGATTTTTTTCCGGACGAAACCCTTCATATAGCAAAAGAGGGGGGCCAGTGGGCCACCAGGGTGCCCACAAGCCCTGTTGCCGCGACCAGGGGGGTAGGCCGCGGCAACCAGGCTTGTGGGCCCCTGGTTTCTCCCCTGTGACACTTCTTTCTCCCAGTATTTTTTATAAAATCCAAAAAATCCACGTTGATTTTCAGGGCATTTGGAGTTGTGCAGAATAGAGGACTCAGACTTGCTCCTTTTCCAGTCCAGAATTCCAGCTGCCGGTATTCTCCCTCTTCAAATAAACCTTGCAAAATAAGAGAGAAAAGACATAAGTATGGTTCCACAAAGTATAATAAAAGTCCATAAAGCGATAAATATCAACATGAAAGCATGATGCAAAATGGACGTATCAGCTAGCGAGATGTTTCAACGTCATACGCTAAGCTAGATCGTTGCACATCTCGGTACACTGCCAGAGGCATTTCCTATAGAGTCATCATTGTTCTAAGTATTGAGTTGTGAGTAAATAAAAGTGTGTTGATCATAATTATTAGAGCATTGTCCCATGTGAGGAAATAAAAAAAAAGAGGCCAAATATGCGCACCAAAAAAATGAAAAGAGGCCAAAGAGCCCAAACAAAAAAAAGAGAAAAAGAGAGAAGGGACAATGCTACTATTTTTTTCCACACTTGTGCTTCAAAATAGCACCATGTTCTTCATGTTAGAGAGTCTCTTGTTTTGACACTTCCATATACTAGTGGGAATTTTCATTATATAACTTGGCTTGTATATTCCAATGATGGGCTTCCTCAAAATTGCCCTAGGTCTTCGTGAGCAAGCAAGTTGGGTGCACACCCACTAGTTTTCCTTTTGAGCTTTCACGCACTTATAGCTCTCGTGCATCCATTGCATGGCAATCCCTACTCATTCACATTGATATCTATTGATGGGCATCTCCATAGCCCATTAATACACCAAGCCAATGTGACCATCTCCTCCTTTTCGCCTCACAACCTCCACCACACTCTATTCCACCTATAGTGCTATATCCATGGCTCACGCTCATGTATTGCGTGAGAGTAGAAAAAGTTTGAGAAATTAAGAGTGTGAAAACAATTACTTGGCCAATACCGGGGTTGTGCATGATTTAAATTCGTTGTGTGGGGATGATGGAGCATAGCCAGACTATATGATTTTGTAGGGATAACTTTCTTTGGCCTTGTTATTTCAAAAGTTCATGATTACTTTGCTAGTTTGCTTGAAGTATTATTGTTTTCATGTCAATAGTAAACTATTGTTTTGAATCTTACAGATATGAACATTCATGTCACAAGAAAGAAGTTACAAAGGAAAAATATGTTAGGTAACATTCCACATCAAAAATTCAGTCTTTATCACTTCCCTACTCGAGGATGATCAGGAGTTAAGCTTGGGGATGTTGATACGTCTCCAACATATCTACAATTTTAGATGGTTCCATGCTATTATCTTGTCAACTTTGGATGTTTTGTATGCATGACTATGCTATTTTATATCTTTTTTGGGACTAATTTATTAACTCAGTGCCAAGTGCCAGTTTCTGTTTTTCCGTGTTTTTGACCTTTTTCACACAAGAATATTAAACGGAGTCCAAACGGAATAAAACACGCAGAATGATTTTTTCCATAACAGAAGATACGCAAGAGACTTGAGAACCAAGGCATGGGACCTCGGGGGAGGTCACAAGCCCCCTAGCCCCGGCCGGGGGGGGGGGGGGCTAGCAGGCTTGTAGGCCCCCCGTGGCTCCTCTGCCCTACCTCTTCCGCCTATAAATTCTCTAAAAATCCAAAACCACCAGGGAGAGCCACGAAAATATTTTTCCGCTGCCGCAAGCTTCTGTCTCCGCAAGATCCCATCTGGGACCGTTCTCGTGCGCTGCCGGAGGGGGGATTCGGACACGGAGGGCTTCTTCATCAACACCATTTCCTCTCTGATGATGCGTGAGTAGTTCACCATAGACCTTCGGGTCCATAGCTAGTAGCTAGATGGCTTCTTCTCTCTCTTGGATCTTCAATAAAAAGTTCTCCATGATCTTCATGGAGATCTATTCGACGTAACTTTCTTTTGCGGTGTGTTTGTCGAGATCCGATGAATTGTGGATTTATGATCAGATTATCTATGAATATTCTTTGAGTCTTCTCTGATCTCTTATATGCATGATTTCGTATCCTTGTAATTCTCTTTGAGTTGTGGGTTTTGTTTGGCCAACTTGATCTATAATTCTTGCAATGGGAGAAGTGCTTGGTTTTGGGTTCATATCGTGCGGTGTCCTCACCTAGTGACAGAAGGGGTAGCGAGGCACGCATCATGTTGTTGCCATCAAGGGTAAAAAGATGGGGTTTATATCATATTGCATGAATTTATCCCTCTACATCATGTTATCTTGCTTAAAGCATTACTCTGTTTGTTATGAACTCAATACACTAGATGCATGCTGGATAGCAGTCGATGTGTGGAGTAATAGTAGTAGATGCAGATAGTATCAGTCTACTTGTGTCGGACGTGATGCCTATATGTATGATCATTGCCTTAGATATCATCATGACTTTGCGCGATTCTATCAATTGCTCGACAGTAATTCGTTCACCCACCGTAATACTTGCTATCATGAGAGAAGCCTCTAGTGAACACTATGGCCCCCGGGTCTACTTCACATCATATTTTCAGATCTACACTTTTACTTTGTTGCACTTTCCACCTTCAGTTCTCACCTTGCAAATAATCGTGAAGGGATTGACAACCCCTTTATAGAGTTGGGTGCAAGTTTGTTTGTTTTTGCGCAGGTACATTGGTGGCCCATCTTGATACTCCTAGTGGATCGATACCTTGGTTCTCAAACTGAGGGAAATACTTATCGCTACTGGGCTGCATCACCCTTTCCTCTTCAAGGGAAAAACCAATGCAAGTTCAAGAGGTAGCAGACAGCAAGGCGGCCAAGAAAATGGTGGTGGTTGTTATGGTTGGGGTAAGGGCGGGGGCGGCGAGAGGGGAGAGTTGAAGAGAAAAGGGGTGAATGTGTCCCAACGGGTAGGCCAGGGGAGGACAAGGGCACGCGTCATGCACATATGCGCGTGTTCGTTTCGACACAAACATGACTCAAATTTGGACCAGAAATGGATGAAAAACGGACAAAAACTGGATGTTTGTCTATTTTCTCCCACGCGTTGGACCATGTTTTATGTCCGGTTAGCGCCAAACAAACATGGTCGGACCATTTGGGATCGTGCACTGGAGGTGTCCTAACACCTAATGTTCCTCTATGCCGGTTGAAATGGGTATCTGACCAAGGCATAGATTTTACTATGGATCCTGATAAGTGACACACGTGTGACATAAAGCAATTACGCCATGACGTTATTTGATGGAAATTTTAGTTATCCGAGACGATAACTTAAGCTCTGAAGCGTGACAACTTTCGTTTAATGGCAAGTTTCAGTTTTTTGGCATTTTTTCTAGATGACAATTCTAGTTGTATAAACATCACGAGAGTGTTACTTCGTGCCACAAGTGTGACATTTATCATTTGGGTTTAGTACTTGAGTTTGTTTTAGGTTGTATCCATAGCTAGGTAAGCATGCTAAGAGCATCTTTAATAGATGATGTAGATGTATAAAAATCACAATATACATCACTTAGGTCCAAAATTTTCACTTCAACAGATGATGTAGATATAAAATTAAAATAAAATATCAGGTTTTATTGAAGATGTAAAATACATTTGATGCAAATATACATCACCCAACATGCAGCCGAGTAAAATAGCCGCCCATCACGCGAACACCGACCACTAGACAGAAACTTTACACCGTCTGTCCTTCCTCCGCCTCCCACCACCACTACTGGAAATTAGTTTTTTGCCGTCTGCCAAATCTTTGCCGTCTGCTAGCTGATGGCAAAGAGTGTCTTTGCCGTCAGCTGCCACAAAGTAGATGGCAAAGAATTAGCTGATGGCATAGAAGGTCTGTGCCATCAGCCACTTCTTTTCCGTCAGCCACAGACGGCAAAGGGCCGTACAGCAGATGGCAAAGCTGTAGGGGGGGTCCACCTGACCGCGGGGACGTTAGGTCAAACTGGATTCCCTTCTTTGCCGTCTACTAGCGGACGACAAAGAGGCGAGAGGCAGACGGCAAAGCCCTAACGTCTACTAACGGCCGTTCCGCCCCCACCGTGGCCTCTCTCTCTCTCTCTCTCACACCCCGACGCCCACCGCCGCCACCACTGCCCCCCGCCACCGCACTGCCCCCCACCGCCGCACCGCCCCCCGCCGCCGCACCGCCCCCCACCGCCGCCACCACTACCCCCCGTCGCCGCACTGCACCCACCGCCGCCACCACTGCCCCTCGCCGCCGCACTGCCCCCGGCGACGCCCCACTGCCCCGTAGCGCCCGTCCTCCCCGCCGCCCCAACACCCCAGCCGCCCCCCCGGTGAGTCCCCCCATTTTTATTTTGTTTTTCCTTATTTTTATTTATGTTAAATTAGTTAGGTTAGTTTTTTTAGTTTATTAGGTTAGTTAGGCTAGTTAGTTAGGTTGTTAAATTAGTTAGGTTAGTTAGTTAGCTTGGTTAGTTAGGTGGAGGAGGAGAAGAGGAGAAGAGGAGGAGGAGGACGAGAAGAAGAAGATGAGGAGAAGAGGAGAAGAAAGAGGAAAAATGAAAAGAAGGAAGAAGAAGAAGAAGAAGAAGAAGAGAAGAAAAAAATAAGAAGGAGAAGAAGAAGAAGAAGAAGAAGAAGAAGAAGAAGAAGAAGAAGAAGAAGAAGAAGAAGAAGAAGAAGAAGAAGAAGAAGAAGAAGAGAAGAAAAAAATAAGAAGGAGAAGAAGTAAAGAAGAAGAGAATAAGAAAAAAAATAAGAAGGAGAAGAAGAGAAAAAAGAAGAAGAAGTGGAATAAGAGGATAAAGAAAAATAGAAATAGAAATAAGAGGAAGAGGAAGAAGAAGAGGAGAAGAGGAGGAGGAGGAGTAGAAGAAGAATAATAAGAAAAAGAGGAGAAGAGGAGAAGAAGAAGAAGAGAAGAAGAAGGAGGAGAAGGAGCCCTCCTTCTTCTCCTTCTTCTCCTTCTTCTCTCCTCCTTATTTTTTAGCTTGTTTAGCTAATTATCCTCCAAAATGGCATAATAAGCTAAAAACATTGGTTAGCTCATGAATATTATATTCTTAGCTTGTTTTCCTAAAAAATGACATAATTAGACATAATTAGAATATTTGTGTTGATCGAGTGGATTTACATGTGATAGTTGTCTCGTCGCTGTGAGGTCTGTTGTGCGAAGACCTCCCCGTGCGTTGTACGAGCTCCGCCCCTGCATTCCTGGGTCAGTACAAAATTCATCTCCTCCTTGCCCCTTCATTTACTGTGGCTCGGTTTCCGGATGAAACTTTCTAGATTTAGGTAATTAGATTAATTTATCAGTATGCATGACGAGTATGCGTCTCCCGTTTGAAAGGGCGACATCTATAAATATGCATGTCTTTGCATATTTATAACCGTCATCCTTTTGAATTGTCCAACATTATCCATGGACAGCCCGAGTATGTGTAGATTGGGTTCGTTTTACCGTATGTTGTGCTCTGGATCCGATGCGGAATTTCGTCAATGCCTCCCTGTTGTTCTCCAGATGCACATCCTCTATGTTTATTGCGGAGACGTGTATCAGGAGAACAGCGGGGAGGTGCTACCAAAATTTTGCGTTGGATCCGGAGCAGGGCATGGGAAAACGAACCCAATCTACACATACTCGGGTGGGATTAGGACCTATCTTTACCTATTAGAGTGTAGGTTGCCTGGACGTAATAAAAATGGCGAACCTGATTAACCGATGAATATAAATGACAAATTATATATAATTATATTTCTTCTGTCTTTAGTAGCTAGGCAAGATGAGTGATCGTGCGTGGATGTATACCAGTCACCCTAGTCAGAAAGAGATGACGAAAGAATGGTTTGTAAAAACAAAAGAATTTGTGAAAGCCGCATTCACAAATGGCCAGGAAAGAAACTATTGCCCATGTCCTGGATGCGACAACTATAAAAAGATGACAGAGGCTGTAATGATTAAACACCTGCAGAGGAGGGGTTTTAAGCCTAATTATATGGTGTGGACATTTCATGGTGAGTCTATACAATGCACAAGAGCTGAGGTGGTCCGTCGTTGCACCGACGAGCATGGTACAGGGATCGAAGACATGGTGCAAGACTTTGATGATGCTCGGGATTCGGAAGATGAGATGGAGGAATCTGCAAAGGCCTTTTATGAAATGTTGGAGTCTTCAAAACGTCCTCTCCATGAGCACACCGAGCTCCGTCACCTGGATGCAATTGCACAAGTACTGGCTCTGAAGGCTCAGTTCAACTTGGGAAGAGAATGCTACGACGCGATGATGACACTATTTGGGCGCTTCCTACCAAAAGGCCATGTCATGCCTGCAAACCTGTACCAGTCGGACAAAATACTTCGTGTACTTAAGATGCCCTATGAGAAGATAGATGCATGTGAGAAAGGATGTGTCTTATTTAGTAAGGAGTATGCACACTTGGACTATTGTCCCAATTGCGAGTCTTGCAGGTATCTTGTGGTAGACAACGGTATGGGTCAGAAGAGGCAGACCAAAATCGCAGTTAGTGTTCTTTGGCTTATGCCAATCGTACCAAGACTTCAACGTCTTTTCATGGTCGAAGAGACAGCCAGACAGATGACATGGCACAAATTGGGCAAAAGAACCGAACTAGATGCGGATGGGAATAAGATGGTGGTACACACGTCGGATGGGGAAGCGTGGAAATATTTCGATGGATTGCATCAGGATAAAGCGGTAGATCCAAGGAATCCTCGAGTCTGCATCGCCACGGATGGTTTTAATCCCTTCGGCATGACCGCAACCAAATATAGTTGTTGGCCTGTATTTGTCATTCCACTCAATCTCCCCCCGGACAGATTATGCAAAGAAAGAACATATTTCTGACGTTGATAATTCCATGGCCCAATTATCCGGGGAAGAATATGAATGTGTACCTGCAGCCGCTTAAGGATGAATTGGAAGAAGCTTGGGATAATGGGGTCAAGACATACGATGCCGCTAGAAAACAAAACTTCAAAATGCCGAGTGTCGAGATGGTGATCAAGAGCTTTTGGGTAAATTATCCTTTTACACAATCTAAAATTAACAATATAGTTAATTATTGTACTAATCGGTGTTTTCACGTTTGATTGCAGACCTTCTATAGGTGTGAGGATGGATATGAGGAGGAGGTGGCCAAGGTTCTCGAGGCCGAGTGTAGGCGGTTACTACATAACTTACGCCACGAGGCTCGGCCGCAGGCTATTCGAGACTACTACGCCACGCGTGGTATAGAGAAGCAGAAGAAGGATTGCCGCGGAAAGTTTCTGAAGAAGGAGCAATACATGAAGGTAATTACCTATTCTTAAGTCCTTCTACATAGTTTTCTTGATTTCATTCATAGGCGTAGCGCTCAAAATTCTTTCTAATAACTTACAGGTGCCCCCGAGCTGGTGTGCGGATAAGATGGATTGTTGGGAGGCGTTGATTGATGAGTGGTGCACACGCAGTTGGCGAGCCGTCCACGAGAATAAGAAGGATCGGCATAGCCAAATGGTTGGTGTGCCACACCATCAAGGCAACGCCAACTTACTTCAGTTCAGACGAAACTGGGTATGTGATTTGCTTCATGATTCATGCAATTCATTCTTCATGCTAATATTTTGTTTCTCTCTTTTAGGCGCATCACAATAAGACGGAGATGCCACACTTGTACGACCTTTATGGCATGGCCCATACTGCCTCGTACAAGAAGGCGAAGGCATTCTCTGAGTCTGACCTGGATGATCCAAATAACTTCACCAACATATCATCCCACCACAAGCTCGTGACATACAGGGACATGGGGAAGGCTACGAAAGGGCATGACTTTAACCCTTGCCAGGAACCTTTGGATCCAGAGCTGGTGATGATATCTGGTGGCGGGAGGCCCCATGGCTCGATAGCCATTGGAGACGGCATAATACGTTGTCCACTCACTCTCCTGGAGATCAAGGCGCGCCAGTCGAGCAGCTGTCCTGAGATAGCGCGTCGTCCACGGCCAGTCGATCTTGCTATCGAGGTTAGTTGTACGGACTAAGAAAACTTTCATCCATTTCATTATGTGTGTCACCATAGATCATTACTGTGGTAACGAGGAATGGTGTTTCAGGCTGCTCTTCAGAAAGAGAGATTGGCAAACCAGGCTGCTCTTGAGAAAGAGAGATTGGCAAACCAGGATGCTCTTGAGAAAGAGAGATTGGCAAGCCAGGCTGCTCATGATGAGAGGGACCAGACCATGACACGATTGATTCAGGAGGAGAGGGCCCGGAATGAGGCGGGTCAACGGGCCCTGTACGAGCTTTTTCTCGTAAGTTTTTTTCCACATTAGCCAAATCATGTGTGTAATGTCCGTTTCATTACTAACTAATACGACCCACTCTTCAAGGTCTGTGCGAGAAGAGCGGTCAAGTCCCTCCGCCGATGACTGTCTTCTCTTCGATTGACACGGTGAGTTTCATTATAAACTAGTATTAATAATTGAGTGTCATCATGCTAACTGAGACATTGCAAAATATCTATTCTGCAAAATAACTCCCGAGCGGCATCGCACGACCCTTCTCCAGGTGTTTCTCCTCCTTGATGACCACTACGGTAAGTTTCTCTTCTCCTCTTTCATATTCTCCTTGCCTTAATTTCCCCAACAATGACATAATTAGCCCATTTAGCTCCAAAATGTCATAATAAACTCAAAATGGCATAAGAACCTTGGTTAGCTCATTAATATTATATACTTAGCTTGTTTTCCTCTAAAATGGGATAATTAGCCCATATAGCTCCAAAAAGACATAGTTAGCTAATTGAGCTCCAAGAAGAGGAGAAGAAATAGGAGAAATGAAAAGAAAGAAGAATAATAAGAGAAGAAGGAGAAGGAGGAGGAGGAGGAGAAGGAGAAGGAGGAGAAGGCCAAGGACCTTCTAGTCCTTCTCCTCCTCCTCCTCCTTCTCCTCCTTCTTCTTGATTTCTTCTTCTTCTCCTCCTCCTCCTCTTTCTTCTCCTCTTTCATATTCTCCTTGCCTTAATTTCCCCCAACAATGACATAATTAGCCCATTTAGCTCCAAAATGCCATAATAACCTCAAAATGGCATAAGAACCTTGGTTAGCTCATTAATATTATATACTTAGCTTGTTTTCCTTTAAAATGGGATAATTAGCCCATTTAGCTCCAAAAAGACATAGTTAGCTAATTGAGCTCCAAGAAGAGGACAAGAGGAGAAGAAATAGGAAAAATGAAAACAAAGAAGAAGAAGAAGAAGAAGAAGAAGAAGAGAAGAAGGAGAAGGAGGAGGAGGAGGAGGAGAAGGCCAAGGACCTTCTAGTCCTTCTCCTCCTCCTCCTCCTCCTCCTCCTTCTTTATTTCTTCTTCTTCTCGTCCTCCTCCTCTTTCTTCTCCTCTTTCATATTTTCCTTGCCTTAAATTCCCCAACAATGACATAATTAGCCCATTTAGCTCCAAAAAGACATTATAAGCTCAAAATGGCATAAGAACCTTGGTTAGCTCATTAATATTATATACTTAGCTTGTTTTCCTCTAAAATGGGATAATTAGCCCATTTAGCTCCAAAAAGACATAGTTAGCTAATTTAGCTCCAAGAAGAGGATAAATGAAAAGGAAGAACAAAAAGAAGAAGAGAAAGAGAAGAGAAGGAGAAGGAGAAGAAGGAGGAGGAGAAGAAGGAGGAGGAGAAGAAGGAGAAGGAGGAGGAGGAGAAGGAGGAGAAGGCCAAGGACCTTCTAGTCCTTCTCCTCCTCCTCCTCCTTCTCCTCCTTCTTTATTTCTTCTTCTTCTCCTCCTCCTCCTCTTTCTTCTCCTCTTTCATATTATCCTTGCCTTAATTTCCCCAACAATGACATAATTAGCCCATTTAGCTCCAAAATGCCATAATAACCTCAAAATGGCATAAGAACCTTGGTTAGCTCATTAATATTATATACTTAGCTTGTTTTCCTCTAAAATGGGTTAATTAGCCCATTTAGCTCCAAAAAGACATAGTTAGCTAATTTAGCTCCAAGAAGAGGAGAAGAAATAGGAAAAATGAAAAGAAAGAAGAAGAAGAAGAGAAGAAGGAGAAGGAGGAGGAGGAGGAGGAGGAGAAGGAGGAGAAGGCTAAGGACCTTCTAGTCCTTCTCCTCCTCCTCCTCCTTCTCCTCCTTCTTCTTTATTTCTTCTTCTTCTTCTCCTCCTCCTCTTTCTTCTCCTCTTTCATATTCTCCTTGCCTTAATTTCCCCAACAATGACATAATTAGCCAATTTAGCTCCAAAAAGACATTATAAGCTCAAAATGGCATAAGAACCTTGGTTAGCTCATTAATATTATATACTTAGCTTGTTTTCCTCTATAATGACATAATTAGCCCATTTAGCTCCAAAAAGACATAGTTAGCTAATTTAGCTCCAAGAAGAGGAGAAGAGGAGAAATGAAAAGGAAGAACAAAAAGAAGAAGAGAAAGAGAAGAGAAGGAGAAGAAGAAGGAGGAGGAGGAGAAGAAGAAGAAGAGAAGAAGGAGAAGGAGGAGAAGGAGCCCTCCTTATTCTCCTTCTTCCCTCGTTCTTCTCCTCTTCTTCTTCAATTTAGCTTATTTTCCCCAACAAAGACATACTTAGCCAATTATCATCCAAAATGACATAATTAGCTTAGTTAGGTAAAAACATCATAAGAACCTTGGTTAGCTCAATAAAATGACTAATTAAGCTCCTAAAAGACACAATAAGCTCAAAATGGCATAAGAACCTTGGTTAGCTCATTAATATTATATACTTAGCTTGTTTTCCTCTAGAATGACATAATTGGCCCATTTAGATGCAAAAAGACATAGTTAGCTAATTTAGCTCCAAGAAGAGGAGAAATGAAAATAAGGAAGAAGAAGAAGAAGAGAAGGAGAAGGAGAAGGACAAGAAGAATAAGGAGGAGGACAAGAAGAGAAGAAGAAGGAGAAGGAGGAGAAGAAGAAGGAGCCCTCCTTCTTATCCTTCTTCTCCTCCTTCTTCTCATTCTTCTTCTCTTCTTCTTTTTTCTTATTCTCCTCCTCCTTCTCCTTCTCCTTCCCCTCCTCCTCCTCCTCCTTCTTGTTTTTATTCTCCTTGTTCTCTTCTTTCTTCTTCTCTTTCTTCTTCAATTTAGCGTATTTGTCATATATATGTTGTTGTTGTTCTTTTTCTGACTTTCTTATTCCCATTTTGCAGATTGGATGTACTACATGCATGGAAGCTGGCATTGATGGAGTGCTTTAGTTCTAGTTTTCATTTGAGTTGATGAACAATGTGGAATTATATGTATATGTATATATGGATGAACATTATATGTGGAACTATATGTATATGTGTTGTGACATATATATGTGCTATGAATATGGATGAAACTTTGTGCTATGAATATGTGTTATGACCTATATATGTGCTTCTAATTATATGTGCTATGTATATGTATATCTGTTGTGACCTATATATGTGCTATTTATATGTATATGTGCTGTGAAATAAACAAAAAAACAAAACTGTGACAATATGGGCTCTTTGTCGTCTGCCAGCAGATGGCAAAGGCCTTTGCCATCAGCTGACCGACGACAAAGGTACCACGTGGCGCCCAGCTGTGCAACCTGGGCAGCAGCAACTGGCCATATCGTATCTTTGTCGTCTGCTTCCAGGGGGGCAGACGACAAAGAAGAGGGCACAGAGGAGGGGGGAGGAGGGGTAGGCAGACGACAAAGAGTGGAGGGGGGGAGGAGGTGGAGGCAGACGACAAAGAAGAGGGGAGGCAGACGGCAAAGCCTCCGTTAGCCCCTAACGGAGGAAACGCCTGCCGGCTGCCGTCTCGACATATTTGCCGACTGCTCTTATGAAAAGCTGATGGCAAAGCTCTTTGCCGTCCGCTTCGGTGAGGCAGACGGCAAAGAAGCTACAATGCCGTCGTAGGCTGACGCAGAAATTTTGCCGACACTGGGATTCTTTGCCGTCTGTGATTTACTCTTTGCCGTTTGTGATTTACTCTTTGCTGTTTGTGATGGCAGACGGCAAAGAAGCTAATTCATGTAGTGCGTCCTCCCACCACCAACGGACACCATGGCCGACTCCCCCGACATTGTGACCAAATCTCATGGTGGCGGCGCCAAGTGGTCACCACGGCCTCATCCAGACCGAAGAAGACCAAGACAGCCGCGACTTCTTAGATGCTGGCGGCTGCAACAAGTGCGCCCGACGATGGCACAACTACTCCCCTACCACCGCAAGCCATGCTGCCATCCTTCGAGGAGGACCTGTCCATGCCCACGCCACTGCTTTCAAGGTGCTTGATAAAATGTCGCAAAGGTAAAACAAATTATTATTCTATTTCATTGTTATTTTCTCATGTCCATATGAATAGAATGCTAGATTGAGTGTACATACATGATGATGACACATTAATGCACATGCCAAATATCGCGAACGCGGATTTTGTCTCTTAGGAAAGTAGAGATTGTGGACCGCGGTGAGGGAAGTGGATGTTGTGGCCGATAGGATATGAGCTAGAAGGACATATGGTTGTCCTTTTTATAACCGTGTGTGGCAGGGGCAGAAAAACGGGGCGAATAATGGGCAAAAGAAAATTTTGACACAAAATGGGTGAGAATGTGTAGAAGCGAAATATGTCTACCATAGAAGGGAGGGGATGAATGGGAGATTGTTTTTGCTACAAGAAATAACAAATCTCTTAGCCACTACAGCGAAAATAAGTAACCAAAAACAATTAAGGAATGTAAACTACTGAAGGAGAACTGAAACATGCATCAAATGACATTCATATTGTCAAAACACAATTCACAACAGAAAACTGAAGGTACATAGGGATAGAGGGGCGGAAGAACAGAATCCAGCGGCGGCGAGGCGCGGGTCGAGGGAGCGGAACTGCGGGGATGAGCTCGTCGACGACATCCGACCAGGGGGACGACGCGTCGGACCTCATTTGCGTGCTGGACTACATCCACGGCATGGTCGACGCCCTCTCCTGCGCCCGCTGGAACAAGCATCAGGCTGCGAAGATCCAGCAGCTCGTCCTACCCTCTCGCCTCTCAACTGATGACGGGGATCTCGAGATCGAGAAGGCGAGCACGTCGCCTACGACCTTCGACGCAGGTGGCGGCTCCGGTGCCGATTCCGGAGGCACCGCTCGAACTGGTGGAGTTGCATCCACAAATCGATTCGCACTCACCGCCGGCAAGGGCAGAAATCCTCCTGGTGGTGTGCGGGCGGTTCCCGAATCAAGCTGCGTGGCCGGAGATCTGTGTCGAGGTCATCCGCAACAGCACATTCACGGAGCGCTGCCGCTTTGCCGGCAACGATGGAGGGATGGACTTCGATCTGATCTTCTGGGCCATCCAGGAAGCGGAATCGGTTGATCTAGTGCAAGCGGCGAGATGGCGCCGCTTCAAGGCGAAGAGCCCTTCCAGGCTCAACATCACACTGCCGTCATGCGAGCAAATCGCCAACATCCCTCTGGATGTTCTGCCTCCCGAGGTCAGCCCTCCCCGCCTCCCCTGCGTTGGATTTCCCGCGGGCGGGGACCTGGAGCATGTCGTGGGTATGCGCAGGGGGCTCGGGTGGGAGAACCTCCTCCATGGTCGGGGGATCGTGGCGAGGTCCGTTGGGGACTACATAAGGTATGTCAATCTACAAGGTTTAAATATCCATTCCCTGCTTGTGCGGTTGAGAGCGTTTGTGTTGACACAAATGGAGATTCGAGGATTTTTCCTCAAGGAATCATTGATGTAGCTGATAGCGAGGTTTTGGATTCAGATGTTGGCCATCTATCCAACGCCCGAACTCCGGTGAGGGTCCATGCCAACGACGACCCTGCTTCTGTGGGGGATACCAACAGGGATTGTGATAAGGTTTGGCCTACTTTGGGGCCTACTATTCCATCGATGCCGTTCATTAGAGGGTCTGTGGTGGATAGGAAAGCGAGGAACCGAAAGGCGTCTTCCAGACCAAGTGACACAGATGAGCAGGAGGTGGCAGAATTTTATGGTTAGTTGTAGGTTATCCCCTCCCCTGCCCGTCGCCAGACCAATCGTACCCATCCCCCCCTCCTCCAAAACCTAGCTCCACCCTAGGTAGCCACCTCTTCTCGATCAGGAATGATCTGTTCAGATCTCGATGTTTTATTGCTGAAGATTGCTACCCTATGGTTCATCCTGGTCGTTTTGACCCTCTCCCTACCCAATTCCAACTTGAGTGTGAGGGGATTGGACCTGGTAGCATCTCTTTTGCGGCTGCGGTGAAGAAGACCATGGAGCATCGAGGACAACAACACCCTTAGAAACGGCAAGCTCCTCCAAATAAAGGGGTACAAGGAGCTCCTCTGCCACCCGCTACCGTTCCTGCAACAAAGGTGGTATCGCCGGCTCCAATGCCTTCCTGTGGCACTGCTTCTAAGGGTGCTCCGGCCACTATTGTTATCCCGGCCGTGATTCCTTCCCCTCCCCCGATTCCAGCTATGCAGCCCCTAGATCCAAGGTACAAAGATATGGTCTGTTTCAATTGCAGTTGGTCGGGCCATTATGTGGGTAATTTCATTGAACCAAAAAAAGTGCTTCATCTGTTCTGGTACCCATAATGTGAATAAATGGATTGACTGGTCTCGACTACAACCTACAACAGAGTATTTTGAGAGTGCAGCGACAGGGTTGGATTTATAGCACATTGACATTCCTGTAGCCGTTGAATCTAACTGGTTGAATTACAAAAACTGTGCAATTCTTAAAGTCCTGAAAGGTGAGGTTTCTGCCTCAGATCTGATTACACAACTAAATGGTATTTTCTGCAAAGGGAAGGAATGGCCATGGCAGATCAGAGAGCTGGAAGAGAAGAAGTTCCTGCTAAGATTCCCACCATGGAAGAAAGTAGAAGATCTCATTGAGTTTCCTGCTTTTGACCTACCTATTGATGGGGTGTGTTTAAGATCTGTGAATGGGCTGGGATGCTTGACCCTTTTGGAGAACTAACCGAGGTTTGGATTCAAGTAGACGGTATCCCCCCCCCCCCAGCTGGTGTGCTTGTAAGGTCTTTGCTCAAATTGCCTGATGCTTTGGTATCCTAGTAGATGTGGATTGGAATGGAATATTCAAAAGTTTCTATGAAAAAATTAGAATCAAAGTAGCATGCATAGATCCTACCGAAATCCCATATGAGAGGTTGGTTGAGATGAAAAAGAAATTGTACATTCTGTTTTTTAGAGTTTAAGGTTTTGAACAAGCTGGGGAAGGATCTCAGGGTGATGATGATGACCCTGATCTGGATATTGGAGATGATGACAAGCTGGATGATGATTTTGATCATAATGGTAAAGATTATATGGAGGGAGCTGCTAATGAACCTATAGATGAACTTGATAAGGCAAACTTTTCGAATGGAAAGCCTTCTGGTTCTGGGAACAAGGGAGAAGGGACTTGTGTCTCTGCAGCTAAATTCCACCCCATGATGCTAAGTGATGAGGTTCATGAGCAATTCATTGAGGAAACAGAGATCAAAACACCTTCTGCACATGTGGGAGAATTTCCTGAATCTGCTGAGATACTACCAATACAAGAGGATATGGATATATTCACACATAGAGTATTGTTCTGCCCAACTCAGGAGGTTTGAAATGGTTAATTCTGAAGGGGAACATGAGGTTAATCTACTAGAGATAGAATGCCTCCCTCGAAATCTAGCTGCAAATCTTGGATCTGCTAAAAGATCTTTGATAGAGTCAATGGAGATGGCAGAGGTTGAAAAGAAGCTAAAGGGGGACTCAGATCAATCTAAGAAGTGGGGGCTGATGTCAGTTGTGCTTCCCTTGCAACGGCGCCAAGAATAGTCTTGTCGACGGCACCAGGAATCCTTATGTTGCGGCTACGCCTTAAGGGACTTCCTAGGCAAATATGCAAAGGATTTCCCCCGTGGCCTTGGAGCCTTGCATTGGTGTTCCCTTGAAGCGGAAAGGGTGATGTAGCACAGTGGTGGTCAGTATTTCCCTCAGTTTGAGAACCAAGGTATCAATCTAGTGGAGGAGTATCACAAGATCCTGCACAAACACAAAAAGCTTGCTCCCAACGCTATGAAGGGGTTGTCAATCCCTTATAGATTGTTTGCCAAGTGAGAACTGAAAGCAACAAAGTAACTAAACAAAGTAAAAGCGGAGGTGTAAACGATGGATGTGAATAGACCCGGGGGCCGTAGTGTTTACTAGTGGCTTCTCTCATGAAAGCAAGAAGACGGTGGGTGAACAAATTACTGTCGAGCAATTGATAGAACCGCGCAAGGTCGTGATAATATCTATGGCAATGATTATATCTATAGGCATCATGTCCAAAACAAGTAGATCGATACTTTCTGCATCTACTACTATTACTCCACACGTCGACCGCTATCCAGCATGCATCTAGTGTATTAAGTCCAAAAGAACAGAGTAACGCCTTAAGCAAGATGACATGATGTAGATGGACAATCTCGTATCAACGACAGAGCCCATCTTGTTACCCTTGATGGCAACTACTTAATATGTGCCCTACTGCCCCTACTGTCACTGGGAAAGGTCACCACATGGTAGAACCTAAAACCAAGCACTTCTCCCATTGCAAGAATCATAGATCTAGTTGGCCAAACAAAACCCAAGACTCGGAGAGACTTACAAGGATATCAAATCATGCATATAAGAAATCAGCAAAGACTCAAATATATATCATAGATAATCTGATCACAAATCCACAATTCATCGGATCTCGACAAACACACCGCCAAAGAAGATTACATCGGATAGATCTCCATGAAGATCATGGAGAACTTTGTATTGAAGATCCAAGAGAGAGAAGAAGCCATCTAGCTACTAACTACGGACCCATAGGTCTGAAGTGAACTACTCACGAGTCATTGGAGGGGCGATGATGATGATGATGAAGCCCTCCAACTCCAAAGTCCCCTCCGGCAGGGTGCCGGGAAGGGTCTCCGGATGACATCTCGCGGAAACGGAAGCTTGCGGCGGTGGAAAAGTATTTTCGAGGCTCCCCTGATTTTTTGTTGTATTTTAGGGAATATATAAGCCAAGGATCTAGGTCAGGGGCGGCCAGGGAGGCCACAAGCCCTGGCAGCGCCGCCTCCCCCTGGTGGCGGAGTGGGAGCTAGTGGGCTCCCTGGAGCCCACCTGACTTGGCCCAGAGGCCCCCTGATCTTCTTCCGTTCGGGAAAAAATCATTTCGGGGTTTTTATTCCGTTTGGACCCCGTTCCAAAATCAGATCTGAAAAGAGCCAAAAACACACAAAAAAAACAGGAACTGGCACTTGGCACAGAATCAATAAGTTAGTCCCAAAAAAGATATAAAAGGTACATAAAACATCCAAAGATGACAAGATAACAACGTGAAACCATCAAAAATTATAGGTACGTTTGAGACGTATCAAGCATCCCCAATCTTAACTCCTGCTCGTCCTCGAGTAGGAAGTGATAAAGAATGAATTTTTGATGCTTTCATGCTACCTAGCATAGATGTCCTTTGTAACTCCTCTTACGTGACGTGAATGTTCAGATCCATTAGATTCAAAACAATAGTTTGCTATTGATGTGGAAACAATAATAATTCAAGCAAACTAGCAAGGTAATCATGAACTTTCAAAATAACAAGGCCAAAAGAAAGTTATCCCTACAAAAGCATATAGTCTGGCTATGCTCTATCATCATTTGACAATGAATTTAAATCATGCACAACCCCGGTATTGGCTAAGTAATTGTTTCACACCTTTACTTTCTCAAGCCTTTTCAACTCTCACGCAATACATGAGCGTGAGCCATGGTTATAGCACTATAGATGGTGTGGAGTGTGGTGGAGGTTGAAACAAAAAAAAGGAGAAGATAGTCACATCAACTAGGCATATCAATGAGCTGTGGAGATGCTCATCAATAGATATCAATGTGAATGAGTAGGGATTGCCATACAAATGATGCACTAGAACTACGAGTATGTGAAAGCTCTTAAAGAAAACTAGTGGGTGTGCATCCAACTTGCTTGCTCACGAAGACCTAAGGCAATTTTGAGGAAGCCTATCATTGGAATATACAAGCCAAGTTATATAATGAAAATTTCCCACTAGCTATATGGTGGTGACAAAACGAGAGACTCTCAATCATGAAGATCATGGTGCTTAATATGCACAAGTGTGGAAAAAGTGGTAGCATTGTCCCTTCTCTCTTTTTCTCTCATTTTTTTTTATTTGGTGGGCTTCTTTGGCCTCTTTTATTTCCTCACATGGGACAATGCTCCATTAATGATGATCATCACACTTTCAAATCAAAACTTAGAGCAACTATGACTCTATATGGAACGCCTTCGGTAGTGTACCGTGGCAATGATCTAGCATGGCATATACATCAATGGAAACATCATGCTAGCTATCTTACGATCATGCAATGGCAATGTAGACGTGGTGACACATGTCATGGTGGTAGTTGCATGGCAATATATCTCGGAATGACTTTGAAAAAGCCATAGTAGGTAGGTATGGTGGCTGTTTTGAGGGAGGCTAATGGTGGGTTTTGTGCACCGGCGAAAGTTGCACGTCACTAAGAAGATAGTGATGGTGGAAGGTGAAAGTGCATCTAAACCATGGACTCAACATTAGTCATGAAGAACTCATATACTTGTTGCAAAAGTTTTATTAGTAATCGAAACAAAGCATTCAACGCATACTCCTAGGGGAAGGGTTGGTAGGTATAAACCATCGCGCGATCCCGACCGCCACGCAAAGGATGACAATCAATATACTAATCATGCTCAGATTTCATCACATAGCGGTTCACCATACGTGCATGCTACGGGAATCACTAACTTCAACACAAGTATTTATAGATCCACAACACCTTACTAGCATGACTTCAATATTACCATAACCACAACTCAAAACTAATTGAGATGAATCAAACTTCTCTAACTATTCAATGCACATGAAGGTGGAAGTTTTTGTATCCCTTTTGGATAACTACCCCTTTTGAGACTACTTTCAAAGCATAGATCAACTACCAAGCCACGCACCGCTGTGCTCTAAAAGATATAAGTGAAGCACATAGAGCAAAAGTATCTAGCTCAAAAGATATAAGTGAAGCACATGTGAGCTGAATTGTCTACCAAAAGATATAAGTGAAGCTCGACAAAATCACGGTGAGTGCATGTCTCTCTCTCTAGGTGTCCAGCAAGGATGATTGTGACACAACAAAATAAAATAAAATACTCCTACGATACAAGACGCTCCAAGCAAAACACATAACATGTGGTGAATAAAAATATAGCCCCAAGTAACGTTACCGATGGATTGAAGACGAGAGAGGGGATGCCTTCCCGGGGCACCCCCAAGCTTAGGCTTTTTCGGCATCCTTGAATCTCTTTGGGTGCCTTGGGCATCCCCAAGCTTGATCTCTTGCCACTCTTTATCTTTTTGTCCATAAGAACTTCACCCAAAACTTGAAAACTTCACAACACGAAACTTAAACAGAAACTCGTGATAACATTAGTATGAGAAAGCAAACCACCACTTCCTTAGGTACTGTAGCAAACTTAAATTCTACTTGTGCTGATGTTGGGTTACTGTATTTTCAATATTCCATGGCTAATACCCCCGATACTATCCATAGTTTCATCAAAATAAGCAAGCAACACAACAAAAACAGAATCTATTAACAACAGACCAGTCTGTAGAAATCTGTATATTTCGTATACCTCTGGTACTCCAAAAATTCTGAACAATTACGACAGTCTGAAGAATTTGCGTAGAAATCAGAAGCAAAAAGAATCAACTCAAAAGCTCTTACAGAAAAGAAAAAAAAAATCGTGAGCAGAAAGTTTCTGTCTTTTCCAACATGACCAAACGATCATCCCCAAGACTAATCATAACGGTTTTGCTTGGCACAAACGCAAAAAGAAACACAAAAAACACAATCATAACAGAATTATGAAAGTGTGGAAAACACAAAACAGAAAGAAAAAGGATAGATTCGTTGGGTTGCCTCCCAACAAGCGCTATTGTTTAACGCCCTTATCTAGGCATTCATTGATGCTCTCACAAAAGACAAGAATTGAAGCACAACGAGAGCATCCTAAGGCATGTGAAAATCACATTTAAGCCTAACATACTTCCTATGCATAGGCATTTTATAGGAAAACAAATTGTCAAGACAACCAATAGTTGCCATATGCAAGGAAGAAGAAAGATACAAGAGCAATCTCAACATCACGAGAGGTGATTTGGTAACATGAAGGTTTCTACCATAATATTTTCCTCTCGCATAGCAATTACATGTGGGATCATATTCGAATTCAACAATGTAACTATCACATAGGATATTCTTTTCATGATCCACATGCATGCAAAGTTGATGCTCTTTAAAAATAGTGGGATTATCATCAACTAAAGTCATGACTTCTCCAATCCCACTTTCAATATTGTTGCAAATATCATATTCATCATGAGGTTTGAACAAATTTTCAAGATCATAAGAAAGATCATCACCCCAATCATGATTATTGCAACAAGTAGTGGACATAGCAAAACTAGCATCCCCAAGCTTAGGGTTTTGCATATTTTTAGCATGATTGTCACTAATAGAATTTATAGTGAAACCATTGCAATCATGCTTTTCATCCAAGGAGCCCTCGTGAATCACTTCATAAATTTCTTCCACACAATTTCCAGATTCACGCCTCTTAAGCAAAACTCCATAAAGATAGTCAAGTGCCCTCAACTCACTAGCAATTCGTTCCACATAAGTGGGTCTCTTAAAGAGATTAGCTAGTGGATGAGGATCCATATCACTAGATTTTCAGCAAGCGAAGATGCAAGCATATTTAAGGAACATGGCACACAAGCAAACAGAAAGCAAGCGAGAAAAAAAGGCGAACAAAAAAGGCAGAAGGAAACGGAAAAAGAGAAAGGCAAATGAAAACGGAAAATGTGAAGTGGGGGAGAGGAAAACGAGAGGCAACTGGCAACAAAAGTAAATGCAAGAGATGAGTTTGTGAGACCTAATTGGATAGATCTTGATCTCTCCTCCCCGGCAACGGCGCCAGAAATAGGCACGTTGTCGGGAAATTATCTTGACGTGCTCCTCCCCGGCAACGGCGCCAGAAATACTTCTGATGTCAGCTGTGCTTCCCTTCCAACGACGCCAAGAATAGTCTTGTCGACGGCACCAGGAATCCTTTTGTTGCGGCTACGCCTTAAGGGACTTCCTAGGCAAATATGCAAAGGATTTCCCCCGTGGCCTTGGAGCCTTGCGTTGGTGTTCCCTCGAAGCGGAAAGGGTGATGTAGCACAGTGGTGGTAAGTATTTCCCTCAGTTTGAGAACCAAGGTATCAATCCAGTGGAGGAGTATCACAAGATCCTGCACAAACACAAAAAGCTTGCTCCCAACGCTATGAAGGGGTTGTCAATCCCTTATAGATTGTTTGCCAAGTGAGAACTGAAAGCAACAAAGTAACTAAGCAAAGTAAAAGCGGAGGTGTAAACGATGGATGTCAATTGACACGGGGGCCGTAGTGTTTACTAGTGGCTTCTCTCATGAAAGCAAGTAGACGGTGGGTGAACAAATTACTGTCGAGCAATTGATAGAACCGCGCAAAGTCTTGACGATATCTATGGCAATGATTATATCTATAGGCATCACGTCCAGAACAAGTAGACCGATACTTTCTGCATCTACTACTATTACTCCACAGGTCGACCGCTATCCAGCATGCATCTAGTGTACTAAGTCCAAAAGAACATAGTAACGCCTTAAGCAAGATGACATGATGTATACGGACAATCTCATATCAACGACAGAGCCCATCTCGTTACCCTTGATGGCAACTAGTTAATGTGTGCCTTGCTGCCCCTACTGTCACTGGGAAAGGTCACCACATGGTAGAACCCAAAACCAAGCACTTCTCCCATTGCAAGAATCATAGATCTAGTTGGCCAAACAAAACCCAATACTCGGAGAGACTTACAAGGATATCAAATCATGCATATAAGAAATCAGCAAAGACTCAAATATATATCATAGATAATCTGATCACAAATCCACAATTCATAGGATCTCGACAAACACACCGCCAAAGAAGATTACATCGGATAGATCTCCATGAAGATCATGGAGAACTTTGTATTGAAGATCCAAGAGAGAGAAGAAGCCATCTAGCTACTAACTACGGACCCGTAGGTCTGAAGTGAACTACTCATGAGTCATTGGAGGGGCAATGATGATGATGAAGAAGCCCTCCAACTCCAAAGTCCCCTCCGGCAGGGTGCCGGGAAGGGTCTCCAGATGAGATCTCGCGGAAACGGAAGCTTGCAGCAGCGGAAAAGTATTTTCGAGGCTCCCCTGATTTTTTGCTATATTTTAGGGAATATATAGGCCAAGGATCTAGGTCAGGGGGCGGCCAGGGAGGCCACAAGCCCTGCCACCGCCGCCTCCCCCCTGGTGGCGGAGTGGGAGCTTGTGAGCTCCCTGGAGCCCACCTGGCTTGGCCCAGAGGCCCCCTGATCTTCTTCCGTTCGGGAAAAAATCATTTCGGGGTTTTTTATTCCGTTTTGGACTCCGTTCCAAAATCAGATCTGAAAAGAACCAAAAACACAGAAAAAACAGGAACTGACACTTGGCACCGAATCAATAAGTTAGTCCCAAAAAGATATAAAAGGTACATAAAACATCCAAAGATGACAAGATAACAGCGTGAAACCATCAAAAATTATAGATACGTTTGAGACGTATCAGGGGCCTGTGCTCTCTACCAGACCTACTACAAGACAACATGGCAACATCAAGATCATGGAGAAAGCTATTGCATATTTAAAAAGGAAAAACTTGGAAATTCCTGCTTCCTTCCAAGGTAAATCTTTTGTTACTACTAATGCAGATCTGCTTGCTGATCGAGTGACTAAAATTGATTTATGCGTGGGTGATAGTTTGTGGAACAAAATGATATTATTCGAGATTTAGTTCATAGAGAGAATCTTAGATGTCTTGAATTTGCATATGCTAATCCTGAAACTGTCTTGCTTGATAACATTTACACTCCCACACGCAATGTGGATGGGGGTTCTCCCTCGGGTGATGTTGGTGCTCCCATTAGATCAGATAGCAATGTTGCTCTAGGTAACTCTTGCCCAAATCTCAGACAATATAGAAGGCTTTGTAGCCTATCCCACCCTTTTAAAATTTCATGATAGGTGCCTTCTGGAATATTCGGGTCTCGGTCAACCTCGTAAAATTCAGCGCCTGCGTGAGTTCTTTAGTATGAATCTAGTTGACTTTGTTGGTTTCTTTGAAACCAAGAAAGAGAGAATTGATAATAACACCTTGAACAATATTGCGGATAATAAGAACTTTATTTGGCATCAACTGTCTGCCCAGAAAACAGTTGGTGGTGTCCTTGTGGGCATTAATAGTGATAGGTATGAGATTATTGGTTTTGTCAATAGGAAATTCAGTGTGATTGCTACAGTTAGGAATAAAACTGACAAGTCTGTCTGGCAGTTTGTTGCAATTTATGATACGTCGTACAATGAACATAAAGTGGAGCAAGGTTGTCAGAATCGTGATTCTAAATCGGATCGGAGCTCCAATGAAAGGATCGCAAATCATAGAATCTTCACTATCAGGATCATAAAAACGTAGATTCTATAAATCAAAATCGTAGAATCAAAGGGGTTAGTTTGGATCGTAAAGTCGTAGAATCGTACCACAGAATCACCATTCTGACAACCTTGAAGTGGAGTTTATTGCGGAGTTGCATGAGGTGATGAATAATGCTTTGTATCCCATAATCCTGGGTGGTGATTTTAATCTCATTAGATCTGATTCTGATAAAAGTAGCGGTAATGTGAATAACTTTATTACTTTCCTATTCAATGACTGGATTAATAAGTGAGGATTGATGGAAATCAGTATTGCTAATAGGAAGTACACTTGGTGCAACAATCAGGACAACCCAATTTTCGCTACCATTGATAGAGTTTTTGTTTCCCCTTCTTGGGATACCTTGTTTCCGTTATCTATGCTGAGGGCTCTTCCCAGAATTAGGCGTGACCATACCCCCCCTTCTGCTTGACACTATGGCTCGGAGGGTTACCTCCCCAAAGATATTTAGATTTGAGAAATGGTGGTTAGAACAACCAGACTTTAAAAGTCGAGTGGAGACTGTGTGGAGTGCCCCAGTTTTGGGGAGAGATGCCATAGATGTTTGGCTTATTAAGTCTAAAAGGATTAGGAATAAGATTAAAGGTTGGAATACGATTATTGAAGCGACCATTAAGAAGAAGAAGGGGGAGCTAGTTCAGGGATTTGATATCTTAGATATCTTTGCGGAATCTGGTCGTGTTACAGATGAGGACAAGGACCGAATGAAAGATATTAAAAATGAGTTGGAAAGCATTATGAGGAGGGAAGAGACTGCCTTGTGGCAGAGATCGAGAGACTGTAGAATCAAAGATGGGGATAAGAATAACGCTTATTTTCATGCTTTAGCAAATCATATACACCGTAAGAACCATTTATCTGAGCTAAATGGGGACTCTGCTTTGTTTACACTACTAATGAAATGTTGGAGGTGGCGACATCCTTCTATAAAGGACTGTTTGGCCATGAAGAGAGGCACAATATTCATCTTGGGCCTTCCTTTTGGGAGGGGAATGAATTGATTACTTAGGATGAAAATGAGAATCTCCAAAATAATTTCTCGAAAGAGGAAATTAAAGAGGCCATTTTTAGTTCATATGCCAATGGTGCACCAGGCCCAGATGGCCTTTCTTTTCTTTTTTACCAGACCTTTTGGGATCTGATCAAGCCAGACTTCATGGTGATGGTGAGAGATTTTGAGGAAGGTAGATTAGAGATACCTAGACTCAACTTTGCTTTGGTCATTTTAATTCCGAAAGAGCCTGATGCCAAGATTATGAAGAAGTTCAGACCTATCAGCCTTACTAATTGTGTTGTTAAGATATTTTCCAAGGTACTTACTAATAGGTTGTCTCCTATTAGTAACAGGTTGATCTCCCCTAATCAAACTGCTTTTATCAAAGGGAGATATATCCTGAGAGTGTGTTTCTAGCCCATGAAGTGATTCATGAGGTGAAGAAATCTAACTCCCATGGGCTTGTGCTCAAACTTGATTATGAAAAAGCGTATGATCGGGTTAGCTGGGATTTCCTGTTTGAGATGCTTGAGTCCAGGGGTTTTGGATCCAAGTGGATCTCCTGGATCAAAAGATTACTATTTCAAGGCACCTTAATGACACCACTGGTCCCTATTTTGTAGGTGGAAAAGGTCTTAAGCAAGGAGACCCTATATCCCCCCTTCTATTCAATTTAGTAGCTGGTGTTTTCTCTAAGATGCTGACTAAAGCCTCCAATCATGGTATGATTTCGGGGTTGTTAACAAATGTCATACCGGGTGGGATAATTAGTCTTCATTATGCGGATGATACTCTCCTCTTTCTAGAGGATTCTTATGAGAAAGCAAAAAAAATTAAATGGCTTTTATCCTGCTTCGAGAGTTTATCGGGTATGAAAATCAATTTTCATAAAAGTGACCCGATCACTATTAATGTAGATGAAGAGCGGACTTCTTTGCCAAAATTTTCTGTTGTAACCTAGGTTCCTTTCCCATTAAATATCTGGGAGTGCCTTTACACTGTGACAAGTTAAAGAGGGAAGATTTATAGCCGTTAATTGACAGAATTATTAAGAGTATTTCCGGTTGGCTAGGTAGATACCTGACTTATAAAGGTAAAATAATTCTGTTGTGTGCTTGTATTGTAAGTATTCCTGCTTATCTGATGGTAGTGATGAAGTTCCCCAAATGGACAATTAATGCTATTAATTCCCAAATGGCACACTTCTTATGGGGGAATAAGGGAGAGCATCATAAATACCATTTAGCCCATTGGAGGTTGGTATCCAGAAAAAAAGACTTTGGGGGTTTGGGGATACGCAATGTGAGGGAATATAATATGATCCTTCTAGCTTCATGCGGAAAAAGATTCTTTGATAATAACAATAGTGATTGGAAGAAGTTAATTGCTTATAAATATAATGTGTATAGCCCAAATGTATTTTGGTCTAGACAACAGGTAGGCTCCCCCTTTTGGAAGAGTGTTTCCTGGGCTTTACAAGCTGCCAGAAACTTTTATTCCTGGAAAATTGGTAATGGTAATAATATTAGATTTTGGCATGATACCTGGGTTGGGGACTGTTCCCTCAAAGTCAGTTTTTGGGAGCTGTTTAATATCTGCAACCAACAGGAATGCTCAATATCCCAGGTTTGGGATGGGATAAATCATAAACTTTCCTTTAGACATTGCGTGGATCACAAGGTTATGGCAAGCTGGAATAACTTATTGATCATATTAAAAAATTCCCATTATTGGATTCCCAGGATCTACCTGTTTGGCTCCTGGAGCCTAATGGTAAATATCCAGTGAAATCCTTTTACAAGTGCATTAGCTTTGGTGGTGTTATTTCTCCTTCTGGAGATACTTTATGGAAAACTTTGTGTCCGCAAAATATTCATGTGTTGCTGTGGTTGTGTTTATACAATTTTTTTAACTAGGGATAATGTGGCTAAAAGGAAAATAGTGGATGATATATGCAGGTTGTTTTGTAATGAAGCTGAATCTATTCAACACCTGTTCTTTGACTGTATTAATGCTGGTAGTATTTGGTCAGTAATATCCGAGTCTTTTCATATTCACAGGATCCAAAGCTTTAATGATGTTTCTTCCCTATGAAAGTTAAACAAAAAAAGGCATGTGCTTAATTTGGTCATTGTTGCCTCCTTATGGAGTATATGGAGATTGAGAAATGAATTATGTTTCCAGGGGCACACATGGAGAGGCCTGGGCTGCGGCCTTGTCAATCTAAAAGGGATTTTGCAGCAATGGATGGTACTTTGCGACACTGCACAAGCGGACACACTGAAGCGATTCGTCTTGCTGCTGAACAAGCACCGGGGGAACTCATGCGGATAGCGTGGATGGGAGCACCTGATTATCTTTCCCTGGTTGCAATAATAAAAAGATTTAAGATGTTGTTGTTGGTCACCCCAGTATGCTTGGATGCGCTTTATTTTTTCTTGTAGTTCTTGGTCGTATAAGACCCTTCTTCCAGATATTTCCTTCGTGTTGTGCCTGGGCTAGGTGCCTTTCGGTTTTATTTGGTGGAGATCGTTGATCTGTAGCTTGGATGTTTGGCTGCTTCATTTCAATAAAATGGGGCGGGGGTAACCCCTTTCTTTCAGAAAAATAGGGACAGAGGTGACCAGTGATGCTTGATGGCGGTGGGGTATTTGTTCGACAAGTTAACTCTTCTGCAATAGAGCTATGTCTGGTTAGAGAGACTTGAGATTGAAGACATAAGATGAACTCTCTTTGTCCTATTCTCCCTGACAATTGATTCGCAACCAGTGTCGATCACTCGGGGTAGATGCTTCACGTGATCTCCATAACCTTCACACACTTCTTCGTGAACCACAATTACTCTTGTTCACTGAAGAAATTGACACCTAACCATCTACAAAGTTGGCATCTCTCAAGAGTAATAGGCGGAGTATACTAGACTTGGATTCTAGTGATGCTAAATCAATGTCTAATTTTTGGCTATGGGCTTCTCTTTCGGTGGATTTTCAACTCAAATCACTTGGGAGAGGGTGCTCACCCAATCTTCTTGGAATCACATGGCGCAGCCAATGGTTCTCGTTGGAAGGGGGTGGCTATTTATAGCCGCGTTCTCTCAGAAGGGGAAAATACCGTTTTGAACATGGCAGCCTGTCAATGCCCAAACTGACATGTATCGAACGGTTAGATTCTAAGGACAACAGTAACATTACTTGAGGAACAAGTAATGCTAACTCCTCGGTTCGAATCAAATCTATTGCACAGAAGAAAAACTAGTCTCTTACTAGCAGGTATTCATTCGGAAGACAAATATATTTCTCTCAATTGTCATGTGTTTTGGTTTAGCATAAGAGAAACATAAGTTTCAAACAATATAACCCTCTTAATAGTATCATGGTCATATGACTCAAGAAAGGGAAGAAGATCAATGAAAGAAAATACAACTTCTTTTCCCCGTATTCAAACTTCTCGGCGCAATCAAATTCTTTGGACAATGCATTCCATCAACGATTTTGGAGGGGGGGGGGGGTGTCATTTTCGTCACGCATAATCTTGAATGATAATCTTCACGGCCTCATAGAATATGATCTTTGGAGTTTGTTCCAAACTCCAGATGACTTCAGGGACTTTATCACGCTGTGCACTAGCAAATACATTAATCCAACACTGTTTATGACAACAATCTTTGAAACACAAGTAGGCAAATTATTGCATCAACAGAATGACCATGATCATTTGGCTCGTGGACAACCACCATTAATTGACACGCAGGAAAAGAGAGGAGTCACATGGGAAGCTGGGAAGAAAGGTGGAATTTCCCCCTCTCACGTCAGTTGACAAACGGAGCTTATAGGGTCACAATGAAGGAGACGACAACTGAGGAAATTGCATGAATCACAAGCTATTGTGGTTGATTTTGCGTAGAACAAGTATTGTCCAGATTTGTTGCACAAAACATCACCTATTGGTGGAATCCGTTGCAGCAAGCTTCAATCCATCATTTGACTATGTTAACATGATTTGTAATTAGTGGACCATGCTTGTAAGGGCACACTTAACAATGAAAAACCTATGGCATTAGCCGGCCAAGAAAAACTGCTAATATTCGCAATGCCCGCTACATTCTTTTTTAAACTTAGCATTTGAAAGGAATCCAAAATGAGTAAATCCTAATATATCTAGTACTGATTTGAGAACCCTTTAGCTTACTTTCATGTGTTTTTTAGAGATGTATTGACAGTTCACTGACACAATTGGTTATTGTTCAATATTTGATACTCCCTTCGTCTTAAAATAAGTGTCGTTGTTTTATTATAAAACTTATACTAAGTTAGTATAAAATTTGCGGGAGTATTTTTTAGAGATGTATTGGCAGTTTACTGACACAATAGGTTTTAATATTTGCTTCAGTTGGGCTGACAGTAGTTGTCCTGCTAGAGTGCTAGTGGCGCCAGGCTGCATAGCTCCCGAGTAAGCGGTGCAAGGTAACCAGTAGTACGTTTTCTCCGTAAAGAAGACACGAAAATCTGCACACGATTCCTTGTGGTCAAGCCGTTAAGGTCAAAGCTATTCGACCGTCATCTCTTTTCAACTTATATGTAGAAGCGCCACTAGAGTTCATAAACTTGACAAGTAATTTTTGGCAGGTCTGGAAACTTATGAACTAGTGTCACTTCCACAATCCGAACACCCGTTGCAGGCAAAACGAAACACAGTATAAACAAGGGTGGGTGCTCTTATTTTATTCCATCAGTCGATCATCACGACCAAGCACAGAGCACTGCAATACAGAGGAAGCTATGGACCTTTTTATTCATCTCGTCACTTGGAGGTCGTCTTTAATTTGATCATCCCCGTGAGGCCTAGCAGGCTCTTCCCTTGCACGGCAGGATGAGGTGGGGAGGGGGCGGAACAGGGATGCCGGGCTTGGCAGCATCGAGCAAGACCTTCTCTTCCCTGATGCCATGGCTGGGTGTAGGATGGACTTCCACTGGCCAAGACGAAGATTAACTATCTCAGTTTCATCAACCAAGCTAGCTAAATACAGTACTAGTATCAACTTGAGGAGATGACTAACCTTCAGGGGCGGAAACGCTCGTGACCAGCAGAGACGATGCAGTCGTTGGATCCGCCGTTGGCGTCTCCATGTGGACGAGCTGGCTCATGGCCAGGAGGAGGACCGCCAACTTCATCACTGCTGCTTTTGTGCCCGCCATTTTCTCTCTCGTCTTGTTCTTCTTGCAGTTGCAGGAGACTGAAGCTGCCACTTATATAGTAGAGGGATCGATAATCGCGTCTACTACTACTAGTACTTTTTATCTTCGAGAATAATCATAGCTACTTGTAGGAAGTCTCTTTCGATAGGTGGAATCCAAATCTTGTAGCCTGACACGAATGCTAAAGCAGCATGTGCAGATGCTCCTTGCTGGAGTAATTGTTTTGCCCCTGTACAGTAAGTGTTCACCCATTTTTACTTTATTTTTCAAATTTAAAAGTGTTCACTTAGTTTTCAAAATGTTCGTATGATAGAAAATTTGTTCATGTATTTTAAAATAGTATGTGTAATTTTATAAGTGTACACATTTTTTAAAATCACACTACATAAAATATTTAAAAAAATATGACAAAGTACTTGAATAATGTTAAATGTGTATAGAGAAAATAGTTAGCATGTATACGAAAAATGTATATAAAAATATAATTTACATGAAACAAATTGATCATGTATTTTAAAAAATTAATCAAACATTTAAAAAAAATGCTGAATTTCTATTAGAAAATTATTAAACATGTATTCGGGAAATGTTGTTGACATACACAATAAATGAAATATGAAAACCAAAAGAAACAAAAAAATCAACAAAAAAGAATTAAACTGAAGTAAAAGTAAAATAAAAAGGCAAACCAAAGAAGAAACAAAAGAAAAGGAGAGAAAGAAAAAGACACCAAAGAAAACCGAATAAAAAAGAAGGAATGGAGAAAGAAAAGGAAAATACGCATTAAAAATGGAGAATGACTGATGAAAAACAAAAGATAACAAAAATCCCGAAGCAAGCATATGAATAACCAACTCTTTTGTTTATAAGTAGTCTGCTTCCGTTTTTGAACACAGTAAAGACGCAAGCGTTCATATACACATGCATACATTCACCTCTATAAACGCACACACTTGCACTCCTATACATATGAGCACCTCCAAAAAAACCGAGTCCACATATTATCTTGAAACCACCGCTTACCTAGTAGGTAGCTTCGCTACATAGCATTGAGGAGTCCAAGATTCGAATCCTAAATCTCTCGTTTTCTCTTCTCGGGGTGGAAATCCATTCGATTCAGCACCATGGAGCCACACACTAGTGGGCCGGCTCATGTGTAGGCCCCGCACGCTGTGATATATTCCACCCATTTCAAAATATAAATTGTATTTAAAAAGATCAAATTTATTTATGTTTAAACAAGTTTTTAGAGAAAAATATTAGTAGCCACAACACCAAGTCAATATCATAAAATATATTTTATTTATTTGCATTTTAGATACAATATTTTTTATGAAATCTATCAAACAAGTCAATATCATCTCTCTTTTTTTTCACCTTTTCTTTGAAGTTAGCGCTAATGCGCCGGCGGATTCTACAAGCGCTAGTTCCTTCGGCCAAGCATAACGCAATATATAACCCGTGCTTTTCCTATTTGACGCATTCCACGGCAAGTAATGTATCGTTCGCACAGACCGGCCAATCTTAAAAGCTAACGAGTACTACATAACATCCGGTTTTGGGGACATGCTCCAGCCTGGTTTTTCCGGTTTTGTGAACATTCCAGAATGTTCCTGGGTCGTCTTTTACAGGTTTTTCGCTTTCTTATATGCATTTCATTATTCATTTTTCATTTCCTTTTTTATTTTTCGTTTTCATTTCCTTTTATTTTCTCTTTTTGTTCCTTTTCTTTACTTTCTGCCTTTGTTCAAAATTCTCACAACTTTTTCAGAAGAAAATGTGGATATCAATAAATAATTCTGCTTCAAAATTATTCGCTAATTTCAAAGAATTTTTATGTTTCCAAATTTAGTTCGGAAGATTCAAAAACTGTACTCATATTCAAAATTTGTTATCAAACTTAAAAAATTTATTCCCGTTTTAGAATTTTGTTAACGAGTTTTGAAAAATGTTCTAATTTCAGTAACTGTTTGCAATTTTAAATAAATGTTCATGTTTTCAATTTTTGTTCCGGAGTTTGAAAAGAATTCTAGTCCTTCTGGTTTACGTACTGAATTTTGGTTTGGAATTTCAAAAACTGTTCCTGCTTTAAAAAATAATCTTGTTTTCAAATTTTGTTCAAGAGTTTCAAAACATGTTGCCCTTTTAGTTACAAATTTCTAGGTGTTACTTGGGGATTTTTGTAGACTAAAAAAACTTGGGGAAACATAGTGAACGCTTTGGTTTCGCCGCTTTTGTTCGTTTCTTGAAGCGCCGTGTTCCATATCTAGCATACTAGCTTGTCAATCGGAGTGGCTAGAACAGCATGCTCTAGCCCATGCTAATTTTGTTCCTTCGGTTTTTATTTTATTTTTTCGCATGTGTTTACTGCTTTATAGATTGTTTTTTTATGTTTTTTATTTTCATTGGTCTTTTTTTAGTTTTTTGAAAAAAAAATTACACGAAAAAGCACGGTTTTGTTTTCCTGAGAGGCACGATTTTACCTTCACGAGAGAGACCGTCGTGCCTCTTATAAAACAAAAAAAACATGTTTTCTATTTTCTTCAAGAGTCACGGTTTTGCTTCCGTCAGAGGCACGGCCATGCCTCTCGTAAAGAGAAAAATATGTTTTTTTCGTGAGAGGCACGGTTTTGCATTCGCGAGAGGCACGGTCGTGCCTCTCGAAAAGGAAAAACATGTTTTCTATTTTATTTTATTTTCCATGAGAGACACGGTTTTGTCTTCGTGAAAGGCACGGATGTGCCTCTCAGAAAGGAAAAAAATTTCCTATCGCGAGAGCCATGATTTTTATCATCCGCTTTTTTGTGAAAAAAAGTTCGTCAAAACCAATCAACATGAAATCTAGTTTTAAAAATCTCGACGCGAAAACCCAATGATGAGGTTTGGACGCACGGTTTAGGAGATAAAACGTTTAGAAAATACGAGTCTACAAAAAGGGAAACTCTCAGGTTGCAACAAGTGACATGCATGCAATAGCCACTTGTCGTAACCTGAAAAGGTGAAAGTGATCTTTGAAAGATGTATTCCTTAATTAATGATTTCGCACATAGAAGCTCTTGAAAACAGTTCGATTCAGCATCATAGAGCCACATACTAGTGGGCCGGCCCATGCCAGGTCATGTGTAGGCGGCCGCACGCAATGATATACTCCATCGTTTTAATATATAAGTTATATTTAGGAAAATCAAACTTATTTATGTTTAAACAAGTTTTTAGAGAAAAGTATTGGAGCTTGATGGCGTGTCCAGGGTGTTGTCTCATTTGAATTGTTCAACAGAAATGGTTTCTTTTTGACGAGCCAGATGAGATCTGCAAAGCTGCATGTCAGTGATGGAGTCATGTCGAGTTCGGTTGTGGAGGTGATCCGTTATTTTTTCTTTAATAATTAATGTGGTGATATCATAGGCAGATGGCGACATTGATGGCAAGCTCAGAGGTTTCTTCAGTCTTGTTTGTAATCTTATTTCTTGGCTGATGTTTTTTGTGTGCAAAGGCTAATGTTTGGCTATGTATTTAATTTTACCAAGTCGGTGCGCACGTAACTTGTACTATGATCCTTATGTTATAAATGAGGCACGTATTACCATGAAAAAATAAAGCCTAAAGAGCACTCGTCACACTCCCAGCAAAGCTCTTCCCATTTCTTAAAAACTAGAAGGAGTAAGCGCATGTTGTTGCGTTGTTATTGTTGTTGTTGTTGTTATGTTTATAAAATAGACTAGCCTATTTAGTTATAAAATATTGGTGTATTAGATATAAAAAATCCAAATCTCTTCAAATTTGTAGAGAACTATATTAATATTCATAATATCAAGTTGCGATCATTAAATTCATCATAAAATGAAATTTTATATTTTATTTATTTAGTATTGTGGATGCTGATATTTTTTACTTCAAAATTTAGTCAAAGTTAAATAAATTTGACTTTTCCAGAAAAGTACAACTTATATCTTGAAACTGAGGAAGAATTTGATTTGACTAGTGTGAGAGGCGATGGCCTATGGTTTCTATTTTATTTATAATACGGTGTTTTCATGGGTCTTTCGTGATGTGATTCTGTATCATGTGCTAATCAAATGATATTTGTGTTGGAAAATTTTGTGCATCAGTATGTGCATGTACTATTTTGACGTTATAATAATATATTTCTAGATAACGAGGGATATACGGGATTGATATATTATTATAAGTCGGTTATCGACAATTAATTTTAGAATTCGTTGACCAAGTAAAAATAATCAACCCAAACCCAAATCAAATACCTCAATCTAATTAAAAAGCTTCAAAATTAAAGAGCATGGTAAATTGAATAGAAGAGTTTGTTGATCCGGTCAAAATTGGACAACCAAATTTTAATCGAACACCTCAATTGATTGGAAGGCCTTCAATTCTAAAAAGATTAGTGATATAGTATGCTGAGAAATTGTTGACCCAATCAAAACTGAATAACCAAATTTTAATAGGAGAACTTAATTAATTATAAAGCTGGAGATTAGTGATATGGTATATAGAGCAAAGTTCTCCGCATTCGTCGGCCAAAACCCCCAAAACCTAAGTTCTTGGAAAAAGATCCACACGTGTGGGCGTTTTGTAACTCGTCTACATTAGTGGATCGTCGTCCATGCGTGTTTGCATGAATGTTGGCAATTTTGGCATATTTTTTGTGACATGTAGGAAAGGGCTGGTGTGTGGGCGTTTATCAGTTCGTCCATACGCGTGTTTCACGCACGCAGACCTTGGGGCTGCCAACCCGACGTGTGATGGAATTGGCGTCGCGTCCACACGCCTGCATGCATGTCAGTTGCCATGTCTGTCCAGTATTACATGGCAACTGAGTGGAACTGTCGTCGCGCGTCCACACGCCTGTCAGTTGCCATATCTTTTCCAGTGTTACATGACAGCTGGGTGGAACTACCGTCGCGCGCCCACATGTATGTCAGTTGCCATGTCTTTCTAGTGTTACATGGCAATGCAGTTGTTCAGATATGACGACAGCAGTTGAGCAACCATGGCAATTGTAGTTGTTCAGACATGACAACTACAGTTAAACAAACAGTTGCCTCGGCTCACCAACCATGACAACTGTCACGCGGAGGCAGGCGGGACCGCGAGGGAGGAGGCCGGACGTGTGGACATTAGTTGTTTTGCCTACACGTAGGCGTGCGGTCTGTTTCTCTTACACACCATACGAGACGTGTGACAAGACTCCCTTAACGCCCAGATCCGGTGGGGAATATCAGGACCCAAGTTCTTCCCACACACCCATAAAAAAGGTAAGCAAAAGTATTAAAATCAACCCGATGATCTATGATGGACGTAAACCTGGCCACGCTCGTCACGTGTCCCAGGCCCGTCCACCGCTTCCCCTCTAGCTCCACACCCTTATCTCTTCGCGCCATCTCTCCTCACACATTTCCTTCCCCACCTCTGTTCGCCCCCGCTTGAGACAAGAGCTTCCATGGCATCACCACCCTGCACCGCTGCTCTGAACCAGAGAGAAGTGACAGTGCGCACCACCAACCGCGTCCCTGGCACTGCAACCTCGCTCGACGCTCTGCCGCGACACAACACGCACGCGAGAGGGCGGCCGCTCGTCTTTGTGCTGCCGGCGATGCGGTACGACGCTCGTTGGCGACCGTCGGTGCTGCAATGCAGCAATGAGTCCACGACTAAGGGTTGTGACACAACTACTCATCCACGGCCGTTGTGCTGCGTTGGAAGCGTTGTCGGCGGCTCGCCGCTGCGATGCAACCTCGGTGTCGCTACTGGTGCTACTACTGCGGCGGAGCTGCAGTGGAGCGCTCGCCTGCGCCTCCCTCGTGCTCCGACGCAGCACTCACGCGACGAGTTTCCTGAGTGCTGCATCGCAGCGATAGCCGACGGCTCGTTGATGCGTCATTGGTGGCTCGATGCAGTGTCTCAGGCGGCTCTCAGGCAGAGGCGGAGGCAGTGGGGTGGCAAGCGGGGGCCAGACTCTCCTATGGTTCGGCCCCCCTCAACGAGTTGTAGCGGGGACTAGCCTGTTCCCTGATACTATATTAGGCTTAATTATCCGGCTATTAGCAACGATGTGGGCTAAGCTACTAGTTTCAAGCCCAAACAATTCCGCAAGAAGGCAACGTGGGCCAAGGCTGCACGTACGCATCCACCATCGTCCGTACAACACGTACTCTTTAATCGATCGATGCACACGCACGCACTCAAGCGTTGAGGTGAGTTCCTTCCTATACTCTTTCTTCTGCTAGGGCTTCGTTTCGCCGGGCTGCCGGGGGTCGCGCCGACGCAGGTTGGTAATTAGCAAAGCTGTCGTTTGCCATGCGTCAAATCTGAGTAAGATCCTACAAGTCTAGCCTACGGACGATGGTCTGTCGGGCGGCCGCGGAATAGACTACCAGATGCAGAGGTATTGTCAAATTGATTACATACACCTTGACACCAATTAATCAACTGTTTGTAGTTAGCATATTTTGTTACTTGCGAGATTAATTACATGTCACATATTGCTTTTTTGTGGGGTAGGTTACATATTTTCTTTGTACTAATATATGGGAATTGTAAGGTCAGGAAGATGAATAAACCATGGATAAGTAATTTCTTCAAGCCAATGCTTCAAACTCTAACTTCAGAGTTGAAGATGCAAATCTAACCATGGAGATAGATGTCACAGAGCAAGCTACTGCACATAATGTCCACAATCTTAGTTCAATTCATATGTGAACATCTCAACATAATGTTTCCAGTCTCAGATCTCAAAGGTATCACTACCGACAACTAAAATAGTAGTTCGATTTTAAACAAAAGTTCGTGTAAAAATCTTAAAAAGAGTTCGTGCCTCTGTTTTTAGTCTCATTTTTTATTTTCATTTTTCTGTTCCATTTTTCAGTTTAAATAATTTAAAACTTTGAAAAACTTTTGCAATTTATAAAACTGGGAATTTTGAAATAAAAGTTTGAAGAAAATATAAAATGTTTGTGAATTCAAAAAATGCTCAGGATTTTTGTAAAAATATTCGCATATTCAGAAAAATGTTCATAATTTTGAGAACAATGTTGGTGAAAACAATAAAAGTGAAGGACTTTGAAAAAAAGTTTGTGTGTTATTTTTTGAGTGCAATTGAAAAAATGTTTGCTAATTCAAAAAATGTTCATGCATTTTAAGAAATGTCCTAAAATTTTAAAGACATAATATGATCAGCACCATTGGAGATTATAATTGTTTTTCTCCCGTTGCAACGCACGGGTCCTTTTGCTAGTTTTATTAAAGTGCTTACAAATTGCTGAATAGACAAAAATAAATTAATTGATCAATGGGAAATATAATTTATTTATTTGTCATTAGGATGGCTTCATCATATTAGTTTTACCTTTCAACTTATTGTATGTTTCTTAATAAAACAATAAAATCAAGTTGATTTATTAAAAATGAAAGATATACCATATTTCAATTTCATCATCTTGGAATAATGAAGACGAAGACTAGATAATTAAGTAGTTTGATTGGTCTGCTGGCAATTCATAATTCTACACGTAAATTTAGAAAAGTAATTTTCTATATGTAAAACTTAATTATATATATATTGATAAATCTTATATGATGAACTTCATCATTATGTTCTTTGCCCCCCATCCTATGATCAAATCCTGGCTCCGCCCCTGCTCTCAGGAGGAGGCTTGCCGTTTGCAATGGATTTGTAGTGCGTCGGCATGGTGCTGCCTGCCGGCCGACCAAAGAGACGGAGCTACAGTGCAACATGCAGGTGATGGACCGAGCTGCAGTGTGACGGAGCATAGTGATGCGCGCAAGGCGGCGGAGCTGCAGTGCTGATGCGGCAGGGCGATGGAGCTGCAGTGCAACACTTTGACGGGCGACCAAGCTGCAGTGCAACGATTCGTTCCCATCATGCGGCTGCTGGCTGCAGGTAAGAAATTAGCCGGCTGATCGGTAGCAGCGGCCAAAAGATAAATACTGATCTCCACCAAACCCCGTGGGTTCCTCGGCCAAATCGGTTGCCGCGACACCTCCTCCTCCACCTCCCCGGTGGAGCAATCCGGGCGCGAATGGAGAAGCCACGCCGTCGCTCCGATCCCAATCGACCATGACGTCCAGGCCAGGCACCGGGAGGAAGGCGACGCCGTCGTCCGCGGCTGCGGTGGTATGGTTGGGCCCTCTCCGCGGTGGTTGGTGGTGCCCTGGCGGCGGCGGAAGGAGGTCGCCGTGGTTAGTAGTAGTACGGTTGACCCTCCAGCCCACGCCTCCGAAAAGAAAGGTTTCCCCTGTCGCCCTCCCAGTCCAAAGTCAAAAATCTCCCCGATAAAGACTTTGAAACCTGAACACCTACCAACGACTTCTTCTCCTTGCGCCTGCAAACATCTTCCTAAGACTTGTCTCCACAAACACACGACACCACTCTTGCTTTCATTGTCCAATTCCGATTTCGCCGGAACAAGAATCCCCAGCTCTATACAAGTCCGTTCCCCAATTGTTCCGAAGAACCATGTACTAGTTTCCTTCTTCGCGGGAAGATGAAGCAGGCCGGCACGCCGTGCATTCCAGGTTTGATTACCCTCCTGTTCTTGGGTCCATTCTGCAGATCCGATGACCGGCTGTCACCTGCAAAGCCGCTCTCCGCCGGCGACACGATCGTCTCCAAGGGCGGGGACTTTGCGCTCGGCTTCTTCTCCCCGGACAGCTCCAACGCGAGCCTGTACCTTGGCATATGGTACCACAACATGCCCGGCCGCACCGTCGTATGGACTGCCAACCGCAATGATCCTATCGCAGCCGCTTCGTCTCCGACGCTCGCCATCACCAACAGCTCCGACCTGGTGCTGTCGGACTCACAAGGTCGCACTCCTTGGGCGGTCAAGAACAACATCACAGGCGTTGGAGTTGCTGCGGTGCTGCTTGACACGGGGAACTTTGTCCTCCTCTCTCCAAATGGCACATCCATATGGCAGAGCTTTGATCACCCGACAGACACCATTCTACCCGGTACAAGGATCTCTCTGAGCGAGAAGGCTCATGCCGTCAGACTCCTAATTGCTTGGAAGGGCCCCATTGACCCATCCAATGGAGATTTTTCTGTGGGCCTCGACCCCAGCTCGAACCTTCAGTTAGTCATTTGGAACAGGACTGCGCCCTACATTCGCCTCAGCATGCTCAGCGACGCGTCAGTATCTGGTGGCATATTATACCAGAACACTATCTTCTATGAATCCATTGTCGGAACAAGGGACGGGTTCTACTATGAATTCTCTGTTTCTGGTGGCTCACAGTATGCACGCCTCATGCTCGACTACATGGGTGTGCTAAGGATTCTTAGCTGGAACAACCACTCATCTTGGACAACCGCCGCCTCCCGCCCCGCTAGCAGCTGCGAGCCCTATGCTTCATGTGGCCCGTTTGGCTATTGCGACAACATCGGGGCTGCCGCGACATGCCGTTGTCTTGATGGGTTTGAACCCGCTGGTCTGAACATTTCAGGCGGGTGTAGAAGAACCAAGACACTGAAATGTGGCAAGCGAAGTCATTTCGTGACCTTGCCTAAGATGAAGTTACCTGACAAGTTTTTACATGTCCTCAACACAAGCTTTGACGAATGCACGACCGAGTGCAGCAACAATTGCTCGTGTACAGCCTACGCTTACACCAACCTGAGCAGTAATGGTGCTATGGCCTTCCAGTCAAGGTGCTTGCTTTGGACCGAGGATCTTGTCGACACAGGGAAGTATGGCAATTATGATGAGAACCTGTACCTTCGGCTTGCCAACTCTCCTGGTATGCATCACTCCGTTCTAACCTTCTGTTATCCTGACACCTTTTTTTAAAAAAAAAGGTAAGACCCCGGCGGCTTCTGTATCATCATGATGCACACAACCAGTTATTTTTACACTTAAGCTTATCAAATCAACATCAGCATTTAATCGTGGGACATCTACTAAATATATGTGCCTGGGGTTATCCTCCTTCTCGAAAAAAAAATCTACTAAATATATGAACTTAACAGTATAGCAGTAACCGCCAAAATACTTCTTTGCATCCAATAATTTAGCGTAGGGCAGTAGATCTATAACTGTTCTATACGAGCATAGTGCAACATGCTCGTGGGAACACATTTATTCAGTCCACGGATAACTCATGGTTTTGTAAATTATTTTTGCTTCAAAGCAATAGAAAACTATACATGATTCTTTTTGCTTCAACATGCTCATGATAACACATTTATACATGATTCTTTTGCAGTTCGAAATAATAGCAAATTGGTCAAAATTGTACTCCCAACCATGGCTTGCGTCTTGATACTCACATGCCTCCTTGTCGGGATATTCAAATACAGAGGTATAATAAAAAAAACGCCCCTTATTTTCAAAATTGCACCTCATTTTGTGAGTGTTAATAACAAAGTATTGATCTTTAGCAAGCAAACCAAAGAGGACTGAAATCCACAATGGAGGAATGCTAGGTTACCTTAGCTCGTCTAATGAAATTGGAGGTGAACATGTGGACTTCCCTTTTGTTAGCTTCAGAGATATTGCCACTGCAACGGATAATTTCTCTGAATCTAAAAAGATTGGAAGTGGAGGTTTTGGGAAAGTTTACAAGGTAACAATGAGTTATGCATCCACGGTCTTAGTACTACATACTCTATTTTTAAATAATAATTTTATCTGTGGAAAAAATTGCTATCATTGTTTCACAGTTTAGGATGATGCCAATCATGCAGGGGATCCTGCAAGGGGATACTGAAGTTGCTATCAAAAGACTCAGTAGGGGTTCTGGCCAAGGGATAGAGGAGTTCAAAAACGAGATAATTCTAATTGCCAAATTGCAGCACAGAAACCTTGTTAGACTTCTTGGTTGTTGTATTTCTGGAGATGAGAGGTTACTTATCTATGAATACTTACCAAACAGAAGTTTGGACGCCTTCCTTTGTGGTATGTTCACACTTCTGATACAGGCTACAAGTATTTGATTAACCAAAAGGATACCACTGATCACTAATGATATACTCCGTTTACTATTCTTCTATGGAGATGATACAAGACAATCTGTGCTTGATTGGCCCACACGTTTCGAAATAATTAAAGGGGTGGCGAGAGGTCTTCTTTACCTCCACCAAGATTCAAGATTAACTATAATCCACAGAGATCTCAAACCAAGCAACATCTTACTGGATTCAGAAATGGCTCCCAAAATATCAGATTTTGGTATGGCAAGGATCTTTTGTGGAAACAAACAAGAAGCAAAAACTACACGGGTTGTTGGGACATAGTAAGTAATTCAAGGAACTAGCCACCTTTCAATATTCAGATTTCTACTGTGTAGTTATCCCAAATTATACATCAAGTTGTTGAATTATCTAAACAGTGGTTACATGTCGCCTGAATATGTTATGGGAGGTGCCTTTTCTGTAAAATCAGACACTTATAGCTTCGGTGTTCTTCTATTGGAGATTATAAGTGGCCTGAAGATCACCTCACCGCAACTGGTAGAGAACTTTGTCGGCCTGACAACTTATGTAAGTATACAGAAATGCATATAATTATAACATGTCAAACATTGTAACTTGATCATCAGTTGGCTCTGTTGTGTCAGGCGTGGAGACTATGGGAAGATGGAAAAGCAACGGATCTGGTGCACTCTTCGTTTGCTGAGAGTTGTTCACCTCATGAAGTTCTACGGTGTATTCATGTCGGCCTCCTGTGTGTTCAAGACCGTCCGGATGATAGGCCACTCATGTCATCGGTTACTTTTATGTTAGAGAATGAAAATGCATTGCTCCCGGCACCAAAGCAGCCTGCATATTTTGCTCTACAGAATTTCGAAGCTGAAAAATCAAGGGAAAACTCTGTGAATACAGTGAGTATCACAACACTAGAGGGGCGTTAATGTCATATATGTAAATTTCAGTATTAGAACTTCAGAAGCCATTTTGTATGATTTACAAATATTTTGAATTTGATTTCTTCAATAGGTCATTGTGTTGTACGCATAAAGGCTGTGAACAGAGGACTAATTGTAATTGATAATGTTCTGTTTCGAACAAAGATATGATTTTCCTGCTCTGTACGTTGTTGGACTGTTTGTATATCTTCAGTTGCTCACATGCCGGGAAGAACAAGAATATTCGATCATTCTGATTTTTTTTAGAAAAGGATTCGATCATTCTGATGCAATACAGACAGGTCTTGCTCATTGATGTTGTTGGTCCGAGATCCCTCTACCGATTTCCCTGTTGGTTATATGTTGCCCTACATTGTGGGCACTGTATCAGTCTTTAACAGTTTAAATGACATAGATATCTTGCCTCATTGCAGGGGCCGGGGATTTAACCTCCTTTTCTAAAAAAGAAAAAAAGATATCTTGCCTCATGAACACAATCATCTGATACTTGTGTGTCTTCTGTCTTTAAGTTTAGATTATTCTTGTAGAGAGTGTAAATTGCCAAAAACTACCACAATTCACGCAACCGTATCCAGTAGCTACCACAATACGATTTTGTGCGAAAAACTACCAAAATCTTCACAATCAATGGCAAAAAACTAACAAAAGTTTTAACTGCCTGATTTAGCGTTTTTAACCGTTTTGCTGACTTCCTGGGCCCGCATGTCAGTCTGTGTACGCCAGCTTGTGGCCGCTCCCCCGTGCCCATGTGCATGGCGCCCCTCCACGCCTCCACTCCGGCTGTGCCCCGCTTCGGTTGGCTGCACTCCGTCCCCCCGCGCTCGCGCTGGAGCAGGTCCGGGAACGCGGCGATGTTCCGGAGCACGCCCGCGGCCGCGGCCTGCGAGGCCGGCGTGCCAGCTGCACAGGCCACGAGGAGCGCGGCCACGCCGCCACGAGCCGAGATGGTCGCCGACGCGTCCCGCGATGAGGGCGGTTAGCGGCTCCAGCGCTTGGTGCAAGCTTCAATGGCGGCCTTGACCTCTGGCCGGCACGGGTCTTTCAACCCGACGAAGCCCAGCAATGTCAGACCGTCGTCGTCGATCTTTGATTGCTCGGTTTCGTTGACTTGCTTGTAGGCGAAGGCTATGCACCGGAGGCTGCCGCCCGCCATCTCATTGATCACCTTCTCAAGGTTCCTCCTCTGCTCTACTCCGAGCTCGCATGCTGCTCCGTCCGTGTCCACGTACATCGAGCAGCTCGCCAGCACCATCTCCGCAGCGCCTTTCCAGTGCGCGACCACCCGCCCGGTAGCGTTGTCCTTGATCATCACGCCGCTGCGCTTCTTGTCCGAGTTGAATGCCTCAACGTGCAGCACCTTGCAGCTCCTCTTCAACGCGTCTGCGTCCATTCCGAGGTTCGCTACGGCCCACGACAGCAGCGCCTTCTCCGTCGGGCTGCCTGTTATCTCCGGCGGCGACACGTTGTCCGGCTTGTAAACACTCCCCGTGGTGTTGAGCCCAGCTCCCTGGCAGAGCAAGCTGACGACGCTCCCGGCTAACTCCGTGGCACCTCTAGGCTGGTCAGTGCCGACCCAAAACTCTGTCATCTTCATCTGGTTGAGCGTCAGCGTTTCGGTCTTGTCGGTGCAGATGGCTGTGACCGACCCCATTGTCTCGCACGCGGACAGGCGGAGCACCAGCGCGTTCTCCTTCACCATCCTCTTCATGGAGAAGGCGAGCGTCAGCGTCACCGCGAGCGGGAGGAGCAGGCCGTCGGACTCGAGCCCATCATCTTCGGCCGGGGAGGCGAGCAGGCGCGCGTCGGCTGCGAGCTGGGAGAGCGAGGCCGCAGAGGAGGAGAGGAGCGAGACGGTGTGGAGATGGCCGAGGGGAGGGCCGTTGCAGACGGACATGAGAGCGACGAGAGGGAGGCGGAGATGGAAGGCCAGTGGCGGCGGAAGGCCGGAGAGGAAGCTGCCGCGGTGGCAGGCGTACACAGACTGACATGCAGGTCCGGAAAGTCAGCAAAACGGTTAAAAATGCTAAATCGGTCAGTTAAAACTTTGGGAAAAGCTAACCATCCGCCGACGGATTATAATGGCCGCATCAGCCACCTCCCTCGTAAGACACACGTCCAAGTGACTATGCGGTTCTGCAACAAAGACTATGTTTCTGAAACATATATATGATGTTGCAGTGGTCTACTATAGATTTATGTTCTGACCATCCGACCGCCGTCAGCCGCCTATGCCGTCCATAAACGTTGTAAAAAATTTCCGTAACTTGACCTTTGTTGTAAAAAATTATAAAACATGAACTTTGTTGCAAAAAATTCTCCCGCAAAAGTATCTATGTTGCAGAAAGACAAAGAAAAAAATCCTGCAACAAGCAAATTGTTTCTGAAACTCGACCGTTGTTTCAAGAATTAACGGATCCAAATTTATTTCTTGCAACAAAGCGAAAGTTTCTGCAACTCAGCCATCGTTTCAGGAATTATGGGGTGCCTGACCGGAGCAGATCCGACGGCTACGTGTAGATCGAACGGCCCTCCAAGTGATGGATGTTTAGTAAACATCCACCGGTGGATGCGTAGCAGGCCCCACTAAAACTTTTGGTAGTTTTTTTTGCCCTTGATTAGAAAGATTTTGGTAGTTTTCGCACAAAATCGTATTGTGGTAGCTACTGGACACGGTTGCGCGAATTGTGATAGTTTTTGGCAATTTACTCTTCTTGTAGGTGTAGCATATTTCCTTGAAAGTTGCACAAATCCATCAACTGTGAACACTTTATAAGAACTTTGTTCTACTGATCATAAATGGTGCGGCATTACTTATTTTGAAGTACTCCCCCCATTTCAAAATAAATGTCATTGATTTAGCATGATTTTACCCTCCATCTTAAAATAAGTTTCACTGATTTAGTATAACTTTACGATATGGTCGTACTAAATCAGCAACATTTATTTTAAGATGGAGAAAATCTAAATTAATTTTTTGCAGCATATGCTATTACGCACTGGCTACATGTAAGTTGACTGAAATTTTGAAATATATGATTGACATTTTATCCACGGTCAATTTTATAAAATATTTTTCTATGTTTGCATTTTTTAGTACATGTTCTACATTATTTTTAAACATTAGAAACATTTTTTATACAACCTTAACATTTTACAAAAAAATGATGACCACTTTTTTCTACTCTCTCTGTCAATTAATATAAAAATGTTTAGGTCACTAAACTAGTGATTTAAACGTTCTTATATTTGTTAACAGAGGAAGTAGTACATAACAGACATTTTATATTTGTATACACCTTTTATATTTGTCAGTATAAGCAATATTTTCTAAATATATTTTTTATACACCTTTTATATTTTCTAAATATATGATTAACATGTTTACACCTTCGATTTTTAGTATATTTTTATACTCCTTTTATATTTTTTAGTATATTTTTATACACCTTTTATATTTTCTAAATATATGATTAACATGTTTACACCTTCGATTTTTTAGTATATTTTTATAATCCTTTTATATTTTTTAGTATATTTTTATACACGTTTTATATTTTCTAAATATATGATTAACATGTTTACATCTTCGATTTTTTTAAATACATAAAAAATATTTGTATACATATTTAACATTTTCAAGTGCTAGATTAACATTTTCACAAAAATTATGTGGTATTTTATTTTCTAATATATATAATTAGTATATTTGTCAGTATAAGCAATATTTAGAAAAAATAAAGCAAAAACAAAGTGCAACCAATAGAGAAAAATGAGGCTCTAGACTCCCGGGAGCTGGGCCGACCCACTATAGCGCTCACTCGGGCTAGGCTAGCATCCCAGAATCATTAGTTGCATAGGCTTTACTTTTTGCAAAGATCACTTCCATGTCGCCATGTTGCGGTAAGTGTCACATTGCACAGGCTTTACTTGTCGCAAGTTGAGAGTTTTTTTTATGTAGATTCATTTATTTAAATCTTTCGAGCCACGTTTCCAACTCACCGTCCATGTTCACCGTTGAATTCCTCGCGTTGAAATTTATAAAAGTTGATATCATGTTGATTGGTTTTGACGAATTTTTTCCACGAAAAAAACAAATTGAGAGCATTTTTTTTTCCTTTTTGAAAGGCACGATCATTCCTATCTTCGAAGAAAATCCGTGCCTCCATGAGTAGTAAATCCGGGCCTCTAATGAAAAGAAAAAAACGTGTTTTTTCCTTTCTGAAAGGTACAACTGCCGAAATAAAATCCGTGTCTCAATGAGAAATAAATATGTGCCTCTTGCAGAAAAAGTTATTTTTTCCTTTTCTGAGAGGTGCGAGGGTAAGCAAATCCGTGCCTTCACGAGAATTAAATATGTGCTTATCGCAGATGAAAAGAAAAAAGAAAAAATATTTTTCTTTTCTTTTTTAAGAGGCATGACCGTGCCTCTCGCAGAAAAAAAATACATACCCCCACGGAAAATAAATCTATGCCTCTCGCGAATGAAAAAAGGGTTTATTTTCCCTTTTTCCAGAGGCATGTTCGTGCATCTCGTGCAAGCAAATCCGTGCATTCATAAGAAATAAATATGTCCCTCTCGCGGAGTAAAAGAAAACGTTTTTTAGAGGCACAAGACGGAAGCAAATCCGTGCCTCCACCAGATGTAAACTGTGCCTCTCGTGGAAGGGAGACAAAGAACACATTTTTCGCAAAACAAAATCAAAAACTCTATTTTTATACATATCCTATGAAAAACCGAAGGAAAACCGAAAATCTGGAAATATCAAAAAATATTCTAAAAATCAAAAACGCGTATAGAAAAATAAAAAAGTAAAAAATCAGAGAAAGCACCAGATGGTGACACATGACGGTGGCTGAAAGGGTGTCAAGTGACGCACTCTCAGATCACGCAAAATGACCTTTGCGGGGACTCTCAAAGGAGTACTCTATGATTAGTTGCTCACCTAGCATCCAGCTAGTGTCGAGCGTGGTATAGCCGAATGGGGGCCCTATGTCTCGCTTACGACGAGACCTAGGGAACCCTCGGGTAAGGGCACCATTGCACTAGAGGCGACAACCTCATTTTTTGATTTCTGATTCTTTTATACTTTAGTAAAATTCTAAACAAATGTATTACAAAAAAACACTTTACATAATGTTTTAAAAAATGTAAATCATGCATTTGAAAAATTTAAATGTGTGTACAAAAAATGTTGACCATGTATATGAAAATTATATACAAAAAGTATACATTTTGTGTGAAAAAATTAATCATGTATTTAAAAAATCTTAATGAAGCATTTGCAAAAAATATATTCAACAAGTATATGAAAATGTTAGTCAAGCATTTGAAAATGTAAAATGTGTATAGAAGAAATGTTGACCATGCTTTTCAAAAAATGTTGATCTTGCATTTGATAAATGTTGATAAAGTACAAATTTCTAAAAATCGTTTACCTGAATTTTTGAATGAAGCATTTGAAAACAAAAATGCATGTCGGATTTTTTTGACCTTGTATTGAAAAATAAACTTGCATTTGAAAGAATTTAAGTAACTTATAGAGATTACCTTTACATGTTACTTTTTCTATTTTAGTTATACAATGTTGAAAATTGAAGCAAACTTATAAAGTCGACGGATTTTACTTTTACTAGAAATTTCATTGTTGTCAGTATTGATAGGTAGAATGAGACTCACTCTTTGTCCTCGACCGATTAATCGATTTTTTGAAAGTTCTCAAAACTTTTGGATTCACAATAATTAAAAAAAAATGATACCTCCTCCGTTCTTAAATACTCCCTCCGTCTCATAATATAAAAACGTTTTTGACACTAGTGTAGTATCAAAACGTTCTTATATTATGGAACAGAAGGAGTATAACATATTTTAAAGATTTCACTATGAATTACCTATGAATGTATATAGATATATTTTAAAATATAGATTTATTTATTTTATTTTGTATATAGCCTATAATAAAAAAATATTAAATGTCTTATATTTAGAAACCAAGGGAGTAGGATCAAACGTCAAAGCGAGACGATCTCGTTGCTACCGCGAGAGATACCATCTTCCGCCGACGCTGATGCTGTGTTTACGCTGCTCGTCATTGTCGCCCAAAGATTGTTCAGCGGCACGTCCTCCATAAGATGCCGGAACGGGTTGGGCGGCAGAGCAATGTCCATCTCGCCCTCCAGCATCTTCACCACCGCGCCCATTGGCGGCCTCGCCCCCGGCTGCTGCTGCACGCACCAGAACGCTACCTTGCACATCCTCTCCGCCAACTCCTTGCATAGCTCTTCATCCACTGCATCCACGCCATTGTCGTTACCGCTGCTGGGCATCACCAGCTCCACCAGCTCGCCGCTCTCGTACTTGGTCCATGCCAGCTTAGGGAACCATTGCTGGCTCTCCAGCGCGGCCTCGTCGAAGTTCCTCCTCCGGCCCACGGCCTCGAGGAGCAGCATGCCGAAGCTGTAGACGTCGCACTTCTCCGTCACAGCAGACCCCATCCACAACTCCGGCGCCGCGTAGCCGGGTGTACCGCGCACGCCGGACATGGAGACGTGCGTGTCTGCGCGGTCCACCAGCCGCGCGAGCCCGAAGTCAGCCACCTTGGGTGTGAGGGTTCCGTCGAGGAGACGTTTCCACACTTGATATCATAGTGGATGATCTTCTGATGGCACTCCTCGTGGAGGTACCTCAGACCCCGTGCGACGCCGGTGGTGATCGTGGCCACCTTGGCCATGCCCACGTCGGCGGCGCCGTTGAAGAGGTAGGAGTCGAGCGCGCCGTGCTGCATGAAGTCGTACACCAGCGCACGCACGGAGGCGTCGAAGCAGAACCCGAACAGCCTGACGAGGTTGATGTGGTGCGTCCTCCCGATGGTGCCCATCTCCGCCATGAACTGCTCCTCCGACCGCTGGTTGAGATCGCCATGGAGCACCTTCACCGCCACGGCGAGGCCGTTGGGGAGCATGCCCTTGTACACCGTGCCAAACCCGCCGGCGCCGAGACGGGACGAGTAGTTGTTGGTGTACCCTTGGAGCTGCGCCGGCGTGAACCGGATGGGCTTCTCGTTGGCCATCTCGGAGAAGAACTTCTCGATGGTCGCGTGCCTCATCACGCGGTCCGGCACCACCGCGTAGTGCTTTGTGGCCGCCAGGGACTGGACGCGTGGTCCGGCACGTAGTGCTCTGGACGCGCGGTAGAGAGACAAGACGAAAGAAATCACGACGATGATCGTGACGACCGCCACTGGGAGAACCAAAAATGAAAGCAGAATACGTTCGATCAAATGTCATATTAGTACGTAGCTGGTTATTCAGAAAGGTGAACTGAGGCTGCTGATGCCCACCCAAGGCCGGGCTCCCTGCCATCTTGTCCCCCCGGCTGGAGCCTGGAGCCACAAAACCGAGCGGGACTACGTGCGCCGTCCGCTGGTGAGCCAACCAAGGAAGGAGGTGATCGAGAGGCACGGTCGTTGGGATGGCTTTTAAAGGCCCTCGAAATTATCATGATGTCTTGCTCTCCTAGTCTCCGTTTGGCATGCCATGGATGATGATAATCTTCTTTATCTATCCCCCTAGCTCTCTCTCGAAACTTTCGTTCGTGTCAGGACGGAAAGAAATTGGAATTTGTCTAACTGTTCTGCCATACGAACAAGTCCATATATAAAGCACATCTATCTACTCACCTGAAGCTTGAACCAATTGACTCAATTGTTTTATAAATCGATTCATCACTCTCCCTCTTCATGTCTTCACAAGAAAATTTCAATATTGTCTGATGCTATAGTGTTACTAGCTAGTGTATACAATTTAAGCTCTGTAGATTTAATAGCACGAACCAGTCTACTGAATCCAGTGACGGGAACGAGCCCAGAAATGAAACCTAGATCGAGGACAGAAAACTGACCTTTTCTTCACTGCCTCGTTGCCGGCTCGTCGCTCATGCTGATCGTACGTGGAGCCAGTCAGCCGGCCATGCGTCGTGTTGCTGTGGATCACCACCCCTTTCTGACCTGCTCTTCGGACGATTGGAACTGCCTCCTGCGGCAGCCATAGCACGCAGCAGCAAAACGACACCAATAAAACTATCTGCCATATCGATGCTGCAAGTTGGCATAAATGTTCACTTTGATGCTACAAGTTGTGGAGTACATCAAAGTGATGAAAAAAGTTAGCTTGATTGTGCATGTACGGTGCTTTTCTTAGTTTGATACGAACAACTGTCCAAAATTCAGATGTGAAATATCAATGAACATTACATATATATATATATATATATATATATATATATATATATATATATATATATATATATATATATATATATATATATATATATATGCATAGTTGCTAAACAAAGTAAGTGATACATTTGGTTAAAATTGTTGCATGTTCAATCAATTTCTGTGAGAAACTCCACAGAAAGGTTTGTATCAGAAAATGCACAGCAAGAGTTCAATACTAAATGAAGTAAAATTTCAGAAAAGATCAGTTTCACAGAAACCATAGAGAGCACATTCAGAGATACCAACACCGGTCTTCTTTCAAAAAAATACCAACACCGGTCATCTTCGAAAGTGTTAAAAGGGAAATAGAGGGATTGGTGGAATAGTTGTTGTATTGCTTGAGCCTCATGGCCATATACATAGGAGTACATGATCATGTTGAAGTACAAGTCAAGGCAGGAATAAATCCCTAGTCTATCTTATGTTTCCTAACTAATCCTGATACTCAACATCCCCCCGCAGTCACAACGGTAGCGATGCAGACTGTGAGACTGGAGAAGAATCCGAAGGTAAGCCGACGGTCACCCCCCCACAGTCACAACAGTCGATGCATCGCAGAAGTTGTGACTGGAGTGGAAACCAAGGAGGTTGCTCAAGCAAGGCGGTAGCCCTTTGTGCGTTTGTCGAGGTAGCCGAGAGCGTAGGATGGTGTAGCCGTGGTCGAGTTAGCCAGCGAAGAATGACGTGGTCGATGTCGAGTCGGGGTAGCCGGTATCGAGGGGGACGCCGTGGAGCCACGGCGCAACGAGGCGCCAAGTTAGTCATGGGCGCAATGGTGTTGAAGAAGTGGTGCGTCGGGAAAAAGACGTAGTTGACAACGCGTCGCGTCGGGTTTGCCAAGACCGGGGACACATCATGGACGAAGGCACACATCGGTGTTGCTAGCACCGCGCATGCGTAGATGAACGAAGTCGATGTTGATGACGCGTAGCTCTAGGCTTGCCAGGCCAAGGAACACATCGGGGACGAAGGCACACGTCGGTGTTGCCAGCACCAGGCATGTGTAGACGTGGACCTGCACACAACTTGTACGCCATGTCAAGGAGGCTAGCAGAGAAGGACTCGACGACTGCTGCGGTGCAAATCGGCGGGGGACGATGTTGCCCGTGGTGGTCGGAGTAGACGAAGTGGTTGGAGAAGACGACAGCGACGCTGGCGATGAGCTGGTGTTGGACGGAGATGAAGGAGGTGGACGGGCGGCGCGACTCGGATGAGCGAGTTGCAGCGGCGCCGACAATGCTCGAAGTAGGCGAGGAAGAGCCCAACAACATGACGAAGACCGGCGCAGACGATGGCGTTCCCGCGCCGAAGGAGAAGGCGCGACGCATACCAAAGAAAGTTGATGCACGGGGACGGCGAAGTGGGCCGTGCGCCGCGGTGCTATGACCCAAAGGGGCGACGAAGCGGAAGTGCGCGGGTCGGGCAACAACGGGAAGACCTCATGGTGACGGCGTAGACCGCATGTCGCGACGCTACGACCCGAAGGGGCGATGCAGGGGCGGTGCGAGGGTCGGTTCAGCCACGGGGACGGCCTCGGGCGGCGGCTGGGACCGCGTACCGCTACAACCCAAAGGGGCGGAGTTGCGGCGGGTCACGGGTCGGTGCAGCCGCGAGGAGAACCACGGGGCGGCGGCGCTACGGCCCGACGGGGCGATGCAGCGGCAACCATTTTTTTTCCTGCTCTGGTACCATGTTGAAAGGGAAATAAAGGGATTGATGGAATAGTTGTGTATTGTTTGAGCCTCATGAGCATATATATAGCAGTACATGATCATCTTGAAGTACAAGTCAAGGCAGAAACAAATCCCTAGTCTATCTTATGTTTCCTAACTAAGCACTATACTCAACAAAAAGCATATAACAAACTCATACATGTTCATTTAAACATCCAAGAAAAACATATGTTCAGCTCATGACATGTTTCATCTTAAGCAAAGGGGTAATTTAGTTCTAACAATGCAGATTACAAAAGTTCATACATGAACTTGATTGCATTTCCGTTCATTCATGAACTAATTAGATATGCAGCTTGGTCTACAAGGTTTGAAAATCATCAGGCCACTCCTCTTGAAGGGCATTTTGTGTCACTGGAAACTCTTGAGCTTGCACATATGATCTTGGTTCATCTGTTGGAAACATGATGTTCCACAACCTAGCTCCTGGTCCTGTCCTTCCTCCAGAGTTACCTCTCTCCATCCGTGTTCCACTACATGTCCCAGTCGCTCGCACATTTCCTCTCCATACTCCTCTCCCAGGTACTCTCCCGCGACATTTCCCCTTCCTGTTCCAATTGGTCTCCTCTTTCTCCCTCTTGCATTTCCAGTTGCGTGGTAGCTCGCTTCCGGAACATCTTCAAGAATGTCTTCTGGCACTCCTCTTCTTCTAACCCTGCCTGTTCCATAGCAGTTGTAACCCTGGGAGGGGGTATGGTATCTCTAGCATTTGCAACAAAAGCAGATTCTGGAAGAGGTCCAAGATCCATAACTGGCATCTATGCTCTCCTCTCCTAAGTATGAAACAATGTAGCAATTTTCAGATACAGTTTTGATGTGAATTCAGAATATTCAGTTTTGAACAAAAACAAAATTCTTACCATTTTTTGCATGAGAAACACCATTGACCCTGGTGTTTGAGTAGGATCCATGTGTGTGTGCAAGTTAACAAGTGTTCAATTTTTTTAATTAACTAGTGTCGAAAAATTTAGTTAACGAGTGCCCATATCTTCAATTAACAACTGTCCAAAAATTCAGATAAATAAAACTATGAAATCATGTAGATTGTGCGCACTGCATATGACAGTGCAGGGAGATATCATTGCAAGACTTTTAGCATCACCCCATCTAATGTTAATTGTCATTGAACCATAGACAGGTCCATATACATATACATGGTTGCCTACAAGAGACAAGGGGTTGTGTATGGAGAAAGTGGAGGCCATGCTCATCCTATACAGGGGCTGCCTCGCCGGGAGCTCTCCTTGCATAGCTGTTGCTGCGGCTTACCCACTGCACTGTCATGAAGTGCTCGTAGACCAGCACGCGCGTGGAGGCGTCGAAGCAGAACCCGAACAGCCTAACGAGGTTGATGTGGTGTGTCCTCCCGATGGCGCCCATCTCTGCCATGAAGTGCTCCTCGGACCGCTGGTTGAAGTCGCCGTGGAGCACCTTGACGGCCACGGCGAGGCCGTTGGGGAGCATGCCCTTGTGTACACCGTGCCAAACCCACCGGCACCGAGACGGGACGAATAGATGTTGGCTAACCGTTGGAGCTGCCCCGGCGTGAACCGGATGGGCTTCTCATTGGCCATCTCCGAGAAGAACCTCTTGATGATCGCGTGCCTCACCAAGTGGATTGGGTCCGGCACTACGCGGTAGAGACACACGGAGACAGAAATCATGACGATGAACGTGCCGATCACCACTGTGAGAACCAAAAATCAAAGCAGATTACATTCGATCAGATCAGATATAATATATATAATACACCCCCGCACAAAATAGTATAAAAGGCAATATAGACCTTTCACTAGCTGTATTCAATTTGGTATATTGATGACCCACAAGTATAGGGGATCTATCGTACTCCTTTCGATAAGTAAGAGTGTCAAACCCAACGAGGAGCAGAAGGAAATGACAAGTGGTTTTCAGCAAGGTATTCTCTGCAAGCACTGAAATTATCGGTAACAGATAGTTGTGAGATAAGATAATTCATAACGGGTAACAAGTAACAATAGTAAGAAAGGTGCAGCAAGATGGCCAAATCCCTTTTGTAGCAAGGGACAAGCCTGGACGAACTCTTATATAAGGTAAAGCGCTCCCGAGGACACATGGGAATTTCTGTTAAGCTAGTTTTCATCATGTTCATATGATTCACGTTCGCTACTTTGATAGTTTGATATGTGGGTGGACCGGTGCTTGGGTGTTGTCCTTACTTGGACAAACATCCAACTTATGATTAACCCCTCTCGCAAGCATCCGCAACTACGAAAGAAGAATTAAGACAAAGTCTAACATAGCATTAAACTGGTGGATCCAAATCAGCCCCTTGCGAAGCAACGCATAAACTAGGGTTTAAGCTTCTGTCACTCTAGCAACCCATCATCTACTTATTACTTCCCAATACCTTCCTCTAGGCCCAAATAATGGTGAAGTGTCATGTAGTCGATGTTCACATAACACCGCTAGAGGAAAGACAACATACAACGCATCAAAATATCGAACGAATACCAAATTCACATGACTACTTATAGCAAGACTTATCCCATGTCCTCAGGAACAAACGTAACTACTCACAAAGCATAATCATGTTAAAGATCAGAGAGGTATTGAATAGCATTAAGGATCTGAACATACGATCTTCCACCAAGTAATCCAACTAGCATCAACTACAAGGAGTAATTAACACTACTCGTAACCTTACAAGTACCAATCGGAGTCGCGAGACGGAGATTGGGTACAAGAGATGAACTAGGGTTTGGAGATGAGATGGTGCTGATGAAGATGTTGATGGAGATGAGTCCCCTCCGATGAGAGGAGTGTTGGTGATGACGATGGCGACGATTTCCCCCTCCGGGAGGGAAGTTTCCCCAACAGGACGGCCCTGTCGGAGCTCTAGATTGGTTATGCTCAAGTTCCGCCTCGTGGCGGCGGCGTTTCTTCCTGAAAGCTCTGCCTTGATTTTTTCTGGGACGAAACCCTCTATATAGCAGAAGATGGGAGCCAGAGGGGTAACAGGGGGCCCACGAGCCCCCCAGGTGCGCCTGGCAGGCTTGTGACCTCCTGATGGCTCCCCTCCAGTATTTCTTCTGCCCAGTATTTTTTATATATTCCAAAATAATTCCTTGCTGATTTTCACGGCTTTTGGAGTTGTGCAGAATAGGTATCTCAAACTTGCTCCTTTTCCAGCCCAGAATTCCAGCTGCCGGCATTCTCCCTCTTCATGTAAACCTTATAAAATAAGAGAGAAAAGGCATAAGTATTGTACCATAATGTGTAATAACAGCCCATAATGCGATAAATATCAATATAAAAGCATGATGCAAAATGGACGTATCAACTCCCCCAAGCTTAGACCTCGCTTGTCCTTAAGCGAAAGCCAAGATCAATAAATATGCCCACATGTTTAGAGACAGAGGTGTCGATAAAATAAAATACAGACATGCAGGCATCAAGATCATATTTAGAACAGCAATATCGTCATATAATCTCTTATGCTAAAGTGACAATTCCTTCACAATGTAAAGTATGGATCAAGAACCTTATTGAGAATTAACAACCAATAGTCTTTAGTCACTGAAGCAATTGCAATTTATCATAACATCGGAAAGAGCCAAATAAGAGCTTGTAGAGCAAATCCACATACTCAATCATCTTTTAGTCTTCTACAATTGCTAAAACTCACGCGGTACTCATGAGATCAAAGTTTCAGTTGGACACAGAGAAAGATAGGGGCTTATAGTTTCGCCTCCCAACTATTTACCTCAAGGGTAATGTCAACAATAATAATTCATGATTACTTACTTCCAAGTTGATATATGAATGTAGATCTTTCCCTAGCACATGACGCTTGCCAATATAATGGCGAAATAAGGAATTAGTGTCGATCACCATGACTCTTTTAAAGATAAAAAGTAAAGGTACAAGATAGGCCCTTCGCAGAGGGAAGCAGAGGTTGTCATGCGCTTTTGAGGTTTGGATGTGTGATCTCTTAGTGTGAAGGAACTTCACTTTATATTGTCTCCTGTGATAAAGAACTTTATTATTCAGTTTGTCGCTTTTATGTCTTCCTCATCACAGGTTCGTACAAAGCTTATTTTCCACACACTGATAGATCATACATATTTAGGGAACATTTTTTATTGCTTGCATCGATGACAACTTACTTAAGGGATCTTATTCAATCCATAGATAGGTATGGTGGACTCTCATGGCAAAACTGGGTTCAGGGTTTATGGATGCACAAGTAGTATATCTACTTAGTGTGGAAGTTTTGGCTGATATGAGGTGGAAGCAAGCGTCACATGCTAAGGGATCTCTAGTCATATAACATTGTTTGGAACCAAGCAAACATAATTCATTATGTTGTCTTCCTTGTCCAACATCTACTTCTTAGCATGTAATAGTTTAATGAGTGTTCACAATCATAGACGGTGTGAAAGATGATATATTTATATGTGAATCTCTCTTTCTTTATTACTTCCTATTAATTGCAACAATGACCAAGGTCTACGTTTGTCCACCCACAACAAGTTTCAATCAACATTATTTTTATATGTGAAGCCACCACTTCTCATAGGATTATCACATGATCTTTCATGCTTGTGTTCTATTATTATTCTTTTCTTTAGATCATGGCATGAAGCAAAGCCATTAACTAAAACACTCTTTATTATATAACTTACGAACTCGATTACATTGGGGGTAACACAAAGCAAAACTCAAGCCTAGATCATACTAAGAACTTTATTCTACTAGATAAAGATATTACCAAAAAAGATCGAACTAAGATAAAGGTAAAGGCAAAAGATGTGATGGTGATACGATACCGGGGCAACTCCCCCAAGTTTAGCACAAGCCAAGGGGAATGCCCATACCCATGTGTTTAGTTGTCTTCCTTCAGAGGTGATGGTGGTGGAGTTGTTGGAGTCTGGGGTTGATTCTCCGTCTTCCAGGGCATAGGTTCTCCATCATGGAAAGATGATCGAGTCTCCGGAATCCTCAAATCTGCAGCCAACCCCATTGCTTTTAAATCTATACTCATACTCACAGTTTTGGTTCTGCAGGTCGTAGATCTAGGCTTGGAGATGATCGATTCTATCATAGAGCTTGAAGAGGTGCTCCCTGATGTCCTTGGCATCGATCTTGTGCTTGTTGGTGAACTCCGTGATCATCAGCTTTGACATTTATTGATGGACAAATCGAATCTATTGATGGATAAATCGAATATATATAATCAAAATATTAAGTACATATGAAGATACATTTTTTCGAAAAGCTTTGACACTTGCTGAAAAAAATGTGAACACATTTCAAGAAAGAACGCGAATAAACTTTGAAAATCGTGAACAAAGTATGAAATTGAAAAAACCTTTTAGAACATGAACATTTTTTGTGTACATAGTTTTGAAATTCTTAATTTTTCATATACGATGAATATTTATTAATATACAATAAAATTTCAGTAATATACATTAAACAATATTTAAATACACATTGAACATTTCTATAATATATGCGGAGCAATATTTAAATACACATTAAACCTTTTTTTTTCATATACACTGAACAATACGATGATGCGATGATATTACTCTCACTCATGAAACGGACCCAATGTTGTCGGGCGTGACGCAACATGCGTTTAACAAACGTATACATGTATATCATGTGAAGCCACAGATGTCGGTTAGCATGGAAAAGATGTTATAATGCGATGATGTTACTCCAACTCATGAAATGAATTCATTTTTTTCACACGTCCTAATGATCACCACAAGGAGGCACGCCAAATTGTATTAATTTCTGACATTCCACACATTTTCTATAGTTTTCGATGCAAAAACATGGAAAAATAGTTGTCGGACATGGTACAATGTGCGTTTGGTATCCGATTTCATTCAAATTTTGCGTCGGTCATTTGTACGTTCATTATCACTTGGTGGAAAAAGTTGGATCGATGTGATAAACGTATGCATGTACATCATGTGAAACACACGAATGTCAGTAAAGACGAAAGGGTTGTTATAATGCGATGATGTTACTCAGAGTCATCAAAACAGATCCAATTTTAGTTTGTGCATTTTACGTATGAAATTTTTAAGAAGTTCTGCACATTTTCCAAAGTTGTTAACAACTTCCCAACAATTTAGGGTTTAGGGTTTAGAATACCAAAATTACGGTTTAAGTAATAGTTCATCAATTTTTAAAATAATGCGATGATGTTTTTTCAACTCATGAAACCGACCAATTTTTGTCACACGCCGTAACGATCATCACAAGGAGGCACACCAAATGTTTCAATTTCTGACATCTTATGCTTTTTCTATGATTTTTCATACGAAAAGACCGGAAAATATTTGTTTGACGTGTCACAACGTGTGCTTGTTTTAAAAGCTAACACATTTAGAAAGGAAAATGAAATCAAAAAAAGGAAAAGAAAAAAATAAATAAAAAAGGAAACAAAACAAAGGATACTGCATTTTCGGTGTTGTTTATTAGATTAAAAAACATATGTAACACATGTTGTCTTGTTGATCAATTGGTTAGTGCAGCTTTGGTAACACCTAGAGGTGCATGGTTCGAATCTTGCTACTCATATTCTTTTTTGTCTATTTAAAAAATAGAGAAAACATGAATATAGCATATACGTGAATATGATCATCATGCCCTTTATTATAAAAAGGTACCGATTAATCTGGACCGTTCTTGTGTTTAGGGGGTTTAAAAAAATAAAGAAAACATGAATACAGCGTATACGTGAATATGACCATCCTGTCCTTTATTATAAAGAGGTACCGATTAATCTGGACCGCTTTTTTGTTTAGGGGTTGTACTGAAGGAGAAGTGAGCTGCTCATCTCTCCCTAATAATAAAGCAAATTGGGTTTCGGGTCGTCCGTCTAAAAATTACCCTCAAAGTTGTCCGAAATTACCCGCTATGCCACCTATAAGTCGGAAAACGATTCGCTTTTATGTGAAGTCGCTCTGTCAAAGTGTGTTCTATTACGTAGCGAACCACTACTGGTCAACAAATTTGTCGTATCCTGCTGGCTAGAGAACGCCCCTGGTAACCGGGACACCCGGGTTCGAATCCAATTTTTCATTGTTTTTGTTTATTTTATTTTTCTTTTCTTGTTTACCTTTTCTTCTATCAGGCTGATTCAAATCAAAGATAGGAATTAAGAGGAAAAGATGAAATTGACAATTTTTGGAAGAGGCCAACTATCTACGATGGGATGCCAGATTATATAGCAGATTTTTTTAACGAAAATATCCTATACCAGTAACTAGACCGTGAACAAAAAAGATTACTCCGATGGCCTCTAGATTAGTTCATCTTAATTTCTTTCAGTCACATACGACAATGCGCGTGCATGCCTGACGACGCCCGACGTACACAAACTCGACCAGATATGCATACGCAGTGGTTGACGGATTTTAAATCTATTTTCTGCTCTCAGCGACATATGGCCACTGGTAGAAGATTGTTTGCCAGTGCGGAGAAAGAGGCAACATGGGAAGTGATTGGTCCATCAAAGCAATATTTTCTTTTTTTGCCATAATAATCATAGTGATCTAGTATATGGTTGTCGCGTCCGTCCTCGACCTCATCCTTCACCCGTGCAACAGGTGATGAGCACTAGCGGCGGAAGAGGGAGTTGGGCTGCATCTGATTTGGGAGGCCCAGCTGAGGTGAGATGTGAGAAGCATCATCGCTGATACTCCTCCCATACCGTAGCTAACGGGCGTCGGTGCATCCAGCAGGAGGCACATCTTGCGGAGTTAGTCGGCGCATCCGCCAGGCTGATTGTTGCGTGGTGCTGGGATGGACGCCTTGCCGGTGGACCAGGAGGCTTCCTTGATGGTTAGTGCAAGGTGTTCTGGAATAGAAATTATAGGATAGTTAAAAGTGTACTTCTCTTATGAAAGACAACAAAAATAGAAGATAAGTTTGCATAGATAACAACTTCATACTATAAATGTTTTTCTTTGTTAAAGTTATTATAAATATCTTAGTAGGTGATAAGGCTTGATCAATGAATAATATCCAAATACGATCTTCTTTAGATCACAAGAATTATATATATGACGTTGTAATTAAAATGCTTTATCAGTCAATCTATGTGGCTACAATTAACTGGTATAATTTGGATATGCAGTACCAGAGACCAACTAGTTGAATTTAATGTTATTTTTCTGATGCAAGTCTGTTCATAGTAATGCTTAAGCCAGATACAATATATCAGATCTTTTTTGTCTTGTTATCAAGATGATCTTTTATCGTGTCAAACAGATGATTATTTACTCGAGGAGAGAGAGAGGGAGGGAGAGAGAAACCTTCGGACCCCATTCAAACATGTTTTCGTTGTGTGAGCACTGAGGCCATTGTCGTCAACACACATGTGATGCCATGTGAAACTAAAAGACGTGGACCTATTAAGGTCTTGAGTTGTGGTTATTGGGTTAAGAATGTGTGTTATTTTCTCTCCTGTTACAACGCACGGGTTTTTTTGCTAGTTATTCAGAAAGGGGGATCGAGGCTGCTGATACCCACCCAAGACCGGGAACAACGCCATCTTGTCCGCTTTTTCTTTTATATTTATGCTCTTCTCACCGCTTTTTCTGGTTTCCTTTTTGTTTTCTGTTTATCATTTTTTCTCTATTTCCTTTTCTAATTCGTTAAATTTTCTGTAAAATTTTAATGAATAAATTTTTATTTCGTGATTTTTAAAATATTTTAAAATCCTGAACATTTAAAAATCCAGAAATATTTTCCAAACCCGCGTATACTTTTTAAAGTTCGTGACATTTTAAATTCAAAAATAGTATTTTATAATCATTACCATTTCTAAATTCATAGTATTTTTAAATAAGAAAAGATAAATCAAATTTATGAATATTTTAAAGTATGCAAACATTTTATAAAATTGTGATTTTTTTCAATTTTCAATTGGTTTTTCGTTAGTGCACATTTTTGAAATTCAAATCCATGAACATATTTAAAATTCACATAAATTTGCTAAATTCAAAAAGTTTTTTTTTTGAAATTCATGAATATTTTAAAAAAATCATTAACATTATTTCTATGAATTCAACCAAAAAAATACTATCAAAAATAAATCTTCGAACAAACCCCACAAAAAACAAGCGAACAAGCGCTACAGAAAGCGGACGAATCCATGTGATGGGACAATGCACCAAGCGACATTGAGCGAGTTACCGCATGGCTCAGTATGAGTGGTACATATCACCTCCCTAGAAAGGGATTTATCAGACTTTTTGGGATTGCCCTTTGTGGTGATTGCTCTCTCCCCCCCCTCCCTCCCTCCCTCCCTATCTCTTGAATTCATGCATTCATGAAGACGAGAAGTTACTGATCTATGAATACTTACCAAACAAAACTTTGGATGTTTTCCTTTTCGGTATATCCCTTTTCTCTTTTGTTGAATGCATATTAGAAATTCTTTAAATTAACCAAATTCCTATTCATGTTGACAAGCTTTATCTTATATATTAAACATGAAATATGTTTCATGGAAACATGTGTTTGATTGGTCGACATGGTTCAAAATAATTAAAGGAATAGCAAGAGGTCTTCTTTTTCTCCATCAAGATTCAAGATTGACAATAATACACAGAGATCTCAAAGCAAGCAACGTCTTGTTGGACACAGAAATGATTCCCGAAATTTCAGATTTTGGTATGGCAAGAATTTTCAGCATAAACCAAAACCAAGCAAACACTACCCGTGTCGTTGGGACATAGTAAGTAACTGGTTTACGAACAAACCCTTGACGTTGCTATTTTATGGTTTGGCATCGTTCGTCTTGAGGATTCCTTGACTTGTTTAATGTTTAAACAGTGGTTACATGTCGCGTGAATATGCCATGGGCGTGTTTTTTTTTCCTGTAAAATCGGGCACATATAGCTTCGGCGTTCTTCTCTTAGAGATTATCAATGGCTTTAAGAACAATTCGACTCAGCTCATAACAAACTTTTCTAGCCTTATCACTTATGTAAGTATGGTTACAAGATATTTTCAATTTTCCCCTCCATCCTTTTCCAGCAGAAAAGTTAGTAACTTGATGTTGACCTCATTCTATTTCTCACACATGGAAATTGTGGGAAGATGGAAACACAATTGAACTTGTGGACTCTTACTTTGTTGGAAGTTGCCAACTTTATGAAGTTCCGTGTTGTATTCATGTGGGACTCTTGTGTGTTCAGACCGTGCTAGGGATAGGCCACTTATGTCATCAATTATGTTTATGTTAGAGAACGAAAGCGCACCGCTTCCGGCTCCAAAGCAACCGTTATACTTTGCTCTAAGTACTTGTGCACATGAAGAAGGAAGGGAGGTTACACCAAACTCTATGAATGCAGTGAGTATTGTTAGATGTGTATAGTCCCCTTTTTGGTATATCCCCATTGTATAAGAGATTTCCTGCATTTTACCTCACATGTACATGTATTGGCCTTTGAATCTTTATGAGAGTTAGTTGCTCATTATCCAACATGGTATCAGATGCCAGGTTCCTCCTCCCGCACGATGCAACTCTATGCTTGATCCACCTCCACCGTCGTTGCTGCTAGGCTCCGTCCCTAGTTGCTCCGGCTGCTCATGTCGATCTTGGCCTCGTCTTCCTCCCGTCCAGACGCTTCAGCTTGCTCTACCAATCGCGTGAGGAGGTTTATATGCAGCTACCACCGGGGTACTATGCTCCTGATGGTATGGTCTGCCGACTTTGACGCTCCCTCTATGGTCTTAAACATGCCCCTCGCGCCTGGTTTGAGCGTTTTGCCTCTATGGTGACTGCCGCTGGCTTCTCTCCCAATGATCATGACCCCGTGTTGTTTGTTCACACGTCTCCTCATGGTCGGACTCTTCTCCGTCTATATGTTGATGACATGATCATCACTGGCGACGACACTGACTACATTGCCTTTGTTAAGGCATGCCTTCGCGACCAGTTCCTCATGACCGATCTTGGTCCACTTCGCTCTTTTCTTGGGTTTGAGATATCTTCGACCCCTGATGGCTTCTTCATCTGTCACGAAAAATATATTCAGGATCTTCTTGCTCGGTCCGCTCTCGGTGATGAATGCACTGTTGTGACTCCTATGGAGCTCAACATTCAGCTTCGTGCTTCCGACGGTGATCCTCTTCCTAATCCCACTTGCTACCGCCGCCTTGTTGGAAGCCTTGTCTATCTTGCTGTTACACGTCCTAACATCTCCTATCCTGTCCACATTCCGAGTCAGTTTGTTTCAGCCTCACCTTTGTCCACTATAGTCACCTCCTCCATTTTCTACTATATCTTCGTGGCACGATCTCTCATCGCCTTTTCTTTCCCCGCTCCAGCTCTCTCGAGCCCAGGCCTACTCTGATGCTACATAGGCTAGTGATCCATCTGATCGTTACTCGTCGTCTACTTACTGTGTCTTTCTTGGTGGCTCTCTTATTGCTTGGAAGACAAAGAAACAAACGTAGTTTTTTGCTCGAGTATTGAGGCTGAGTTGCGAGCGATGGCTATGTTGATGGCTGAGGTGATCCGGTTACGATGATTACTTGAGGATTTTAGTGTGTCTGCTACTACATCGAATCCCTTGCTGTCAGAGAGTACATGTGCTATCAATATTGCACGTGACCCAGTGAATCGTGAGCTCACAAATCACATCGGTGTGGATGCCCACTTTCAGGGACGATTCTAGGGGGGACAAGGGGGGGCTAGACCCCCCTAACAAATTGATTTTTCTACTATAATAATGGTTGTTGTAGCTATTTTTTTTTACTTTATATAAACTTTGCCTCCTCCATAAACAAACTTGCCCCCTCTATGATTGCATGTTGGCTTCGTCCCTGCCCACTTTGTGTGGGTCGCTCTGCAAGATCAGACTCTCGCTCTTCACTATGTGTCCTTTGAGTTGCAATTGACGGACTTCTTCACGAAGGTACAGAATCGAGCGCAACATGGGTTCTTTCTTTCCAAACTCAGTGTTGTTAATCCACCATGAGTTTGAGGAGGTGTTGGAAATATGCCCTAGAGGCAATAATAAAATGGTTATTATCATATTTCCTTGTTCATGATAATCGTCTATCGTTCATGCCATAATTGTATTAACAGGAAACACTAATACATGTGTGAATGAATAGATCACAATGTGTCCCTAGCAAGCCTCTAGTTAGCTAGCTCGTTAGTCAATAGATGATCATGATTTCCTGATCATGGACATTGGATGTCATTGATAACGGGATCACATCATTGGGAGAATGATGTGGTGGACAAGACCCAATCCTAAGCCTAGCACTAGATCGTATTGTTCGTATGCTAATGCTTTTCTAATGTCAAGTATCTTTTCCTTCGACCGTGAGATCGTGCAACTCCCGGATACCGTAGGAGTGCTTTGGGTGTATCAAACGTCACAACGTAACTGGGTGACTATAAAGATGCACTACGGGTACCTCCGAAAGTGTCTGTTGGGTTGGCACGAATCGAGATCGGGATTTGTCACTCCGTGTGACGGAGAGGTATCTCTGGGCCCACTCGGTAGAACATCATCATGAGCTCAATGTGACTAAGGAGTTAGTCACACGATGACGTGCTACGGAACGAGTAAAGAGACTTACCGGTAACGAGATTGAACAAGGTATAGGTATACCGACGATCGAATCTCGGGCAAGTTCTATACCGACAGACAAAGGGAATCGTATACGGGATTGATTGAATCCTTGACATCGTGGTTCATCCGATGAGATCATCGTGGAACAAGTGGGAGCCACCATGGGTATCCAGACCCCGCTGATGGTTATTGGCCAGAGAGGTGTCTCGGTCATGTCTGCCTGTCTCCCGAACCCGTAGGGTCTACACACTTAAGGTTTGATGACGCTAGGGTTATAGGGAATTGTTATACGAGATTACCGAAAGTTGTTCGGAGTCCCGGATGAGATCCCGGACGTCACGAGGAGCTCCGGAATGGTCCGGAGGTAAAGATTGATATATAGGACGGATGGTTTCGGACACCGGAAGTGTTTCGGGCATCACCGGTAACGTACCGGGACCACCGAAGGGGGGCTGCGACCCCAAGAGGTAAGATGGGCTAAGTGGGGGTGGGAACCAGCCCCTAGTTGGGCTGGTATGCCTCCCCACTCAGCCCATGGCGCAGGGGAAAGGAAAAGAGGGGGGGAACCCTAATTAAGGTGGGCCTTAGGCCCACCAGAGGGGTGCGCCACCCCTCCCCCTTGCCCTGGCCGCCACCCCTCTCCCATCTAAGGGCTGCCGCACCCCTTAGGGGTGGGAACCCTAAGGGCTGCGCCCCCTCCCCCTCCCCCTATATATAGATGAGGTTCGGGGCTGTTTGAGACACGGTTTAATCTCTCTCTCGCAGCCCTGCTCCTCTCCCTCCTCCTCTCTGCCGGCGCTTGGCGAAGCCTTGCCGGGAGACCTCGTCTCTCCACCAACACCACGCCGTCGTGTTGCTGGTCTTCTTCCCCAACCTCTCCCTACTCCTTGCTGGATCAAGGTGCGGGAGACGTCACCGGGCTGCACGTGTGTTGAACGCGGAGGTGCCGTTGTTCGGCACTAGATCGGAATCGCTGCGAGTACGACTCCATCAACCGCGTTCTAGCAAACGCTCCCGCTTAGCGATCTTCAAAGGTATGAAGATGCTCTTACCTCTCTCTCGTTGCTGGTCTCTCCATAGGAAGATCTGATTATGCGTAGGAAATTTTTTGAATTTATGCTACGTTACCCAACAGTGGCATCCGAGCCAGGTTTTCTATGCGTAGATTCCGTGCACGAGTAGAACACAAAAGTTGTGGGCGATGGTTTGTCAATTTGCTTGCCGTTACTAGTCTTATTCTTTTCCGGCGGTATTGTGGGATGAAGCGGCCCGGACCGACCTTACACGTACGCTTACGTGAGACTGGTTCCACCGACAAACATGCACATCGTGCATAAAGGTGGCTAGCGGGTGTCTGTCTCTCCTACTCTAGTCGGATTGGATTTGATGAAAAGGGTCCTTATGAAGGGTAAATAGCTTTGGCATATCATTGTTGTGGCTGTCACGTAGGTAAGAAGGCGTTCTTGCTAGAAACCCAAATCAGCCATGTAAAACTTGCAACAACAATTAGAGGACGTCTAACTTGTTTTTGCAGGGTTTGACATGTGATGTGATATGGCCAAAGTTGTGATGTTGCATGTATGATGTATGAGATGATCATGTTATTGTAATAGGTTTCACGACTTGCATGTCGATGAGTATGACAACCGGCAGGAGCCATAGGAGTTGTCTTAATTTATTGTATGAGATGCAACGCCATGTGCTTGCTACTTTTACTTCATTGCTAACGATTAGCCATAGTAGTAGTGATAGTAGTAGTTGGCGTGACGACTTCACGAAGACACGATGATGGAGATCATGATGATGGAGATCATGGTGTCACGCCGGTGACGATGATGATCATGCGATGCCTGAAGATGGAGATCGAATGAGCAAAGATGATAATGGCCATATCATGTCACTATATGATTGCATTGTGATGTTTATCATGTTTTACATCTTATTGATTAGAACGACGGTAGCATAATAAGATGATCCCTCTAAAAAAATTTCGAGAACGTATTCCCCTAAGTGTGCACCGTTGCGAAGGTTCGTTGTCTCGAAGCACCACGTGATGATCGGGTGTGATAGATTCTAACGTTCGCATACAACGGGTGTAAGCCAGGTTTGCACACGCAAAACACTTAGGTTGACTCGACGAGCTTAGCATGTACAGACATGACCTCGAATACAAGAGACCGAAAGGTCGAACATGAGTCGTATGGTTGAATACGATCAGCATGAAGTTGCTCACCATGGTGACTAGTCCGTCTCACGTGATGATCGGACACGGGTTAGTCAACATGGATCATGTATCACTTAGATGACTAGAGGGATGTCGATTTAAGTGGGAGTTCATACTTAATTTGATTAAATGAACTTAATTGTCATGAACTTAGTCTAAAAATTGTCTTTATAAATATTGTAGATATCCAACGTGAACCTCAACTTCAACGCATTCCTAGAGAAAAACAAGCTGAAAGATGATGGTAGCAACTATGCGGACTGGGTTCGCAACCTGAAGCTCATCCTTGAAGCAGCTAAAAAGGCTTATGTCCTTAATGCACCGCTAGGTGACCCTCCCACTCCCGCAGCAGCGCAGGACGTTCTAAACGTCTGGCAAGCGCGGAGCGATGACTACTCTCTGGTCAGGTGTGGCATGTTATACAGTTTAGAAACGGGGCTCCAAAGACGTTTTGAGCAACACGGGGCATATGAGATGTTCCAAGAGCTGAAGCTAGTATTTCAAGCTCATGCCCGTGTCGAGAGATATGAAGTCTCCGACAAGTTCTTCAGCTGTAAGATGGAGGAGAACAGTTCTGTCAGTGAGCACATACTCAAAATGTATGGGTTACACGGTCGTCTGACTTCACTTGGAGTCGAACTTCCGGATGATGCTATCATTGACAGAATCCTCCAGTCTCTCCCACCAAGCTACAAAGGCTTTGTGCTTAACTACAACATGCAAGGGATGGAGAAAACCATTCCCGAGTTGTACTCGATGCTCAAGCCTGCAGAAGTAGAAATCAAGAAGGAGCATCAAGTGTTGATGGTCAACAAGACCACTAGTTTCAAGAAAGGCAAGGGTAAGAAGAACTTCAAGAAAGACGGCAAAGCTGTTGCCGCGCCCGGTAAGCCAGATGCCGGAAAGAAGAAAAAGAACGGACCCAAGCCTGAGACTGAGTGCTTCTATTGCAAGGGAAAGGGTCACTGGAAGCAAAACTGCCCCAAATACTTAGCGGACAAGAAGGCCAGCAACGTTAAAGGTATATGTGATATACATGTTATTGATGTGTACCTTACCAGCGCTCGTAGTAGCTCCTGGGTATTTGATACTGGTGCTGTTGCTCACATTTGCAACTCAAAGCAGGAACTTCGGAATAAGCGGAGACTGGCCAAGGACGAGGTGACGATGCGCGTCGGGAATGGTTCAAAAGTCGATGTGATCGCCGTCGGCACGCTACCTCTACATCTACCGTCGGGATTAGTTTTGAACCTCAATAATTGTTATTTAGTACCAGCTTTAAGCATGAACATTGTATCAGGGTCTTGCTTAATGCGAGACGGCTACTCATTTAAGTCAGAGAATAATGGTTGTTCTATTTATATGAGTGATATGTTTTATGGTCATGCTCCGCTGGTGAATGGTTTATTCTTAATGAATCTCGATCGTGATGTTACACATATTCATAGTGTGAGTACCAAAAGATGCAAAGTTGATAATGATAGTCCCACATACTTGTGGCACTGCCGCCTTGGTCATATCGGCGTTAAGCGCATGAAGAAGCTCCATACTGATGGACTGCTAGAGTCTCTTGACTTTGAATCATTTGACACATGCGAACCGTGCCTCATGGGCAAGATGACTAAGACTCCATTCTCAGGAATAATGAAGAGAGCCTCCGACTTATTGGAAATAATACATACTGATGTGTGTGGTCCAATGAACGTTGAAGCTCGCGGTGGTTATCGTTATGTTCTCACTCTCACCGATGATTTGAGTAGGTATGGGTATATCTACTTGATGAAGCACAAATCTGAGACGTTTGAAAAGTTCAAGGAATTTCAGAGTGAGGTTGAGAATCAACGTGACAGAAAGATTAAATGTCTACGATCTGATCGTGGAGGAGAATATTTGAGTCACGAGTTTGGCACACACCTAAGGAAGTGTGAAATCGTTTCACAACTAACGCCGCCTGGCACACCGCAGCGCAACGGAGTGTCTGAACGTCGTAATCGCACTTTATTAGATATGGTACGATCTATGATGTCTCTCACCGACTTACCGCTATCATTTTGGGGATATGCATTAGAAACTGCAGCATTCACTTTAAATAGGGCACCGTCTAAATCCGTTGAGACGACACCGTATGAACTATGGTTTCGCAAGAAACCTAAGTTGTCGTTTCTTAAAGTTTGGGGCTGCGATGCTTATGTGAAGAAACTTCAACCAGAAAAGCTCGAACCCAAAGCGGAGAAATGCGTATTCATAGGATACCCTAAGGAAACTATTGGGTATACCTTCTATCTTAGATCCGAAGGTAAAACCTTTGTTGCCAAGAACGGATCCTTTCTAGAGAAAGAGTTTCTCTCGAAAGAAGTAAGTGGGAGGAAGGTAGAACTTGATGAGGTAATTACACCCCCTCTCGAACAGGAAAGTAGCGCAGCGCAAGAAGTTGTTCCTGTGGTGCCTACACCGACTGAAGAGGAAGTTAATGATGATGATCTTGAAGCTTCGGATCAAGTTACTACTGAACCACGAAGGTCCACAAGGGTACGCTCCGCACCAGAGTGGTACGGCAACCCTGTGATGGAAATCATGTTGTTAGACAACGGTGAACCTTCGAACTATGAAGAAGCGATGGCAGGCCCGGATTCCAACAAATGGCTTGAGGCCATGAAATCCGAGATAGGATCCATGTGTGAGAACAAAGTATGGACTTTGGTGGACTTGCCCGATGAATGGCGAGCCATAGAAAATAAATGGATGTTCAAGAAGAAGACTGATGCAAACGGCAATGTGACCGTTTACAAAGCTCGACTTGTCGCAAAGGGTTTTCGACAAATTCAAGGAGTTGACTACGAAGAGACTTTCTCTCCCGTAGCGAAGCTGAAATCAGTCCGAATCATGTTAGCAATTGCCGCCTTTTATGATTATGAAATTTGGCAAATGGACGTCAAAACAGCGTTCCTTAACGGGAATCTTAAGGAAGAGTTGTATATGATTCAACCAGAAGGTTTTGTCGATCCTAAAGGTGCTAACAAAGTATGCAAGCTCCAGCGCTCCATCTATGGGCTGGTGCAAGCATCTCGGAGTTGGAACATTCGCTTTAATGAGGTGATTAAGGCGTTTGGGTTCATACAGGTTTACGGAGAAGCCTGTCTGTACAAGAAAGTGAGTGGGAGCTCTGTAGCTTTCCTCGTACTATATGTGGATGACATATTATTGATGGGGAATAATATAGAGATGTTGGAGAGCATAAAGGCCTATTTGAACAAGAGTTTTTCAATGAAGGACCTTGGAGAAGCTGCATACATATTAGGCATCAAGATCTATAGAGATAGATCGAGACGCCTCATAGGTCTTTCGCAAAGTACATACCTTGACAAGATATTGAAGAAATTCAATATGGAAAACTCAAAGAAAGGGTTCTTGCCAGTTTTGCAAGGTATGAGATTGAGTAAGACTCAGTCGCCGACCACGGCAGCAGATAGAGAAAAGATGAGTTCTGTCCCCTACGCTTCAGCCGTGGGATCTCTAATGTATGCCATGCTGTGTACCAGACCTGATATAAACCTTGCGATAAGCTTGGTAGGAAGGTACCAAAGTAATCCCGATGCGGAACACTGGACAGCGGTCAAGAATATCCTTAAGTACCTGAAAAGGACTAAGGAAATGTTTCTCGTTTATGGAGGTGACGAAGAGCTCGTCGTAAAGGGTTACGTCGATGCTAGCTTCGACACAGATCCGGATGACTCTAAGTCACAAACCGGATACGTATATGTGTTGAATGGTGGGGCAGTGAGCTGGTGCAGCAGCAAGCAAGAAGTCGTGGCAGCATCTACATGTGAAGCGGAGTACATAGCTGCTTCAGAAGCGGCTCATGAAGGAATTTGGATGAAGGAGCTCATCACCGACCTTGGAGTGGTTCCAAGCGCGTCGGGTCCTATGACACTCTTCTGTGGTAACACTGGAGCCATTGCCATAACCAAAGAGCCCAGGTTTCACCGGAAGACGAAGCACATCAAGCGCCGCTACAACTCCATCCAGGACCATGTCCAAACTGGAGTAATAGATATTTGTAAAGTACACACAGATCTGAATATTGCAGACCCGTTGACTAAACCTCTTCCACGAGCAAAACATGATCAGCACCATAATGCTATGGGTGTTCGATACATCACAATGTAACTAGATTATTGTCTCTAGTGCAAGTGGGAGACTGTTGGAAATATGCCCTAGAGGCAATAATAAAATGGTTATTATCATATTTCCTTGTTCATGATAATCGTCTATCGTTCATGCTATAATTGTATTAACAGGAAACACTAATACATGTGTGAATGAATAGATCACAATGTGTCCCTAGCAAGCCTCTAGTTAGCTAGCTCGTTAGTCAATAGATGATCATGATTTCCTGATCATGGACATTGGATGTCATTGATAACGGGATCACATCATTGGAAGAATGATGTGGTGGACAAGACCCAATCCTAAGCCTAGCACTAGATCGTATTGTTCGTATGCTAATGCTTTTCTAATGTCAAGTATCTTTTCCTTCGACTGTGAGATCGTGCAACTCCCGGATACCGTAGGAGTGCTTTGGGTGTATCAAACGTCACAACGTAACTGGGTGACTATAAAGATGCACTGCGGGTACCTCCGAAAGTGTCTGTTGGGTTGGCACGAATCGAGATCGGGATTTGTCACTCCGTGTGACGGAGAGGTATCTCTGGGCCCACTCGGTAGAACATCATCATGAGCTCAATGTGACTAAGGAGTTAGTCACACGATGACGTGCTACGGAACGAGTAAAGAGACTTACCGGTAACGAGATTGAACAAGGTATAGGTATACCGACGATCGAATCTCGGGCAAGTTCTATACCGACAGACAAAGGGAATCGTATACGGGATTGATTGAATCCTTGACATCGTGGTTCATCCGATGAGATCATCGTGGAACAAGTGGGAGCCACCATGGGTATCCAGACCCCGCTGATGTTTATTGGCCAGAGAGGTGTCTCGGTCATGTCTGCCTGTCTCCCGAACCCGTAGGGTCTACACACTTAAGGTTCGATGACGCTAGGGTTATAGGGAATTGTTATACGAGATTACCGAAAGTTGTTCGGAGTCCCGGATGAGATCCCGGACATCACGAGGAGCTCCGGAATGGTCCGGAGATAAAGATTGATATATAGGACGGATGGTTTCGGACACCGGAAGTGTTTCGGGCATCACCGGTAACGTACCGGGACCACCGGGACCACCGGAGGTGGTCCCGGGGGACCACCGAAGGGGGGCTGCGACCCCAAGAGGTAAGATGGGCTAAGTGGGGGTGGGAACCAGCCCCTAGTTGGGCTGGTATGCCTCCCCACTCAGCCCATGGCGCAGGGGAAAGGAAAAGAGGGGGGGAACCCTAATTTAGGTGGGCCTTAGGCCCACCAGAGGGGTGCGCCACCCCTCCCCCTTGCCCTGGCCGCCACCCCTCTCCCATCTAAGGGCTGCCGCACCCATTAGGGGTGGGAACCCTAAGGGCTGCGCCCCCTCCCCCTCCCCCTATATATAGATGAGGTTCGGGGCTGTTTGAGACACGGTTTAATCTCTCTCTCGCAGCCCTGCTCCTCTCCCTCCTCCTCTCTGCCGGCGCTTGGCGAAGCCTTGCCGGGAGACCTCGTCTCTCCACCAACACCACGCCGTCGTGTTGCTGGTCTTCTTCCCCAACCTCTCCCTCCTCCTTGCTGGATCAAGGTGCGGGAGACGTCACCGGGCTGCACGTGTGTTGAACGCGGAGGTGCCGTTGTTCGGCACTAGATCGGAATCGCTGCGAGTACGACTCCATCAACCGCGTTCTAGCAAACGCTTCCGCTTAGCGATCTTCAAAGGTATGAAGATGCTCTTACCTCTCTCTCGTTGCTGGTCTCTCCATAGGAAGATCTGATTATGCATAGGAATTTTTTTGAATTTATGCTACGTTACCTAACAGGGGGGGAGGGGGTGATGTTAGATGTGTATAGTCTCCTTTTCGGTATATCTCCATTGTACAAGGGTTTCCTGCATTTTACCTCACATGTATATGTATTGATCTTTGGTCCTTTGTGAAAGTTAGTTGCTCATTATCCAACAAGTATTACAAGATTGATGGCCGTTAGTATATTCAGATCTTAGTACAACTTAATTGTCTACTTTATGGTTTGCTCTCGGTGAACTGATTTTTTGTGTGGTTATTTATAATAACTTTGTACTCCATACGTCCCACTAAAGTTGTACTAAGTCAGCGATAACTTGTACCGTTTTGAGCCCGACACTGCACTCTGTCTCGCGCGCGTCCTCGCGTGGCCGTCCGAGCTTCCCCACCCTTGCCTCGCTCCTCACCGGTGCCGCCCCGCCCTGATTCGGGCCGCTGATGGCCTGCTCCGCCTTGCACGTGGACGACCTCGTCTCGGCAGTGGAGGTCGAACCGACCGCAATTCAGACCGACGGCGGCAAATTCCGGCGTGCGGCGATGGATTCCAATGAATTTCAGGTACATTCCGACCAGTTCGCGGCGGCGCATCTGCTCCGACGAGGTTTGACCGTTTTGCGAGTTAAACGGTACATTGGCTCCGAAACTGTATATATAAGGTTTTATGAATTTATCATGTTAAAAAAATCAAACAAATTTCACGAAATCTGTCAGACATTGTTTTTTTTTTATCAAAACTATAAATACCTCGTTTTTTTACGAGGTTGGCGAGTTTACCGGGTCTGGCTGTTTGGTTCTTCCGCAGACCCGCCTTGCCAAATCGTGGGCGCTCGTGACGGCCCAGCAAAGTTCTTCCCTCGTCTCTCTCTCGAAAAAAAGAAAAATGAAAAAACAAAGTTCTTCCCCAAACCCCCGTCAGTTCCTCGACCAAATCTACGCCGGTTGCCCTCTTGGGTGGAGCAATCCAGGCGCGGATGGAGAAGCCACGCCGACGTTCCTATCCCAACTGACCATCATGTCCATGCCCGGCACCAGGAGGAAGGCGACGGCCTCGTCCGCGGCTGCTGTGGCACGGCGGCCGAAAGAGGTCGCCGTGGTTACCGTCATCGGTTGACGGGGCAGCAGGAGCTCGCTGCCATGGCGTGACCCTCCATCCGCCCCACGCCTCCGAGCCATGAGGTTTCTCCTGTCGCACTCTCAGTCCAAAGTCACATCTCCCCGATGGAGACTTAAACCTTAACACCTAACAACGACTTTTCCCTGCGTGGACTTGTCTTCACACAGACACGCACGGTGGGTAGTACAGTACTACTCTGAACACCCAGCAAACCCGAGAGAACATCCACGCAGCGTCGAGGACTCGCCTTCACACAGAAGCCGCACTATTCTTGCTGCTTGCATTGTCCAATCCCGGTTTGGCCGGAACAAAAATCCCCTCCCTGCAACAACAGCCCAAAATCATTCCGAAGAAGTTCTTCAGAAGAACCATGTGCCCCTGGGTTGCTTCCTTCTTCACATGACGAAGATGAAGCAGGCCGGCACGCCGTGCATTCCGGTTTTGATCCTCCTGTTCTTGACTCCATTCTGCAGATCCGATGACCGGCTGTCGCCTGCGAGGCCGCTCTCCCCTGGCGACACGATCGTCTCCAAGGGCGGGGACTTCGCGCTCGGCTTCTTCTCCCCCGACGGCTCCAACACAAGCCTGTACCTTGGCATATGGTACCACAACATGCCCGGCCGCACCGTCGTATGGACCGCCAACCGCGACGATCCAATCGCCGCAGGTTCGTCTCCGACGCTCGCCATCACCAACAGTTCTGACCTGGTGCTGTCGGACTCCCAAGGTCGCACTCCTTGGGTGGTGAAGAGCGACATCACGGGCTTGGGAGTTGCTGCGGTGCTGCTTGACACGGGGAACTTTGTCCTCCAGTCTCCAAATGGCACGTCCATATGGCAGAGTTTTGATCACCCGACGGACACGCTCCTCCCAGGTAGGATTGTGTTGAGCAAGAAGGGTCGTGTTATTTGGCGCCTTGTTGCTTCTAAGGGCCTCAATGACCTATCAACTGGGGTCTTCTCTATGAGCCTTGATCCTAGCTCAGATCTTCAGTTTTTCCTTTGGAACGGGACTAGGCCCTACCGCCGTCTCTCTATCTTCAACGGCGAGATGGTAGTTGGCAACATATACCAGAATACGGTCGTGTATGAAGCCATTGTCAGGGCAGGGGATGGGCTCTATTATGATTTTAGAGTCTCCGATGACTCACAGTATGCACATCTTACGCTCGACTACATGGGTGTGTTGATTCTGAGATTTAACAACCGTTCGTCCTGGACTACCATCACCGCACCCCCTAGCTGCAACATCTACGCTTCATGTGGCCCGTTCAGCTATTGTGACTACACGGAGGCTGTCTGTCGTTGCCTCGATGGGTTTGTGCCCTCTGGTCCTAACTTTTCAAGCGGATGTAGAAGAATCGAAGAGCTGAAATGCAGCAAGCAAAGTCATTTCGTGACCTTACCTAGGATGATGGTCCCCGACAAATTTTTACGTGTCCACAACAGAAGCTTTGGCGAGTGCATGACTGAGTGCAGCAACAATTGCTTGTGTACAGCCTACGCTTATGCCAACTTCAGCACTAATGATGCTATTGCCGACCAGTCGAGGTGCTTGGTTTGGACAGGGGAGCTTATCGACACAGGAAAGTTTAGCGACTATGGCGAGAACCTGTACCTCCGGCTTGCCAACTCTCCTGGTATGCGCCAACTAGCATGGCACTTAATGTTATCATATGAACACCAACATTTAATCATTGGGCATCTGCTAGTATATTTATGAAGTTAACAGTATAGCAGTAACGGGCAAATACTTTTTTTGCATCCAACTACTTTGGTGCAAGCGTAATCTATAGACTATGACTATTCTATACAACCATAATGCAACATTAGACCTCTTTTTACCATAAGCATAGCAGTAATTCTAGAGGGTTACGTGTAGCACTTTTATTCGATCCATGGTTCACTCATGGCTGTAAATTAGCAATGTGCTAAACTTTCCGTTTTGCAGTTCAAAAGAATAACAAATTGGTAAAGATTGTACCACCAACCATGGCATGCGTGCTGGTACTTGCATGTATAGTCCTTGTCAGTATATGCAAATACAAAGGTAGACTGAAAAACGACCCTTATTTTCAAAATTCTACTTCATTTTACGAGTGTTAATAGCAGAAGTATTAATCTTTAGCAGGCACATGGCAGAAGAAGGAAATACACAAGGGATTGATGCTAGGATACCTTAACTCGTCCAGTGAAATGGATGGTGAACATGTCGAGTTTCCATTTGTTAGCTTCGAAGATATTGCTGCTGCAACTGATAATTTCTCTGAATTTAACCAAATTGGAAGTGGAGGTTTTGGTAAAGTTTACAAGGTAGCAGAAAGCCTTGCACCCACAGTTATAGTAGCACGTGCTCTGTTTTTGAAGAATAATTTTATTCGTGGAAACAACTGCTTTCATTGTTTAACAATTCAGGATGCTGCAAACATGTAGGGACTGTTGCAAGGTGACAAAGAAGTTGCTATCAAAAGGCTTAGTAAGGGTTCTGCCCAAGGGATAGAGGAGTTCAAAAATGAAATAATTCTAATTGCAAAATTGCAACACAGAAATCTTGTTAGACTTCTTGGTTGTTGTGTTTATGGAGATGAGAGGTTACTTATCTATGAATACTTACCTAACAAAAGCTTGGACACATTTCTTTTTGGTATGTTCAGACTTCTGATGCATATTACATGTTTTTGATTAACCAAAAAAACATCACTCAGTACTAATGATATATTTCATTTATTAATCTTCTTTGCAGATGATACAAGACAATATCTGCTTGATTGGCCCACACGCTTCAAAATAATCAAAGGGGTAGCCAGAGGGCTTCTTTACCTCCACCGAGACTCAAGATTAACTATAATTCACAGAGATCTCAAACCAAGCAACATCTTGTTGGATTCCGAAATGACTCCCAAAATATCAGACTTCGGTATGGCGAGGATCTTTGGTGGAAACAAAGAAGAGGCAAACACTACCCGGGTTGTTGGGACTTAGTAAGTTATTCAATGCACTAGCTACTTCTCAAGGTTCCAATTTCTGTTGTCTAGTTTTCTCAAATTATGCACCTCGTGCTGAATTGTCTAAAACAGTGGTTACATGTCGCCTGAATATGTGATGGGAGGTGCCTTTTCTGTAAAATCGGACACCTATAGCTTCGGTGTTCTTCTCTTGGAGATTGTAAGTGGCTTGAAGATCACCTCCCAGCAACTCGTAATGAACTTTGTCGGCCTTACAGCTTATGTAAGTATAGATAAATGCATAGAATCTCAATATGTCAAACATAGTAGTAACTCGATCATATGTTTGTTATATTGGCTTAGGCATGGAGACTATGGGAAGATGGAAAAGCAACCGAACTGGTGCACTCTTCGGTTACTGAGAGTTGCTCACTTCAGGAAGTTCTACGGTGTATCCATGTCGGACTCCTGTGCGTTCAAGACTGTCAAAATGATAGGCCACTCATGGCATCAGTTACTTTTATGTTAGAGAATGAAAGTGCACTGCTCCCAACACCAAAGCAGCCTGCATATTTTCCTCTACGAAGCTTCGAACCTGGAAACATAAGGGAAAACATGGAAAACTCTATGAATGTAGTGAGCATCACAACACTTGAGGGGCGTTAGATGGGAAGCCGTATACTTTATCAGAAACTGATACTTTATTATGTACAAATATGTGTAGTGCAATGTTTTTGGTAGATTGTTGTGTCATAGGGAGAAGGATGTGAATTGGGAACTAACAAGGAATGCATGCACTGTATCAGTATGTTAACAGCTTAAATTGCAGCAGATATCGTGGGCAAAATTGACAAAAATGACCTCTGGACCGAAACAACTCAGGAAGTGAACCCGAACGGAAAAAAATTCACCCGACTGACCCTTTGGTGTGGTGTCCCACACCTAGACGTCACACTACACTGTGTGATGCCTAAGACGTCGGTGCCACACGCCTGGCCACGCTGGTGCAGCTGGCCCCACCCGCAGGGCAGTGCGACGCCTAAGCCTCACGCGTCACACCCTCTAAAGTGTGGCGCCGAAGGCTTAGGCGCCACACTGCGACTTATCCAGCCACGTGCCAGCCCCCCTCCCCCACCTCCTCCTCATTCCCCTCGCTTCACTTCACTTCACAACTTGTGTTCAAGTCTTCCCCTTCCTCAAACCCCTCTCCAAATCAGCAGATCTGAAGGTTTGGACCGGGCATTTGTTGTCCAATCCCTCCCCTAAGGTAATCCCCCCGATCCCCTCCTTCTCATCCAAACAAAAATCTCTTTTGGTCATTTTGTTGCAAATTTGAGGAAACCCTAGTTTTTCATGAAATGTGGGATGTATATGATATTGTTGTATTTGTTTGTATGTTAGGATAAGGGGTATGATGGGGTTAGGATTAGGGTTGTTTGGATGTTTGCATTATGGTTGTTTTAGGGTTAGGCTAGGGTTAGGATTAGGGTTGTTTGGATGTTTGCATTATGGTTGTGTTAGGGTTAGGCTAGGGTTAGGGTTATGGATGTTTGGAAGTTAGGAATAGGGTTTATTTTTATTAAGTACATATTGTAGTATTTGGATGATTGCTTATAGAAAATATTGTATGTTGGGTTGTTTAGGGATGGGAAGAACATGTGTTTATGTTCATCACATGGACAAGGATGCCTTTTTAAAAGGCAATATTGATCCGGACCCGGATGAGCTTGACATGGTGTTCGATGTCTGTCCTAGCCATGCTGAATTGTTGGAATAAGTCTGAAAGGATTTGAATTGGATGGACCCTAGTGATGTAGTTGAGTTTGATGGTAGGCATAATGTGGGATTCGGAATGCACATTCGTTGGAAGACCATGCGTGTCAACTCCGAGCAACGTTGGCTTGCATACAAGGATACAGTGGCCGAATCACTAGACAAGGCTCTAGAGTTATTTGCCATCAAAACAAATGTTCCTAACTTGCAGTTGGATTTGAACCGGGTTGCCTCTCCGATTGTTCAAGCTAGTCCTCCACGCATCAACGAAGAGGCCAACATTGAACATCTTTCAGCACAACAATCTTGTATCCAACATGAACCATTGCTATAGGATGATGATGAGCACGATGATGATGAGAATGATGGTACTGTTCTTCCTGACAACAACCGTGGTGATTTGGACAAATATAATTTGCAAGACATAATGAACCATTCTATTTCGTACTCACGTGGCTATGCATCCGAGTCGGACGATGAGGGTCCCGATGAAGAAGTTGATGAGGAAGGGTTCACGGCAAAGGAGGCCGAAGCTTTCACGAATGTATTAGGGCGGGATCACCGGACACCATTGTTCGAGGATCTTAGCCTTGCGGATGAAGCCGTGGTTGACGGAGGCGAAGGCATATTGTTTGGAGTTAGGCCACCTTCTCACCGGGACAAACATGGGAAGAATATTATTTTGCCGGGGTCAAAGTTCCAAACATTCCTTGAACTGAAGATGTGGTTGGATGAATATTCTGTTACGCATTATAGGCCACACAAAGTTGTTCATTCAAACATGAAGCTGTGTTACACGGTTGCATGTGAGGATTCAGGGTGTCCTTGGATTGTCCGTGCAAGACCATGGAAAGGAGGGCCAGGATGGAACATTGTCAGTTGTATGCCTCACACGTGTCTAGGCAAGAGGGTTGATGGCAAGCTTTCGTCGCAATGCCATAGACAACTCACCTCCGAGTTCATCGTTTATAGGCTTTCCAACTCCATCTCCTCTGTTCCTACAATGAGCATAGAAAGCATACACGACCTTGTGAAAGCCCTCTTTCACTACAAGGTGAAATACGGAAAGGCATGGAAAGCGAAGCAAGCCGCATTCAAGATGTTGTATGGTGATTAGGAGCAAGCATACAACCGACTACCTAGGTTGTTGGGAGCTATTGTCGCCACTAACCCAGGCATGGTTCATGTGGTCGAGCCGTATGGGGAGAAAACAAGGCTTCACAATGGAAAGAGGGTCCGCGTATTTGGCCGTGCATTTTGGGCATTTGAGCAATGTGTGAGGGCTTTTCAGCACTATCGGCCGGTCATCTCCATCGATGGCACGTTTTGACCGGACAATTGAGGGGCACTTTGTTGGTTGCAATAGCAAGTGATGTCAATAACCGGTTGATGCCTTTGGCTTTTGCTTTGGTTGAGGCAGAGAACAATGTTAACTGGGATTGGTTCTTGCATATTTTGAGAACCAAAGTATTACCGTTTGAAAGGGAAATCTGTGTCATATCGGATCGCCATCAAGGCATACTTAACGAGGTTGACATTGTCATTCCCGGCCATGATCCTTTGCATCATCGATGGTGCATGAGGCATTTCTGTGCAAACTTCTACCGGGCATGTGGTAGCAAGGAGTTGGCGGATGATCTTCAAGATTGTTGGCAAGCATTTTCGGACAAACGATTTGCAAGATTGTACAACGCTTTGCATCAACTCTTGTTTTGCACATCTCTTCTGCACATTGATTCACAACATTTCAGATAGACATTCACATCACTTCTGCACATTGATGCACAACAATTCACACAACTTAAGACACTCATATAGACACAACTCATAGCATTAAAACACAGATAGTGCAAATGGTTCACAACACCCACAAATAGTGCAAATGGTACACAACACCCACAAGTGCAAATGGTTCACAACATCCACAAGTGCAAATGGTTGACCCAACTACTTGGGGCCTCGTCCCCTCTTATAAGCTAGCTTTTTTCTTCTCACAAGAGGCTCTGGTTCATCCAACTCATCGTCATCGTCATCGTCATCCTCATCGTCCATACTTCTCATCCTTGACAGACGAGATCCCCCGGCGACCGGGTTCTTTCCTTTATGCATATAATCATCCGGTGAGTACCGCTTAAATTCCTTCCTAGGCTTCAACATGTAAGCGGAGCGTTGGAAAGCCTTCAACGTCATTTCGTCCTCAACCTATGATGCGAAAATGATATCGTCATACATATGAAGGTTGAAAGTGCACAATGTATGATGGCTATGTCATACCTCTGGAGTGTCAACTGTTGGAAATATGCCCTAGAGGCAATAATAAATTAGTTATTATTATATTTCTTAGTTCATGATAATCGTTTATTATCCATGCTATAATTGTATTGATTGGAAACACAATACTTGTGTGGATACATAGACAAAACACTGTCCCTAGTAAGCCTCTAGTTGACTAGCTCGTTGATCAAAGATGGTCAAGGTTTCCTGGCCATAGGCAAGTGTTGTCACTTGATAACGGGATCACATCATTAGGAGAATCATGTGATGGACTAGACCCAAACTAATAGACGTAGCATGTTGATCGTGTCATTTTGTTGCTACTGTTTTCTGCGTGTCAAGTATTTGTTCCTATGACCATGAGATCATATAACTCACTGACACCGGAGGAATGCTTTATGTGTATCAAACGTCGCAACGTAACTGGGTGACTATAAAGATGCTCTACAGGTATCTCCGAAGGTGTTAGTTGAGTTAGTATGGATCAAGACTGGGATTTGTCACTCCGTGTGAACGGAGTGGTATCTCGGGGCCCACTCGGTAATACAACATCACACACAAGCCTTGCAAGCAATGTAACATAGTGTAAGTTGCGGGATCTTGTATTACGGAACGAGTAAAGAGACTTGCCGGTAAACGAGATTGAAATAGGTATACGGATACTGACGATCGAATCTCGGGCAAGTACCGAAGGACAAAGGGAATGACATACGGGATTACATGAATCCTTGGCACTGAGGTTCAAACGATAAGATCTTCGTAGAATATGTAGGATCCAATATGGGCATCCAGGTCCCGCTATTGGATATTGACCGAGGAGTCTCTCGGGTCATGTCTACATAGTTCTCGAACCCGCAGGGTCTGCACACTTAAGGTTCGACGTTGTTTTATGCGTATTTGAGTTATATGGTTGGTTACCGAATGTTGTTCGGAGTCCCGGATGAGATCACGGACGTCACGAGGGTTTCCGGAATAGTCTGGAAACGAAGATTGATATATAGGATGACCTCATTTGATTACCGGAAGGTTTTCGGAGTTACCGGGAATGACGAATGGGTTCCGGGAGTTCACGGGGGGGGGGGGGGGGCAACCCACCCCGGGGAAGCCCATAGGCCTTGAGGGTGGCACACCAGACCTTAGTGGGCTGGTGGGACAGCCCAAAAGGGCTCTATGCGCCAAGCAAAGAAAATCAAGAGGAAAAAAAAAGGAGGAGGTGGGAAGGAAGGGGGACTCCCTCCCACCAAACCAAGTCCAACTCGGTTTGGGGGGGGGGAGTCCTCCCCCCTTGGACTCGGCCGACCCCCTTGGGGCTCCTTGAGCCCCAAGGCAAGGTCCCCCCTCTCCCACCTATATATACGGAGGTTTTAGGGCTGATTTGAGACGACTTTTCCACGGCAGCCCGACCACATACCTCCACGGTTTTTCCTCTAGATCGCGTTTTTGCGGAGCTCGGGCGGAGCCCTGCTGAGACAAGGTCATCACCAACCTCCGGAGCGCTGTCACGCTTCCAGAGAACTCTTCTACCTCTCCGTCTCTCTTGCTGGATCAAGAAGGCCGAGATCATCGTCGAGCTGTATGTGTGCTGAAGCGAAGGTGCCGTCCGTTCGGTACTAGATCGTGGGACTGATCGTGGGATTGTTCGCGGGGCGGATCGAGGGACGTGAGGACGTTCCACTACATCAACCGCGTTCACTAACGCTTCTGCTGTACGATCTACAAGGGTACGTAGATCACTCATCTCTTCTCGTAGATGGACATCAGCATGATAGGTCTTCGTGCGCGTAGGAAAATTTTTGTTTCCCATGCGACGTTCCCCAACATCAACATCATCCTCTAAAGCTCCCGAGGTAATGTCACCATCGTCCATACGAGCTCCTGAAGAAGTTGAATCGTCTAGAGCATTTCTTTGGGATGAACCGGATCTCGAAGGTGAAACATATTCAGGGTCATGGCAACCTAAAATGTTGGATAGGCGCCGCAACTTCTTGCCCTGTTTCTGTTAGATTGAAAGATAAATGTGATATATAAGGTACCGTTTGTTGCATTCGTCGACAAAATCTGAATAATGACACAACACCTTCATGAAAAGTCGAAGTGCAGATTCTCCCTTTTTTCCTCCAAGTGTCTTGTCTAGAATAGCTTCGGTTTCATCATCTTGTTTCTTGATCTCTTTGCGCCATGGTCACAAGAAAACGACATGTAAGGCAAGTGCATATGTGTACTAGTGTTCATACTTAACATAGGGGAGCACACTTACCACAAAGTTGAGGACTCGGGCAAAAGAAGTTTGGTACCCTTCACGAATTAGCCTGTTGTATTCGCCATGGGCAAGTGCATCGTACCCAGTGGGTTCTTCCAATATGTCCTCCTCGTAAGCCGATGGACAAATCTCGATGCGAGTACTCTCTTGAAACCATCTTACGTAGTTGTTGAACGCAAGCGGACAATGCTCGCAGGGCTGGGTTCCTTGCGTACTCGTAGCTGCCTGCACAGTTTGCTCGAACATGATGACATAGTTCTTATGATGCTAGTGCCAATCCTTGATCTTTCGCTGCCTCCTCCTATCCAACCTGCTTTTTACAAAAGTCATTATTAGCTCCCTCAACACTTAACTCAAACATACTTCTTTATTGTGCATGCTTTGTTACCTGTGAAGCTGTGTGTCGGTGTCCACCCACTCCGGCGGGTGTGGCTGAAACAACCCAAATTGATGCATCACACGATGCGGGAAATGAAACTCAACCGCCCAATTGCATATAAGTGAACAACACATTAGCCAAAGATGTTTTTCCTGCAGGCATATTGGATTGAGCTGGAACATGTGTGCATCACCAAAGCTTGGCCCGGCACCATATGGCTGCCATTCCACCTACAACACAACATAAAAGGCACAATTCATTTTCCTCACAACAAAAGCTAGGAGTCAACTTTGAGATGTTTACCTGCTCAGCGGTAAGCGAATCCATCTCGTTGGTGTATTGCTTGTACAATAGATTCACATCGCTCTCCACCTCCGATACCACGTCCCACTTGCAAGCCTAGGTAGGAAGCCGTACAGGGTTGCCGGGGTCATCCCAGGTCTTCCACGTTGCGGCTTTAGGGCGTCCAACAGGAAGGCATTCCCAGCTCCATACCGAAAGTAGGAGCATACAACCACCAACTCCACTGTCCTTTGTGGACCCGCGACAAGCATCGTCCAACTACAAGTAACAACAAACATGGATCAGTTTAGCAGAAAAGTATAAAACTGAACTTACTATTAACAATTTATTTCCGGCCAGTACAACTAGGCCAGTGCGAACGAGCCTCAACTGAACTTGTTGTCGAAAACAGTCAATGCCTTCAGCGACATCCATGGAGCATTCTTGCCAGTGCCGTCAGCGAATATAGTCCTAGAGATCACATACCACATGTACACGCGAGCATAAGTCTGGATCACCTCGTCATTTGCGTTCTCAGGACAATGAGCAAAGTTGGCGGCAATCCAAGTGAAAGAAGCGCCAGCCGAGACTCTATCTTTCTTCCCTCCATCTTCTACTTCCGGCTCTGGAGGTGACATACCAATAAGGGCATCCATTTGGTGCCGCCATCCCTCAGAATCAGTGCTCATACAAAGAGGCTTCCCCTCGATCGGAAGTGCGGTAATCATGGAAACATCTTGAAGAGTCACTGTCATCTCTCCGGTCCGGAGGTGAAAACTATGGGTCTCCGGCCTCCACCGATCAATAAGTGCAGTGATTGCCGCAACATTCAGGTTGGGCATTGATCGACTCACAAGCTGAATGAATGGAAGGAGTCCTGTCATCTGGATATATGGTGTGTACCGCTCATCGTCCTGCATTATAGTCGATGCCCCGTGAGACCGAATCTTCAAGGGCATAAGCTCCTGCAAACAGATAGGAGTGATATCATTACAGTTTCACCTTATTAAATAAATACATGATTTTTTAACATATGATCTACTTACCATTTCCTTCTCCGACATCAAATAGGCCCGGTGTTCAACGTCATAGGCATCATTCAAAAGCCACACCATCCTACATATCACAAAAAATACACTTATGAATCCTACATATCATTCAACTTATGAATCCTACATATCACAAAAGCCACACCACACCATCCAAAAGGCATCATTCATCTTATGAATCCTACATATCACAAAAATTACACTTCAAAAAAAATAGTACATGCAACTAACTCCTCATCTACATAGAAACTAACTCCTCATCTACTTATGAATCTACATAGGACTAACTCCTCATCTACATAGGACTAACTCCTAATTAGTCTACATAGGACTAACTCCTCAAATCCAATCAAAATATGGCTCTCAACTTAACTAACCCAATTCTGAAAAATACACAATGCTATTTGGATAGATAGATGGGAAACGGAAGAGATTACCTCGTACACAAGTTTGGGGGATCAATCCACAGAAGAATTCACCAGATTTGAAGCATTTAGAAGAGGTGATTCGGATGAGGAGAAGAGGCAGCCGCCGGTTTCAAAACAGGAAGGGAGGGGAATGAGGAGGGGGTGGGGGAGGGGGCTGGCCCGTGGCTGGATAAGTCGCACAGTGGCGCCCAAGCCTTCGGCGCCACACTTTAGAGGACGCGACGCCTGATGCTTAGGCGTCGCACTGCCCTACGGTGGGGCCAGCTGCGCCAGCGTGGCCAGGCGTGTGGCGCCGACGTCTTAGGCGTCACACACTGTAGTGTGGCGCCTAGGTGTTGGGTGCCACACGAAAGGGTCAGCCGGGTGAATTTTTTTCCGTTCGGGTTCAATTCTTGAGTTCTTTCGCTCCAGAGGTCATTTTTGTCAATTTTGCCGATATCGTGCTCATGAACATATTTTTTTTCCGAGAAATCGCAAAAAGCATTTGCGTTTCATTTCATTGAAAAGAAGGAGTTCGGGTACAATCATCCTAGGACATGAATTACATTATGATCAGTGCACATCCCAGGTTTGTGGAATCACCAGGCGGAGGCCAGGTGCCCCGGCGGGCACCCAAGAATGGGCCTCGTCCTTGATCCTATCTAGAAGCGTATACATGGATGATGTTGTTGCATTGTGAAAGACGCAACTCTTTCTGTGCTTTCAAACCATCAAGGGCACGAGCAGCGCGACTGATTTCAGGGCCTTGTGGAGGATCCTCAGCGTGCATCCACCAGCCCATGAGTGATGGCTCACGGCTGGGTATAGGTGATGGAATGCGGAGCCAGGCCAGGGTTGTTGGAATTATGCCCTAGAGGCAATAATAAATATAGTTATTATTATAATTCCTGTATCAAGATAATCGTTTATTATCCATGCTATAATTGTATTGAATGAAGACTTATATACATGTGTGGATACATAGACAAAACACTGTCCCTAGCAAGCCTCTAGTTGGCTAGCCAGTTGATCAAAGATAGTCAGGGTCTTCTGACTATGTACAAGGTGTTGTTGCTTGATAACTGGATCACGTCATTAGGAGAATCACGTGATGGACTAGACCCAAACTAATAGACGTAGCATGTTGATCGTGTCATTTTGTTGCTACTGCTTTCTGCGTGTCAAGTATTTGTTCCTATGACCATGAGATCATATAACTCACTGACACCGGAGGAATGCTTTGTGTGTATCAAACGTCGCAACGTAACTGGGTGACTATAAAGATGCTCTACAGGTATCTCCGAAGGTGTTCGTTGAGTTAGTATGGATCGAGACTGGGATTTGTCACTCCGTGTGACTGAGAGGTATCTTGGGGCCCACTCGGTAATACAACATCACACACAAGCCTTGCAAGCAATGTAACTTAGTGTAAGTTGAGGGATCTTGTATTACGGAACGAGTAAAGAGACTTGCCGGTAAACGAGATTGAAATAGGTATGCGGATGCTGACGATCGAATCTCGGGCAAGTAACATACCGAAGGACAAAGGGAATGACATACGGGATTATATGAATCCTTGGCACTGAGGTTCAAACCATAAGATCTTCGTAGAATATGTGGGATCCAATATGGGCATCCAGGTCCCGCTATTGGATATTGACCGAGGAGTCACTCGGGTCATGTCTACATAGTTCTCGAACCCGCAGGGTCTGCACACTTAAGGTTCGACGTTGTTTTATACGTATTTGAGTTATATGTTTGGTTACCGAATGTTGTTCGGAGTCCCGGATGAGATCACGAACGTCACGAGGGTTTCCGGAATGGTCCGGAAATGAAGATTGATGTATAGGATGACCTCATTTGATTACCGGAAGGTTTTCGGAGTTACCGGGAATGTACCGGGAATGACGAATGGGTTCCGAGCTAGTGTTCACCGGGGGGGGGGGGGGGCAGCCCACCCCGGGGAAGCCCATAGGCCTTGGGGGTGGCGCACCAGCCCTTGGTGGGCTGGTGGGACAGCCCAAGAAGGTCCTATGCGCCATAGATAGAAAATCAAAGAGAAAAGAAAAAAAAAGAGGTGGGAAGGGAGAGAAGGACTCCACCTTCCAATCCTAGTTGGACTAGGATTGGAGGAGGACTCCTCCTCCCCTTGGTGCGCAGCCCTTGGGGCTCCTTGAGCCTCAAGGCAAGCCTCCCCTCCCTCGTCCTATATATATGGAGCTATTAGGGCTGATTTGAGACAACTTTTTCAAGGCAGCCCGACCACATACCTCCACGGTTTTACCTCTAGATCGCGTTTCTACGGATCTTGGACGGAGCCCTGCTAAGATTAGATCACCACCAACCTCTGGAGCACCGTCACGCTGCTGGAGAACTCATCTACCTCTCCGTCTCTCTTGCTGGATCAAGAAGGCCGAGATCATCGTCGAGCTGTACGTGTGCTGAACGCGGAGGTGACATCCGTTCGGCACTAGATTGTGGGACGGATCGCGGGACGGTTCGCGGGGCGGATCGAGGGACGTGAGGACGTTCCACTACATCAACCGCGTTCACTAACGCTTCTGTTGTGCGATCTACAAGGGTACGTAGATCAGAAATCCCCTCTCGTAGATGGACATCACCATGATAGGTCTTCGTGCGCGTAGGAAATTTTTTGTTTCCCATGCGACGTTCACCAATAGTGGCATCATGAGCTAGGTTCATGCGTAGATGTAATCTCGAGTAGAACACAAAAGTTTTTGTGGGCGGTGATGTGCGTCTTGCTGCCCTCCTTAGTATTTTCTTGATTCCGCGCTATTGTTGGATTGAAGCGGCTTGGACCGACATTACTCGTACGCTTACGAGAGACTGGTTTCATCGCTACGAGTAACTCCATTGCTCAAAGATGACTGGCAAGTGTCGGTTTCTCCAACTTTAGTTGAATCGGATTTGACCGAGGAGGTCCTTGGATAAGGTTAAATAGCAATTCATATATCTCCGTTGTGGTGTTTGCGTAAGTAAGATGCGATCCTACTAGATACCCATGGTCACCACGTAAAACATGCAACAACAAATTAGAGGACGTCTAACTTGTTTTTGCAGGGTATGCTTGTGATGTGATATGGCGAACGATGTGATGTGATATATTGGATGTATGAGATGATCATGTTGTAATAGATAATATCGACTTGCACGTCGATGGTACGGCAACCGGCAGGAGCCATCGGGTTGTCTTTAAACTAATGTTTGTGCTTGCAGATGCGTTTACTATTTTGCTAGGATGTAGCTTTATGAGTAATAGCATGAGTAGCACGACAACCCCGATGGCGACACGTTGATGGAGATCATGGTGTGGCGCCGGTGACAAGAAGATCATGCCGATGCTTTGGTGATGGAGATCAAGGAGCACGTGATGATGGCCATATTATGTCACTTATGAATTGCATGTGATGTTAATGCTTTTATGCACCTTATTTTGCTTAGAACGACGGTAGCACTATGAGGTGATCTCTCACTAAAATTTCAAGACGAAATTGTGTTCTCTCCGACTGTGCACCGTTGCTACAGTTCGTCATTTCGAGACACCACGTGATGATCGGGTGTGATAGACTCGACGTTCACATACAACGGGTGCAAAACAGTTGCACACGCGGAACACTCGAGTTAAGCTTGACGAGCCTAGCATATGCAGACATGGCCTCAGAACACATGAGACCGAAAGGTCGATCATGAATCATATAGTTGATATGATTAGCATAGGGATGCTTACCACTGAAACTATACTCAACTCACGTGATGATCGGACTTGAGCTAGTGTAAGTGGGTCATGAACCACTCAAATGACTAGAGAGATGTACTTTTTGAGTGGGAGTTTAGCAAGTAATTTGATTAAGTTAAACTCTAATTATATTGAACATAGTCTAAGTCCACTTTGAATATATTTGTGTTGTAGATCATGGCTCATGCAACAGTCACCCTGAATTTTAATACGTTCCTAGAGAAAGCTAAGTTGAAAGATGATGGAAGCAACTTTGTAGACTGGGCTCGTAATCTTAAGTTGATCCTACAAGCTGGGAAGAAGGATTATGTCCTTAATGCTGCGCTAGGAGATGAACCACCCGCTACGGCTGACCAAGATGTTAAGAACGCTTGGTTAACACGTAAGGAGGGCTACTCAGTAGTTCAATGTGCAGTCTTGTATGGCTTAGAGCCGGGACTTCAACGTCGCTTTGAGCGTCATGGAGCATATGAGATGTTCCAGGAGTTGAAGTTTATCTTTCAGAAGAATGCCCGGATTGAGAGGTATGAGACCTCCGATAAATTCTATGCTTGCAAGATGGAGGAGAATTCGTCTGGCAGTGAACATGTGCTCAAAATGTGTGGGTACTCAAACCGTCTAGCTGAGCTGAGGATTGAACTCCCGCAAGAGGCTATCACTGAGAGAATTCTTCAATCACTGCCGCCAAGCTATAAGGGCTTTGTGTTGAAATACAACATGCAAGGGATGAACAAGTCACCCGACGAGTTGTTTGCGATGCTGAAAGTCGCAGAGTCTGAACTCCGTAAAGAGCATCAAGTGTTGATGGTGAATAGGACCACTAGTTTCAAGAGAAACGACAAAGGGAAGAAGGGTAATTCAAAGAAGAGCGGCAAGCCTGTTGCCAATCTGACGAAGAAACCCAAAGCTGGACCTAAGCCTGAAATAGAGTGCTACTATTGCAAGGGTATGGGTCAGTGGAAGCGCAACTGCCCCAAGTATGTGGCTGATAAGAAGGCGGCCAAAGAAAAATCAGGTATATTTGATATACATGTTATTGATGTGTACTTAACCGGCTCTCGTAGTAGTGCCTGGGCATTCGATACCGGTTCTGTTGCTCATATTTGCAACTCGAAACAGGAACTGCGGAATAGGCGAAGGCTAGGTTCCAAGGTTGATGCAATCACCGTCGGCACAGTTTCACTTCAGTTACCATCAGGATTAGTTATGAACTTGAATAATTGTTATTTAGTGCCTGCGTTGAGCATGAACATTATATCTGGATCTTGTTTATTGCGAGACGGTCACTCTTTTAAGTCAGAGAATAATGGTTGTTCTATTTCTATGAGTAACATCTTTTATGGTCATGCACCCAATGTGAGAGGATTGTTCATATTGAATCTTGATAGTGTTAATACGCATATACATAACATTGAGACCAAAAGAGTTAGAGTTAACAATGATAGCGCCATGTTTTTGTAGCACTGCCGCTTAGGTCATATTGGTGTAAAGCGCATGAAGAAACTCCATACCGATGGACTTAAGGAGTCACTTGACTTTGATTCACTTGACACGTGCGAACCATGCCTCATGGGCAAGATGACTAAAACTCCGTTCTCCGGAACAATGGAGCGTGCAACTGACTTGTTGGAAATCATACATACCGATGTGTGCGGTCCGATGAACGTGGAGGCACGCGGCGGATATCGTTATTTTCTCACCTTCACTGACGATTTGAGTAGATATAGTTATGTCTACTTAATGAAGCACAAGTCTGAAACATTTGAAAAGTTCAAGCAATTTCAGAGTGAAGTTGAAAATCATCGTAACAAGAAGATCAAGTTCCTACGGTCTGATCGTGGGGGTGAATATCTGAATTTCGAGTTTGGTGCTCACTTAAGACAATGTGGAATTGTTTCACAGTTGACACCACCTGGAACACCACAGCGTAATGGTGTGTCCGAACGTCGTAATCGTACTTTATTAGAGATGGTGCGATCTATGATGTCTCTTATCGATTTGCCGTTATCGTTTTGGGGTTATGCATTAGACACAGCTGCATTCACTTTAAATAGGGCACCATCAAAATCCGTTGAGACGACACCATACGAACTGTGGTATGGCAAAAGGCCAAAGTTGTCGTTTCTTAAAGTTTGGGGATGTGATACTTATGTCAAAAAGCTTCAACCTGAAAAGCTGGAACCGAAAGCGAAAAAGTGCATCTTCATAGGTTACCCCAAAGAGACAGTTGGGTACACCTTCTATCTCAAATCCGAGGGCAAAGTGTTTGTTGCTAAAACGGAGCTTTTCTCGAGAAGGAGCTTCTCTCGAGATAATTGAGTGGGAGGAAGATAGAACTTGATGAGGTTGTCGAACCTCTCATCCCTCTGGATGGTGGCGCAGGGCAAGGGGAAAGCCCTGTCGTTGCGACGCTGGTTGAGGAGGAAGTTAATGATGATGATCATGAAACTACGGTTCAAGTTCCTATCGAACCACGCAGGTCGACGAGACCACGTGCTGCTCCAGAGTGGTACGGTAATCCTGTCTTATCAATCATGTTGTTGGACAACAATGAGCCTGCGAATTCTGAAGAAGCAATGGTGGACCCAGATTCCAACAAATGGCTGGAGGCCATGAAGTCCGAGATAGGATCCATGTATGAAAACAAAGTGTGGACTTTGGAAGTACTACCTGAGGGCCGCAAGGTTATTCAGAACAAATGGATCTTTAAGAAGAAGACGGTCGCTGACGGCAATGTGACCGTTTATAAAGCTCGACTTGTGGCAAAGGGTTTTTCACAAGTTCAAGGAGTTGACTACGATGAGACATTCTCACCCGTAGCGATGCTTAAGTCCGTCAGAATCATGTTAGCAATAGCTGCATTTTTCGATTATGAAATCTGGCAGATGGATGTCAAAACGGCGTTCCTTAACGGTTTCCTTAAGGAAGAGTTGTATATGATGCAACCCTAATGTTTTGTCGATCCCAAAAATGCTAACAAGGTATGCAAGCTCCAGCGATCCATTTATGGACTGGTGCAAGCATCTCGGAGTTGGAATAAACGCTTTGATGAGGTGATCAAAGCATTTGGGTTTATACAAGTGGTTGGAGAATCTTGTATTTACAAGAAAGTGAGTGGGAGCTCTGTGGCGTTTCTAATATTATATGTGGATGACATATTTATGATTGGAAACAACGTAGAGTTTTTGGAGAGCGTAAAGGATTACTTCAATAAAATTTTCTCTATGAAGGACCTAGGAGAAGCTGCTTACATTCTAGGCATTAAGATCTACAGGGATAGATCGAAACGCCTGATAGGACTTTCACAAAGCACATACCTTGATAAAGTTTTGAAGAGGTTCAAAATGGAACAGTCCAAGAAAGGGTTCTTGCCAGTTTTACAAGGTACGAGATTGAGTAAGACTCAGTGCCGAGCAACTGATAAAGACAGAGAGCATATGAGCACCATCCCCTATGCTTCAGCCATAGGATCTATCATGTATGCAATGTTGTGCACTAGACCGGACGTTAGCCTGGCCATAAGTATGACAGGCAGGTTCCAGAGTAATCCAGGAGTGGATCACTGGACGACGGTCAAGAATATCCTGAAGTACCTGAAAAGGACTAAGGAGATGTTTCTTGTGTATGGAGGTGACGAAGAGCTCGCCGTAAAGGGTTACGTTGATGCAAGCTTTGACACAGATCCGGACGACTCTAATTCGCAGACCAGATACGTATTTATTCTTAATGGGGGTGCGGTAAGCTGGTGCAGTTCCAAGCAAAGCGTCGTAGCTGATTCTACATGTGAAGCGGAGTACATGGCTGCCTCGGAGGCGGCTAAGGAGGGTGTCTGGATGAAGCAGTTCATGACGGATCTTGGAGTGGTGCCAAGCGCACTGAATCCAATAACCTTGTTCTGTGACAACACGGGTGCCATTGCCTTAGCAAAGGAACCACGGTTTCACAAGAAGACCAGACACATCAAATGACGCTTCAACCTCATCCACGACTACGTCGAAGGGGAGGACGTAAATATATGCAAAGTGCACATGGATCTGAATATAGCAGACCCGCTGACTAAACCTCTTCCACGGGCAAAGCATGATCAACACCAGAACTGTATGGTGTTAGATTTATTACAATGTAATTCACATGGTGATGTGAGGGCTAGATTATTGACTCTAGTGCAAGTGGGATACTTTTGGAATTATGCCCTAGAGGCAATAATAAATATAGTTATTATTATAATTCCTGTATCAAGATAATCGTTTATTATCCATGCTATAATTGTATTGAATGAAGACTTATATACATGTGTGGATACATAGACAAAACACTGTCCCTAGCAAGCCTCTAGTTGGCTAGCCAGTTGATCAAAGATAGTCAGGGTCTTCTAACTATGTACAAGGTGTTGTTGCTTGATAACTGGATCACTTCATTAGGAGAATCACGTGATGGACTAGACCCAAACTAATAGACGTAGCATGTTGATCGTGTCATTTTGTTGCTACTGCTTTCTGCTTGTCAAGTATTTGTTCCTATGACCATGAGATCATATAACTCACTGACACCGGAGGAATGCTTTGTGTGTATCAAACGTCGCAACGTAACTGGGTGACTATAAAGATGCTCTACAGGTATCTCCGAAGATGTTCGTTGAGTTAGTATGGATCGAGACTGGGATTTGTCACTCCGTGTGACAGAGAGGTATCTTGGGGCCCACTCGGTAATAGAACATCACACACAAGCCTTGCAAGCAATGTAACTTAGTGTAAGTTGCCGGATCTTGTATTACGGAACGAGTAAAGAGACTTGCCGGTAAACGAGATTGAAATAGGTATGCCGATGCTGACGATCGAATCTCGGGCAAGTAACATACCGGAGGACAAAGGGAATGAAATACGGGTTTATATGAATCCTTGGCACTGAGGTTCAAACCATAAGATCTTCGTAGAATATGTGGGATCCAATATGGGCATCCAGGTCCCGCTATTGGATATTGACCGAGGAGTCACTCGGGTCATGTCTACATAGTTCTCGAACCCGCAGGGTCTGCACACTTAAGGTTCGACGTTGTTTTATGCGTATTTGAGTTATATGGTTGGTTACCGAATGTTGTTCGGAGTCCCGGAAGAGATCACGGACGTCACGAGGGTTTCCGGAATGGTTCGGAAACGAAGATTAATATATAGGATGACCTCATTTGATTACCGGAAGGTTTTCGGAGTTACCGGAAATGTACCGGGAATGACGAATGGGTTCCGAGTGTTCACCGGGGGGGGGGGGGGGCAGCCCACCCCGGGAAAGCCCATAGGCCTTGGGGATGGCGCACCAGCCCTTGGTGGGCTGGTAGGACAGCAAAAGAAGGCCCTATGCGCCATAGATAGAAAATCAAAGAGAAAAGAAAAAAAAGAGGTGGGAAGGGAGAGAAGGACTCCACCTTCCAATCCTAGTTGGACTAGGATTGGAGGAGGACTCCTCCTCCCCTTGGTGCGCAGCCCTTGGGGTTCTTTGAGCCTCAAGGCAAGCCTCCCCTCCCTCCTCCTATATATATTGAGCTATTAGGGCTGATTTGAGACAACTTTTCCAAGGCAGCCCGACCACATACCTCCACGGTTTTACCTCTAGATCGTGTTTCTGCGGAGCTCGGGCGGAGCCCTGCTAAGATTAGATCACCATCAACCTCCGGAGCGCCGTCACGCTGCCGGAGAACTCATCTACCTCTCCGTCTCTCTTGCTGGATCAAGAAGGCTGAGATCATCGTCGAGCTGTACGTGTGCTGAACGCGGAGGTGACGTCCGTTCGGCACTAGATCGTGGGACGGATCGCGGGACGGTTCGCGGGGCGGATCGAGGGACGTGAGGACGTTCCACTACATCAACCGCGTTCACTAACGCTTCTGCTGTGCGATCTACAAGGGTACGTAGATCGGAAATCCCCTCTCGTAGATGGACATCACCATGATAGGTCTTTGTGCGCGTTGGAAAATTTTTGTTTCCCATGCGACGTTCACCAACAAGGGTCTCATGCCATGCCTCGCGGGCGAATGGCCATTCCAGCAACAGGTGTCGTAAAGTTTGGGCTCTTGATCGCATAGGAGGCAGCGAGGATGTTGCTGCATTCCATGGCGGGCCAACCTCTCGGCAGTCCGGCAGCTATCTTGGCTGGCCAGCCAATGAAAGAATTTGACCTCCGGTGGCGCGCAACTTTTCCATATGAGCTTCCATGAGTAGCATGTCGTAGATCCATGGAATGTGGCTAAGTAGCATGACTTCACCAAGTAGATGCCGCTCGCTGTTCACTTTCATATCAACGGGTCTGGGCCAGCCGAGAACTCGATGTGTTGCATGATCTGCGAGAGCTGCAGGTACTGACCATCTTGTGCAGGCCTAATGTGCCATGCCTCATGAACATATCACCCGGTACACTTGTCTCTTCTACATCTAAGTCAGTCTATCATTTTAGATGTAAAATATTTGCTTATCTCTCTTGTTAGTATGTAATGTTAGCCTAAAAGTTCCACAAATCAATCAAACTCGGAACACTATTATTAAGCTGCACTTTTGTCTGCTTGATAGGTACATGCCTTTAGTCTTGTATTATGTTCTTGAAGTTGTCTTTACCCATACGAGTGTTGGTGATAGTAAAAGTAACCTGCTACATAACCTCCTTGCTGCCTTGATTTCGAGTTTTTGACATGTATTCCTGAAGCCTTTTTTCCTGTATAAAGAAGGTAGTATTTTCACATACTGACTTACTATGTGACATGAACGTTGATAGAACTTTTGATTTCCTGCCAGTACAAATTAATTTCTGCAGGATTTTTTACTAATTAGTGGGTATGATCCTGAGATTAATCTTGGACAGACGCGATTTTAAGCAGACAGAAGAGAAGTCGCCACCGCATGACGCGGCCAACAGCGTGCCATTATCCTCGTCTGTACCGAAGCAAGCATACACACGTATGCCCGGCCGTGAGGTTTTTTCCCCTGTCGCCATCTCACTTTAAACTCTAATCTGGACCTCCCAGTAGTGACGATTTTTCTTTGCATGAGCAGCACCATCAGTGGTGACTTTGGAGTCTGCTTTCCTGCCGGCCGTCTTTTGTTACGGTCTAGGTCGACCTTGCTGTCTTTATCGTAAACTAGTCTCATCAATACCAGTCGTTTTCTAGATTGTTTTATTGAAGTCCGATAAAAATCAAGTCTAGATTGGAAGGACGAAGAAGTCTCCAACCACACATCCTCACTGGACTTTTCCTAAGAACCAATGAACCATCACCTCAAGTGTTTGTCTTTTATAGCTGTGTGCCATTTTCTTCACTTCAGCACAAAGCGTTTTCTGATGAATATGGCCACATCTTGCATCCTCATTTTCGTCGTCTTCTTCCTGAGCTCATCCTGCACATCTGATGATGATACTCTTACACGTGCAAAGCCACTTTTTTCCGGCGACAAGCTCGTCTCCAGCAAGGGAGTCTTTGCTCTTGGCTTCTAGTTCTTCTCCCCGGCGAGCTCCAACACGAGCCTATACCTTGGTATATGGCACAACCAGATCCCAGATCCACGCTTTGTGTGGGTCGCCAACCGCGATAGCCCAATCAGTACACCTTCTTCTCCCATGCTCGCCATCACAAACAGTTCTGACTTGGTGTTGTCGGACTCCCAAGGCATCACTTCCTGGGTGACGAAGAACAACATCTCCTCTGGGGGAACCGGAGTTTCTGCGGTGCTGCTCGACACGGGTAACTTTGTCCTCCGCTTTGCAAACGGAACACATATTTGGCAAAGCTTTGATCATCCAACCGACACGATCCTACCAACCATGAAGTTTCTTGTGAGACACAAGGGACAAGTGGGTGGGCGGCTCGTTGCTTGGAAGGGCCCCGATGACCCATCGTCCGGGGGCTTCTCCTGCCGCAGTGACCCAGCCTCCCCGGATCTTCAAATGCTCATTTCGAATCGGACTAGACCGTACTATCGAGGTGGGTGGAATGGTCAAACGGTGTCTGGTGGCATGTGCTTGAGCAATAGCAGCTCCACCGTCGTCCAAACGGCCATCGACCTACAAGATGAACTCTACTTTATGTTCACAGTCTCCGATGGATCACCATTCACCTTCTTCATGCTTGAGCACACAGGCAAGTTGACATCTCTAAGCTGGAACAATCAGTCATTCTCATGGGTAACTATTGCTTCCCACCCTGCTGCTGCATGTGACATCTACTCTTCATGTGGACCGTTTGGATACTGTGACCTCACCGTGAGAGCAGCAATGTGCCAGTGCCTCGATGGGTTCGAGCCTAATGGTCTTAACATTTCAAGAGGCTGTCGGAAAGCAATCTTATTTCATGCCCTTGTCTATGATAAAGGTCCCTGATAAGTTCTTGCATATACCAAATAGAAGCCTAGAAGAGTGTGAGGCCGAGTGCAGCAGCAATTGCTCATGTACGGCATATGCTTACACAACTTTCAGCCACGATGTTGGTGAGGCCGACCTGTCAAGGTGTTTAGTTTGGACAGGGGAGCTTATCGACACTGACAAGTATTCCAGCGAATCATTTTTTACTCCAGGGAAATCCATTAACTCTGGTGAAAACTTGTACCTCCGGCTTGCCGACTCACATGGTAGGGGGGGGGGGGGGGGGGGGGTTCCAGCTGCTTTCCATGGACACTTTCTTTATTACTAGTCCCTGCATCAAATTAAATTACACCAAGTTTAAATACTTATACAGTGAAGTCTAGGCACATATAGGAATGCAAAATTAAAAATTCATGTGAACTTTTTTTTTGCGAATATAAAAAAAAAATCATGTGAACTTACTCAAGTGCATATGTCCTACTAGCTTTCCTGCACGTGAAATGGATGTTTTTCACTATAAACGGCAGATGTTGTCAAGATGGCGGATTCAGGCATATTGTTGTACTATTTTGTAAGGTCCTTGAAAATAATCAATAAAATGATGGCATGCATCTTCCAGATACAGAGACCGGGGGTTATCCTTCTTTTCTAAAAAAAAATAAAATAAAAATAATGCATGCTTGAATTAGCTGCGGACTAAATGCTTTGAACACCACAATTTTAATAGAAAAAGTAGTTCCTCTAAAACCAACTTGCCGATGATTATTAATGTTCCATATTGTAAACTGAACATGTACGCATAGTTACAGTTAGTCCACACCTGCTTTTTGTGTATGCATGCTTCAGCAAGGTGGTTTTATCTTTTATGCTTCATGATTTAGATTGGAGAAAGGTGTAAAAGCACCCGGGTGTCTAGGCACCCTCTATGAACAGTAAATTAAAAAAAAACTTATTTAAAACTTTACAATATATAAGATGGTCAAACTTTGTAGGTTCTTACAAGTTTTCATGTCAAAATATTATGTAGAAAAAGATGTACAAATAAGTTTTAGATTTCAATGCTAGAAGTGCTTAAAATTTGAAGTACTAAGATGTTTTTCCCGTGGAGGGCTCCTCAAATGCTTTTCTGGCATGAAAACTTGCAAGCACCTAGAAAGTTTGATCATCTTTGATCTTGCAAAGTTTCAGATTTTTTTGATTTTTTCTATTTGTTTTGTTGTTACTGTTTATAGAGGGTGCCTAGGCACCCGGGTGCTGAAAATCCACTCTCCTTGATATGCAAGGTTACAAGAGGGATAGTTTTAGAGTTAATGAATGTCTCCTGGGTTGGAGTTAAAAGTTGCTAAATGCACTTTTTGGTGTGAAAGGGTAATTAACTACTACATAAGTAACAAAAGTTGGTTTCCATTTTTTTGCTCAATTCAATAATATGCGCTCATGTAGGGCACACTGGAAGATGGAAATGAGATTTCTGTCAAAAGGCTTAGTAAGAGTTCTGACAAGGTCTAGTGGAGTTCAAAAATGAAGTGGTTCTAATCGCCAAACTGCAGCACAAGAACCTAGTCAGACTTCTTGGGTTCTGCATTCAGGAACATGAGAAGCTATTGATCTATGAATACTTACCTAACAAAAGTTTGGATGCATTTCTTTTTGGTATGTGCTTGTTCAATTATCACATACATATTGTGAAGTTCTTACATTAACCAAATTGATACTCATAATGAATAGTTTTGTTTCATAATTGCCCGTGAAAGATTCTGCAAGAAAACATGTGCTCGATTGGGTGACACGGTTCAAAATAATTGAAGGAGTAGAAAGAGGACTTCTTTATCTCTATCGAGATTCGAGATTAACAATAATTCACAGAGATCTTAAAGCAAGCAACATCTTATTGGACATAGAAATGACTCCCAAAATTTCAGATTTTGGTATGGCAATTTTTTTTGTTGCAGACCAGAATCATGCAAACACTACACGGGTCGTCGGAACATAGTAAGTAATTAGTGAACAAACAAACCAATAGAAGTTTAGCATTTATGATTAGGTACAAAATACTATATACATTCCTTACTGACTTGTTGCATGTTTTAAACAGTGGTTACATGTTGCCTGAATATGCGATGGGAGGTGCCTTTTCTATGAAATCGGACACTTACTGCTACAGTGTTCTTATCTTGGAGATTGTTAGTGGCATGAAGGTCAGCTCGCCTCAGCTGAGAACAAACTTTTCTGGCCTTATAACCTACGTAATTATTATGGAATACATGAAATTATCAATAACATCCTAGGCCCACAAAAAAATATGTAGTAACATGGTTTCATTCTATTGGCCACCCATGGAGATTATGGGAAGAGGGGAAACAACTGAACTAGTGGACTCTTCAGTTGTTGTGAGTTGCCCACTTCATGAAGCTTTACGGTGCATTCATGTGGGACTTCAGTGTGTTCAAGACCATCCAAGTGATAGGCCATTAATGTCATCGGTTCTGTCTATGATAGAAAATGAAAGTGGACTACTTCCAACTCCAAAGCAACCTGTATATTTTACTACAAGTAATTGTGAAGGTGAAGAAGCAAGGGAGAACATGGAGAATTCATTTAATACAATTAGTATCACAACACTTGAGAGTCGTTAGATGTTGTCAAATTTAGTGTGTGTGAGTTCTGTTATAGCTGGTTGTATGATGTATGAGTTTACTTTATGAACTAAATTTGTAATAGGCGGGTGTATGTGTTAATTTATCTATACCTCTATATACCTATACCTATACCTATACCTACTAATAGAGGGACTAATGTTTCTGCCCGTCCATCATCAAATAGCCCTTGAAGATGGCAAGAATTACCCACCAATGCCATCTGTAAGTGACTAAAATGATTCGTTTTCTATTAGGTGGCCACTAGTTGCCTTCAGTTCATGTATAGGTATGCACTCATAATGTCACAAGCGCATAAGCACTCCACTAGCTAGGGCGCCACTTGGTCATCAGGTAGTCCTAGGTTGCATACGAGCTTTCTCGTTTTTTGTCCTTCTCCCTGAATTTCTATTTGCGTAAGGTAGAGTTGCCTCGCCAAAAATCATTTAGCAGATGGGTTGCACAATTTAATTTCGGCCCAACTACCTTTTGAACCTTTTTTCACAAATTTAAGTATTTAAATAAATATAACACACTTTCACTACCGATAATTAAAGTGCTCGAAGTCTCATCCCCAAAGCGTCAAGATTTGGTGGACTGGTGTGAGTAACATGGAAGATAGAAGGAACACTCCTTTTACCATCATTTTACAAGTACAATAAATGTCTTCAAATTTATTCCAGCCTTCACTTTTGAATACGTTGACAATTTTGTTTAGATTTCAAGTCTAAGCTCTTAAATTGACATTAACCAATCAAATATTTCACTTGGAGTGGTACTATACAAGCATATATACAAGATCAATAGTTAAAAAGGATAAAATATTTGATATACCACAAGCCACGGTAATTTGGGAACTTAAATTACATTAGAATAGGAACTTAAGAAGCTTCATAGATCTGTCATGGTATTTATGTAAGTGAATTCCTGATTTTTGAGTAGTTGCTTTCTACTGTTGACAAGATCAGTTTAGTGAAAATTGTACTCCCAATTATGGCGTGTGTGCTACCGACATGCAGAGCCCTCATTTGGATATGCGTATGAAAAGGTACGGTAAAGAATCTTCTTGTTTTTGACACATGACATTAATTAGTATAGGAAGAGTTAAGAACAACAACGGATGTCCTAACTAGCAGGAAAATGGCAAAACAAGGAAGATCATAAGATGCGAGGATACTTTAACACATCCAACATACTTGAAGGTGAAAATACAGAAATTCCACTTGTTAGCTATGAAGACATCCTTTCAGCAATTCACTGATTCGAACCTCCTTGGACATGGAGGTTTTGGCAAAGTTTACAAGGTAGATGAAAGTGGTACTTACAATAGAACATTTTTATTATAGAATAGGAAACAAACATAGTTACCTTTCAAATGTTATCTGAGTCTAGAAAGTTCCCTTGACTCAATATGTTTCTACAATTGCTCCCCAAGTCAACCCCTGACTGGCACTCTCTGGCAATAGCTAGACGAATGCTGATTTTGTGACAACAAACCTTTCCTTGCAACAGTACCAGAAGAATGCTACTAGCACTCCCCAACAATGAAACTAGAAGAATGTTGTTGACGGCCCACCAGGGCGTGGGTTCGCAACAGTTTTCGAGGGTAGAGTATTCAACCCAAATTTGTTGGTACGCCAGACAGGAGGTGAGAGAATACTCTCGAGTATTAGCAGCTGAATTTGTCTGATTCAACCGCACCTGAAAGATTAGTATCTGCAAGCAAAGTAGTAACAACAAAGTAGTATGATAACAACAGTGTCAGAAACGATCTGTTGACGGCAGACTATTCCTAACGATTGTATCAATGGAGCCAAGTTGCCTCGTTGACGGAAATTGTTAGTTCCCGTCAACGACCAGCGAATCAAAAGTGTAGCAGGTAGCAGCAGTGTAACGAGTAACAGTAGTGGCAAGGAACAGCAGTAGTGACATCAGTAGCAAGTAGCAACAGTAGCAAGCGACAATAGTAGAAACAGTAGCAGCAGAGCAAGACAAGTAACATGAGTAGTAGGACAAACTCGTAGGCAATGGGTCGATGATTTGTTTGGATGATATTCATCATGCAACAGCTATAACACGGAGAGATATGTGGCTAGCTCCCGTTCGTCAATGTGATGTAGGCATGCATCCCGTTTGTCGTCATACGTGCTTAGGGAAAAGAATTTGCATGACATCTATTGTCCATCCCTCCCGTGGCAGCGGGGTCCAAAAGGAAACTATGGGATATTAAGGTTCTCCTTTTAATAAAGAACCGGACCAACGCATTAGCACTTGGTGAACACATGAACTCCTCAAACTATGGTCATCATCGGGAGTGGTTCCGGTTATTGTCACTCCGGGGTTGCCGGATCATAACACATAGTAGCTAACTACAACTTGCAAGATCGGATCTAAAACACACATATATTGGTGACAACATAATAATTTCAGATCTTAAATCATGGCACTCGGGCCCTAGCGACAAGCATTAAGCATGGCAAAGTAGTAGCAACATCAATCTCAGAACATAGTGGATACTAGGGATCAATCCCCATCAAAACTAACTCGATTACATGATAGATCTCATCCTACTCATCATCGCCCAGCGAGCCTACGAATAGATTACTCACGAACGACGAAGAGCTTCATGGAATTGGAGAGGGAAGAAGGTTGATGATGACGATGGCGACGATTTCCCCTATTCGGAGCCCAAAACGGACTCCAGATCTGCCCTCTAGATGAAGAACAGGTTGTGGCGGCGCCTCCGTATCACAAACGCAATGAAATCTTTTTTTTTTCTGGGACGAAAGTGAACTTATAGACCTGAGGTTGGGGGCAGCAGAGCTATGTGGGCCCACAAGCTTGCCCACCGCCACCAGGGGGGTGGCGGAGCCAGGGCTTGTGGCCCACTAGCCCACCCCCTCAGGTGGAACTTGGCGCAGATATTTTTCATATTTTCCAAAAGTGCTCCCCGTAAATTTTCAGGACGTTTGGAGAACTTTGATTTCTGCACAAAATAACGCCAAGGCAATTCTGCTTAAAACAGCGTCAGTCCAGGTTAGTTCCATTCAAATCATGCAAATTAGAGTCCAAAACAAGGGCAAAAGAGTTTGGAAAAGTAGATACGATGGAGACGTATCAACTCCCCCAAGCTTAAAACCTTGCTTGTCCTCAAGCAACTCAGTTGACAAACTGAGAGAGAAAGAAAAACTTTGACAAACTCTGTTTGATCTTGTTGTTGCAACTATGTCTAACTCATAACCAGAATTTCAGCAAGATCACAAGTTAACCACATAAGCAAGTGACACAAAGGTCTCATGGTAAACTAATATCAATGGCGTAATGAGCTAGCGAGCAAATAATAATGAGTTTCAAATACCAACACTTCAATCAAAACAAGCATGAAGCAATATGAATAGGTGGTATCTCGCTAGCTCTTTTTGAGACTGCAAAACATAAATGCATAGCACTTTCAAAGATCAAGGGCTGACTAAACATTGTAATTCATAGCAATGAAGATCCAGTCATAGTCATACTCAATATCAATGAAAAGCAAAGCATAAAAATGACAGAGGTGCTCTCTAATTGGTGCTTATAGAAGAGGAGGATGACTCAATAGGAAAATAAATAGACAGGCCCTTCGCAGAGGGAAGCATTGATTTGCAGAGGTGCCAGAGCTCAAGCTTTGGAAACAGAGATAATAATTTTGGTGGCATGCTTTCATTGTCAATGCAATGACCAAGAGTTCTCAATATCTTCCATGCTACTCATGCTATAGGCGGTTCCCAAACAGAAAAGTAAAGTTTGAACTCCCCCACCACCAATCAATCACACTCCACGGCTAGCCGAATCCTCGGGTACCGTCCATACTAACATCAATCCGGGGGGAGTCTTGTTTCACAGTTATGTTTTCGATTTAAGCGTGGAACTGGGCATTCCAATTACTGGCCCCATTCTCGTGAATGACAATGAATAAACACATGTCGAGGATAACACTCCTAGCATGAAATATACCAATAGCCCCCTGTCACCACATGAGCGGTTCGGGCATGCAAAACATATTATTTCTTGAAGGTTTAGAGAGTGGCACATGCAAATTTACTTGGAACGGCAGGTAGATACCGCAAATAGGTAGGTATGGTGGACTCATATGGCACAACTTTGGGTTTATGGGAGGTGGATGCACAAGCAGTATTCCCGCTTAGTACAAGTGAAGGCTAGCAAAAGACTGGGAAGCGACCAACTAGAGAGCGACAACAGTCATCAAAATGCAATGAGTTTGACTAGCATTGAATGCAAGCATGAACAGGATATAAATAACCATGAACACGAACATCATAGAGGCTATGTTGATTTTGTTTCAACTACATGCATGAACATGCGCCAAGTCAAGCAACTTGAAACATTCAAAGGAGAATACCATCCTATCATACTACGTCATAGTCATTTCAAAATCTATGTTGGCATTCAAGACAAACCATTATAAACTCCTAGCTAAATAAGCATGGCATCAGAAACTATGATCTCTAAGTTGTCATTGCAAACATGGTTCTCTCACAACAAAGCTAAATCTGGGTCGACAAGCTAGTCATATTTACAAAAACAAAATAGATAGAGTTCATACCAACTTTTCAGTCTCAGTCACTTCATCACATATCATCATTATTGCCTTTCATTTGCACGATCGAACGATGTGAACAATAATAAGTGTGCTCGTGCATTGGACTAAGCTGAATCTGCAGGCAAACACAAAGGAGAAGACAAAGTAATATGGCTCTTTGAAAGTTAAACAGGTAAGCATGCAAGAACCACTAAACATTGAAACCAATATCTTCTACCTTGACCCAAAGAAAAAGAAAACTATTTACACGGGAAAGCTCCCAACAAGAAAAAGAAGAAAGACATTTTTTTTGGTTTTTCTCAAAAGGACACAAAACAAGAAAACAAGAAAACAAAAATAAACTACCAGGGATAATACAGTGGCAAAGTGTAAACACCGGCTAACAAAGTGAAAGCATAAGCAAGAATGTAAAGTCGGTGAGAACACGTACTCCCCCAAGCTTAGGCTTTTGGCCTAACTTGGTCAACTCCCATGGATGGTCCTGGCGAAACCCAAAATCATAATGGGTGTTATACGGGAGTGCTGCAGCCACTGCCTGAATAGCTGCCTCACGAAGTCGAGCAACCGTCACCTCCCTCTCATACTCCTCTGCCTCTCCTATGGTTATGTAGTATCTTCGTTTTACCTGAAAGTCAAAGAAAGCAGGAGCAGGAAGGGTATTATGGAAAACACGTTGCCGGTTAAATATCAAGCGGTATAGGAGGGATCCATGATCTCTCTCAAGGAACTGGTAGCGTGTTAGAGCGACACGATCAAGGTAGGCTGTATGGAGAGGAGGGTCTTCTGGACGGATGGATACTCCAAGAAAATTTGCCAAGCGTGTAGCATAAACTCCACCAAAGAAATCCCCCTCACTGGCATTTTTATTCAGCCTCCTTGCTATTATAGCTCCCATATTGAAGCTCCTGTCACCTGTTACTGCGCTCTTAAGGATACTAAGATCAGAAGAGCATAGGTGACAATGTGCACCCTTGCCGTTAATGCACCTACCTATGAAGAGGGAAAGGTAGTGCAAGGCAGGGAAATTGATGCTTCCTATGGTGGCTTGCATGATATCTCTGGTTTCTCCAACATTTATACTGGAGACAAAGTCTCTGACCGAAGACTTAGAAGGATCATTAATACTACCCCCATCGGGTATCTTACAAATCCTATTGAAATCCTCCAAATCCACGGTATAGGATTTTATCATACACATCAAACAGTATGGATGAGTCACGGCCAACCAAAAATTTAAATCTACGCACAAAAGAGGCAGTGAGCATAGAATACTGTTCACATTTATCTGAGAGGAACTCTTCTAACCTGGCATTGCGGACAAGTGTATCAAACTCATCCTTGAAACCTGCTTCGATCATGAACTCATCGGAAGGCCATTCACATGGTTGCACCGGTGCGTCCCTTAGTTGAAAAGGTTTGGGCTCCCGAAAAGAAAGACGATGACCCTTCTTACTTGAGGAACCACCATGAAACTTCCTCCTGAACATAATTTCCTTTTGCTGAAATTTTTGAAGTTCAAGAGAAAAGTGAATGAAGACCCACCACACCTTGTAGCAACTACTGCTACTAGTGCCTAGAGACCGTATCACGCGCTAAAACTACTTGGGACCAGCTAAAATCAACATTTCTAGCTCAAGAACAGGGTCACCAAGGTAGCAAGAATACGCGAAGGATAAAGCACTGGAGCAAAAACTAATTGGACCAATGGAGGAGTCACTTACCAAGGAGTAATTTCCCCAAAACGATTCGGAGAATGGTGCTTTGAGCAAGGAGATCGAAAATCACAGCCAAATGAGCAAGAACACAGGTTTGAGCTGCGAAACAATTTTTTCTGGAGGTGGAAGAAGAGGCTGGGAGCTGGAATGAGTGGAGGGGGTCCCTGTGGGCCCCACAAGCTTGCCCTCCGCCACAAGGGGGTGGCGGTGGTAGGGCTTGTGGACCACTGGTCTGGCCCCCAGGCCAGCTCTCAGGCCCAGTAATTTTCAAAAAATCCATAAAAAAATCAGACTAAATTTTCAGGACCATCGGAGAACTTTTATTTTCGAGGTATTTTTTTCCGGGACGCTAAAACAGAAAACAGGAAAAACTAAAGTAATTCTATAATTTTCTTCTAAGCAATAGAAAATGAAAGCTTAAAACAGAGGTATGTGACTCTTTGATTCATCCATTTCATGGTCATCGAAAGAAATCCGTCAATGGGGTTGATCAAGTCCTCATGACAAAACCTTCTCGAATCGCAAGAGAGAACGGAGAATTTTCGAATAGCCACTAAGTCACCTCAATGGGGATATGTATCTCCCCAACAAGCAAATCATACTTCATCTTGACACGAGGAATAGGGCATTCAAAGCTCCCAATAAGAATCGATGAAGTCTTTTCGATAGCATTGATGCAATGTGCTTGATATCGTTTCTTCGGAAAGTGCACTGTGTGCTCATTACCGTTGACATGGAAAGTGACATTGCCTTTGTTGCAATCTATAACATCCCCTGCAGTGTTTAAAAAGGGTCTTCCGAGGATGACAGCCATGGCATCGTCCTCAGGAATATCCAAGATAACAAAGTCTGTTAAGTTAGTGGTATTAGCAACCACAACAGGCACATCCTCGCAAATGCCGATAGGGAAAGCAGTTGATTTGTCGGCCATCTGCAGAGAAATTTCAGTGGGTGTCAACTTATCCAATTCAAGTCTACGATAAAGAGAGAGCGGCATAACACTAACACCGGCTCCAAGGTAACATAAGGCAGTTCTTACGTAGTTTCCTTTAATAGAGCAAGGTATAGTGGGCACTCCGGGATCACCAAGTTTCTTAGGAGTTCCACCCTTGAAAGTGTAGTTGGCAAGCATGGTGGAGATCTCAAGATCTAGTATCTTCCGTTTATTAGTCACGATATCTTTCATGTACTTGGCATACGGAGACATCTTGAGCATATTAGTTAACCGCATTTGCAGATAGATGGGTCTTATCATCTCAACGGAGCGCTCAAAATCCTCATCATCCTTTTTCTTGGATGGCTTAGGAGGAAAGGGCATAGATCTCTGAACCCATGGCTCCCTTTCTTTACCATGCTTCCTAGCAGTGAAGTCATTCTTATCGTATTTCTTAGGTTGTGGGTTACCAGGATTAACCGAAGGTTCAATCTCCACATCCTCATCATTGTTGGATTGAGCATTATTATGAACATCACTGTTCATATTGTCACCAGGTTCATGTTCATCACCAGATTGTGTTTCTGCATCAGTCGCAGAAATATCATTAGGTTCTTTAGGTGTGACAGTATTTGGTGAACTGGCATGTAGGTTTCTATCATCCTTCTTCTTCTCCTTAGGATGACTGGGTGTATCAGCATTGATTCCTTGAGAATCTTGATCAATTATCTTAGGATGACCTTCAGGATACAAAGGTTCCGGAGTCATTTTGCCTCCTCTAGTAATGACTCTGACAGAGTTGTCATTTAATTCATTGAGCAAGTCATTCTGAGCTTTAAGTACTTGTTCTACCTGAGTAGTAATCATAGAGGCATGTTTACTCAGAAGCTTCAGATCATTGACATTTCTGTCTACACAAGCACTTAAATGGCTAAGCATACGAGTACTTTGTTCCAAATGTCTGCTAACATAATCATCGAAACTCTGTTGTTTGGCAACAAAGTTGTCAAATTCATCAAAGCATAGGCTAGCAGGTTTGTCAAAAGGAATATCATTCTCATCAAACCTACGCAGAGAATTCACTTCTACTACCTGTATCGAGTTATCGAGACCATGGATCTCTTCGATAGGTGGTAGATTTTTGACATCTTCAGATCGAATGCCTTTCTCTTGCATAGATTTCTTGGCTTCTTGCATATCTTCGGGACTGGGGAATAGAATACCTCTTTTCTTAGGAGTTGGCTTAGGAGGTGGTTCGGGAATAGTCCAAGCATTATCGTTGATCAAGATGTTATTCAGCAGGGTCTCAGTTTGTTCTACAATTTGTTCCCTAAAAACACAACCGACACAACTATCTAGGTGGTCTCTAGAGGCATCGGTAAGTCCGTTATAGAGGATATCAAGTATCTCGTTCTTCTTAAGAGGGTGATCACGCAAAGCATTCTGTAGCTGGACGAGCCTCCCCCAAGCTTGTGGGAGACTCTCTTCTTGGAGTTGAGCAAAGTTGTATATTTCCTGCAAGGCAGCTTGCTTCTTATGGGCAGGGAAATATTTCTCACAGAAGTAATAGACCATATCCTGGGGACTACTCACACATCCAGGAGCAAGAGAGGTGAACCAGGCTTTAGCGTCATCCTTTAGAGAGAAAGGAAACAGCTTAAGGATATAGTAGTGGCGGATCTTCTCCTCATTAGTGAAAAGGGTGGCTATATCGTGTAGTTTGGTAAGATGGGCTACGACCGTCTCAGACTTATAACCGTGAAAAGGATCAGATTCGACTAGAGAGATTATCTCAGGATCGACAGAGAATTCATAATCCTTATCGGTGATAAAGATATGTGAAGTGGCAAACTTCCGGTCGTATTTCATCCTAGCTTTCAGATATTTTTCCTTCCACTTGAGAAGTAATTTCTCAGCGTCATAGGCATCCTTACACGCAAGAAAATCCTCAGCTATCTCTCCCTCCATAACGCAACCCTCAGGTATATCAACCAATTCATATCTAGGAGAGCTAGATCTAACAGGAGCAAAAGCAGGTTCTATCTCAATAGTATCGGCATTTTCAGAAGCATCACGAGCATTGGCAGTAACTCTAGCAATATGAGCATCTAGGAATACCCCTAGTGGAACATCAGGCAAAGTAGTATCTCTAGCAGTATCAAGCATAGCATCATCAGGAAAAATAGGATCTCTAGCATCATCAGGCAAAGCAGTATGAGGCATAGCATCTCTAGCAATATCAGGCATAGCATCTCTAGCAGTATCAGACATAGTATCAAGCATAGTATCATCAGACATAGTATCAAGAATAGCATCTCTAGCAGAGCATCATAAGCATCATCAAGCACATGCGACATATAAAGATTTCTAGCAGGAGGTGATGTCGCAAACTTACTCATAACTGAAGGTGAATCAAGTGCAGAGCTAGATGGCAATTCCTTACCTCCCCTCGTAGTTGAGGGCAAGACTTTGGTTTTCGGATCCTTCAAATTCTGCATAGTGATCAGCAGATATAAATCCCAAGTAACTCAGAGAATATAGCAATACCTCCCCGGCAACGGCGCCAGAAAAGTGCTGACTGGCACTCTGTGGCAATAGCTAGACGAATGCTGATTTTGTGACAACAAACCTTCCCTTGCAACGGTGCCAGAAGAATGCTACTAGCACTCCCCAGCAATGAAACTAGAAGAATGTTGTTGATGGCCCACCAGCGCGTGGGTTCGCAACAGTTTTCGAGGGTAGAGTATTCGACCCAAATTTGTTGGTATGCCAGACAGGAGGTGAGAGAATACTCTCGAGTATTAGCAGCTGAATTTGTCTGATTCAACCGCACCTGAAAGATTAGTATCTGCAAGCAAAGTAGTAACAGCAAAGTAGTATGATAACAACGGTGTCAGAAACGATCTGTTGACGGCAGACTATTCCTAACGATTGTATCAATGGCGCCAAGTTGCCTCGTTGACGGAAATTGTTAGTTCCCGTCAATGACCAACGAATCAAAAGTGTAGCAGGTAGTAGCAGTGTAACGAGTAACAGCAGTGGCAAGGAACAACAGTAGTGACAACAGTAGCAAGTAGCAACAGTAGCAAGCGACAGTAGTAGCAACAGTAGCAGCAGAGCAAGACAAGTAACAACAGCAGAGCAAGACAAGTAACATCAGCAGTAGGACAAACTCGAAGGCAATGGGTCGGTGATTTGTTTGGATGATATTCATCATGCAACAGCTATAACACGGAGAGATATGTGGCTAGCTCCCATTCGTCAATGTGATGTAGGCATGCATTCCGTGTGTCGTCATACGTGCTTAGGGAAAAGAACTTGCATGACATCTATTGTCCATCCCTCCCGTGGCAGCGGGGTCCAAAAGGAAACTACGGGATATTAAGGTTCTCCTTTTAATAAAGAACCGGACCGACGCATTAGCACTTGGTGAACACATGAACTCCTCAAACTATGGTCATCACCGGGAGTGGTTCCGGTTATTGTCACTCCGGGGTTGCCGGATCATAACACATAGTAGGTAATTACAACTTGCAAGATCGGATCTAAAACACACATATATTGGTGACAACATAATAATTTCAGATATGAAATCATGGCACTCGGGCCCTAGTGACAAGCATTAAGCATGGCAAAGTACTAGCAACATCAATCTGAGAACATAGTGGATACTAGGGATCAATCCCCATCAAAACTAACTCGATTACATGATAGATCTCTTCCTACTCATCACCGCCCAACGAGCCTACGAATAGATTACTCACGAACGACGAAGAGCTTCATGGAATTGGAGAGGGAAGAAGGTTGATGATGACGATGGCGACGATTTCCCCTATCTGGAGCCCAAACGGACTCCAGATCTGCCCTCCAGATGAAGAACAGGTTGTGGCGGCGCCTCCGTATCGCAAACGCGATGAAATCTTTTTTTTTCTAGGACGTAAGTGAACTTATAAACCTGAGATTGGGGGCGGCAGAGCTGTGTGGGCCCCACAAGCTTGCCCACCGCCACCAGGGGGGTGGCGGAGCCAGGCTGGTGGCCCACTCGCCCACCCCCTCAGGTGGAACTTGGTGCAGATATCTTTCATATTTTCTAAAAATGCTCCCCGTAAATTTTCAGGACGTTTGGAGAACTTTGATTTCTGCACAAAAGTAACACCAAGGCAATTCTGCTGAAAACAGCGTTAGTCCAGGTTAGTTCCATTCAAATTATGCAAATTAGAGTCCAAAACATGGGCAAAAGAGTTTGGAAAAGTAGGTACGATGGAGACGTATCAACCCCTAATATGGATAATGTGGCATCTGTTTGTATAAGTAGATGACTTATGATCATTAGGAAAAATATGATGACTTAAGCGCTTGTCATCGTTGCTGTTGTTTGTTTTCTAACCAAAGGCTTTGCTAACATAACAATAAACACATATTTAGGTCGACGCCAAATTAGTGAAACTTGTCTGTGTTGATACCACATTGTCCAAAATCTATGTGGCTTAGTACGAGTTGGATTTGCACTAGTTTTTGATATCCAAGGTTATAAAGGGATAGTTTTAGTGTTGATAAAGTCTCCTAGGCTGGAGTTAAAAGGGGGCTAAATGCACTTCTTCATGTGAAAGGGTAATTTAATACATAAGTAAAAAAAGTTGGTTTCCATTTTTTGCTCAATTCAATAATATGTGCTCATGTAGGGCACACTAGAAAGTGGACATCAAGTTGTTGTCAAAAGGCCCACTAAGAGTTTTGGACAAGGTATAGTGGAGTTCAAAAATGAAGTGGTTCCAATCGCCAAACTGCAGCACAAGAACCTAGTCAGACTTCTTGGGTGTTGCATTCATGAAGATGAGAAGCTATTGGCCTACAAATACTTACCTAACAAAAGTTTGGATGCCTTTCTTTTGGTTTGTGTTTGTTCAATTATCACATTCATATATATTCTGAAGTGCTTGCATTGATCAAATTGATACTCATAGTGAATAGCTTTGTTTCATAATCGGGCGTGAAAGATTCTGCAAGAAAACATGTGCTCGGTTGGGTGACACGGTTCAAAAATACTTAAAGGAGTAGCAAGAGGCCTTCTTTATCTCCATCAAGATTCAAGATTAACAATAAATCACAGAGATCTTAAAGCACGCAACATATTATTGGACAGAAAAATGACTCCTAAAATTTAAGATTTTGGTATGGCAAGAACTTTTAGTGCAAACCAGAATCATGCAAACACTACACGGGTCGTGGGGACACATTAAGTAAGTACTGAATAAACAAATCCATTGAAATATAGCTTTTATGATTATGCACAAAATACTATATACATTCCTTACTAACTTGTTGCATGTTTTAAACGGTGGTTACATGTCGCCTGAACATGCGATGGGAGGTGCCTTTTCTATGAAATCAGACACTTGCGGCTACGGTGTTCTTATTTTGGAGATTCTTAGTGGCATGAAGATCAGTTTGTCTCTTCTCAGAACAAACTTTTCTAGCCTTTATAACCTATGTAATTATTATCGAATATACAAAATTATCAATAAGATCCTAGGCCCAAAAATTAATTTGGTGTGTGTGAATTATGTTATAGGTGGTTGTATGCTTTATGAGTTTACTATCTGAAATAATCAATAAGACCCTAGGCCCACAAAAAATTATTTAGTAACATGGTTTTGCGATGTACCTTCCTGTTTATATGAAAATTTCCATTCATGTTAATTGTTATCAGCATTCAATCGGATAGAATTTTGGTATAGAATTTTGGTTTGTGTGCAAATACCATTGTGGGGTACCTTTATTGTTGATGAAATGATTCCACATGACCCAAGAAATCGAAAAAGAAATGATTACGCATCCAACTCAATTATTTTAGGGGAACTCAATTTATTTTAATCCCGCAACACTAGCTCCATTGTGAGGACGACCTTCTCAAACAGATGGAAAAGATACACTCTATTCGGCCTTTTCCTCGCGTGTCATATAACTCAAGTGCACGTAGGGGCCAAAAGCCCATATGGCCGTCATCTGGTTCTCCAAAAAACAAATATGGCCGTCATCTAGACTAGCAGCAACCAATGGAAGCCCTTATTTGACCCTCTTTGCGTCAAATTGGTGGCGCCATGCACAGGGGCAACTCAACTGGGCCAACACATCAATATGTACCGCAGGACATAAAAGATGGCAAAAAAATAGAGGCGGGCACTCTGAGGATTCGAATCAGAGGCAAAATGTATGCGACCGCATATACGTAGCCACTCTAGTTCACTACTATAGTTGAAAGTAGTGCAGCGCATATATTATAGAACTAACCCGGACATGTGTACTGCAGCGAGCGGCAACCAGGTATTCTAGCGAACCGGAATTTAGTTGATGTATTGATTTTTTTATAGTGTACTTTCTTCAAATGTTTATATTTAAAAAAGTTTGAATACTTTTTGAACTTTAAAAAAATAGAGACAGAACCATTTTGAAAGGTTGAAAATGCAGAAATTGTTTTCGAGAACGTGAACCATTTTTTGAATTCATGAAAAAATTATGAATTTTAAAAAATGAAACCATGAACAGTTTCTAAATTTGCGAACAAATATTTGAAAAAGGGAACATTTCATGATATTCCGAACAAATATTTGAAACCACGAATATTTTCTGAATTGGTACAAAAAGGAATATTCCATGAAGTTCTAGACAAAAATTTGAAACCACGAACATTTTCTGAAATTCTTCATCATTGCTTAAAATTATGACCAAATTGTTAAGCCACAAACATTTTTTGAAATTTCTGAACATTTTTGGAATCTTCAACACTTTTCCAAGTTGATGAAACATTTTCCAAAAAGAACATTTTCTGGAGTTCCTGAACCTTTTTTTGAATTCTTGCTAAATATTAAAAATACGAACATTTTTTCTAAATTACTGTATATATTTGAAACTCAATTATATTTTTTATTTGCACACAAAATTTGAAAGCTGAACATTTTTTGGAGATCTCAACATAAGTTGAATTTTTCGGAAAATATTAAAGGAATATTTCAACTTTAAAAAGTAAATAATTATATAAAATAGGAACGAAAATAAATAAAAAGGAAATAAAATTATGAAATTCTGAGTTTTATTTTAATTTTTATAAAATAGGAAAATGAGAAGGAAACAGAAGGAACAGAAAAAGAAAAAAGAACGACATAGAAAAATAATAACGAAAAGAAGAAGAGAGAAAAGAACCCGGTTTTGGAACCTTATAACCTTCTAGAAGGTCCCAAAACCAAAAAAAAAACTGGCTGGAAACCACGTAGAAGATTCCCAAAGCCGGAATTGCTTTGAACGGGCCGGACCCGAAACGCTCGTCGATCTGCCCTACGCGTCGCCCCGAGTAGTTGCCTGAGCGAGCTTCCACCCCAAATCCATTTGGCTAGATCCGCGCCCGATTGCCGTGTCTCATCAAACTCCTCGAGCAACCCGAATTCCAGTCCACCGACGTCCAGGTCTAGCACCGAGGGGAACTCCTTGCCGTGGTCAGCGTCGGCACTCAGCATGTTAGACTGTATAGTTATCTGTACCTATACGTGTATATTGTAACGTACCCTTGGTACACCATCTATAAATATATGTGATAGGCCACCCCTAGAGGGTTGAGCCAGTTCCCCCAAAACCCTTTGTTTTACATGGTATCAGACTAGGTTAGGGTTTTCATCGCCGCCGCCGCCGTCGCCACGCCTCGGGCCGCCGCCGCTGCCGCGATCTCCTGGTCACCACCGCCGTTGTCCCGCCTCGGGCCGCCACTGCTACTGCGTGCCATCTGCTCCTCCGGCCGCTGCAATGACGACCACCTCCACCGCTTCCGCCTCCGCCGGCTTCCTTTAGGCCTCCCTCGCTGCGCTCCTCTCTCGCCCTATTGACGCCGCTGTTGCCGCCGCTCCGATCAGCACTCGCAGCGTCGGCTCCCTCTTCTCGGCGGCGTCGTTTTCGCCACCACCACCGGCTGCCGCACCTCCGGTGCCTGTGCTGCCTCTGGTTCCATCCTCAGGGACCCCCTCGGCGCCCGCTACGGTCGCCGCCCTCTCAGCGCCGATGGTCGCCGCCTCCACGACGCCCGCTATGGCGTCCTCCTTCGACGCCAACACTGCCCACATGCCGCCGCTGGTCGGTGCCCACGTGGCCGCGGCGGCTGCGGTGTATACGCCGCCTGTTGTCTTCACGCTGGGGAGTCTACCTGCGCCGTTCCAGTTCGGCCACCTCATCACCACCAAGCTATCTCCGGATAACTACGTGTTCTGGCGTGCGCAGGTTCTTCCACTCCTTGGGAGTCATTACCTCCTCGGCTACGTCGATGGCTCCTATCCGTGCCCTCCCGCGGCCGTGGATAGCGTCAATGGACCCGTCTACAACCCGGCGCATCGCGTCTGGACAGGGCAGGACCAGGCGAACCTCTCGGCTCTCCAGGGGTCGCTTACCCCGGAGGTTGCCGGGATGCTCGTCTTCGCCAAGACCTCTCACGAGGCCTAGACTATACTGGAGCGCTCCTTCGCATCGCAGTCGCACGCGCGTTCCAGTGCTCTCCGTCGCCAACTTGGCGAGTGCAAGAAGCTCGATGGCACGGCCACTGCCTTCTATCACAAGGTCAAGTCCATCGCCGACACTCTGGCCTCCATTGGCCAGCCTCTCACGGACACCGAGTTCAACTCCTACATCGTCAACGGTCTTGACGAGGAGTATGATGGACTTGTGGAGATCATCAACGAGCGTGGCACCACGTCTCCGATGCCCGCTCACGAGCTCTACTCGCGCCTTCTTCTCACCGAGCAGCGCGTGGAGGCGCGCCGCACTCATGGCCGAGGTATTCCCTCGGCGAACGCCGACTACAAGGCGGGACGTGGCGCTCCTGGCCTTGGTGTCCACTCGCCCCCCTCGGGCAAGGGTCCCACCGCGCCGCCTCTCTCGGCCCCCTCCTGCATCGTTGTCACGCCCAAGATGCGACCCTATCCTCAATTTGGCACGAGGGCCTCGTCAGGGATAGAAGCGCATCTCGTCGTGTCGCAAGAATGGATATCGTTACAAGTACATGTACTGAAAAGAAGAGATATATATAGAGTTGGCTTACACTCGCCACGAGCTACATCAGAGTCACATCAGTACATTACATAATCATCAAGAGTAAGAGCAGGGTCTGACTACGGACGAAAACAAACGACCAAAGAAGAACGACGTCCATCCTTGCTATCCCAGGCTGCCGGCCTGGAACCCATCCTAGATCGATGAAGAAGAAGAAGAAGAAGAAGAAGAAGAAGCTACTCCAAATGAACAATCAACGCGCTCGCGTCAAGTAACCTTTACCTGTACCTGCAACTGGTGTTGTAGTAATCTGTGAGCCATAGGGGACTCAGCAATCTCATTTCCAAAGGTATCAATACTAGCAAAGCTTAGTGGGTGAGGTATGGTTAAGTGGTGAGGTTGCAGCAGCGGCTAAGCATATATTTGGTGGCTAAACTTACGAGTACAAGAAATAAGAGGGGGAAGATCTACGCATAACGGACGAGAGATATTGATGATCAAATGAATGATCCTGTACACCTACCTACGTCAGACATAACCCCACCGTGTCCTCGATCGGAGAAGGAACTCACGAAAGAGACAGTCACGGTTACGCACACAGTTGGCATATTTTAATTAAGTTAACTTCAATTTATCTAGAACCAGTGTTAAACAAAGTTTCCACATTGCCACATAACCGCGGGCACAGCTTTCCGAAAGATTTAACCCTGCAGGGGTGCTCCAACTAGTCCATCACAAATTACCACAAGCCGCATAGGAATCCTCAATCACGAAGCTCGCGATCTCGTCGGATTCCCTAGTGGAAAACCTCAACTCTGAGATTACCCAAAGCATCACCGGAATCCCGATGCACAAGATATTCCGTCAAAGGTAAAACTAATACAGCAAGGCCGCCCGACGTGTCGATGATCCCGATAGGAGTCGCGTACCTCGTTCTCAGGACACGACGGATGGGTCACACTAGGAGAACCAAACCTCGGGTTGCCCCGCGGTGGCCCCGTAGTCTGCCAATTTGGACCAACACTCATGAGGAGCACTGGCCCGGGGTTGATTAAATTTCCTCGGGTGCCGGCAGGTCCCTATGCATTATTATTAGGTTATTAGGCAAATGTAGTACCAAATTTGGGCCTTGCCGGACCAGTCTTAATCTTAAACAAATTATCAAGGGGGTCCCCATAACAACCCCGATCGTGTTAGGAGCGCTCATTTATGGAACATAACACCGGTAGTCGGAAACTAAGGGGGCAAAGGTGGAACAAAACACCAGGCTAGAAAGGCCGAGCCTTCCACCTTTTACCAAGTATATAGGTCCATTAAATTAAATAGCATTAATATGGTGATATAACAAGGAACCCATGCTTTCGCATGGAAGCATCTGCACCTGCAACTAGCAACGCTAACACAGGGTTAAGCAAGCGGTGACATAGCCAATCAGTGGTTTGCTAGGTTGAACAGGTTGAAGGTTTTCATGGCATTGTTGAGAGGCTGATATTTAACATGTGGTAGGCAACGAGACATAATCGATAGCATCGAAATAACTAGCATGGCAATGATAGTAATGGTATCTGGGGAAATGGTCATCTTGCCTGAGATCCCGCTTGGAAGAAGAACGACTCCGTGAAGTCGGCGAACCAACGTAGTTGAACGGGTCCTCACATTCCGACACGCTTGCGGAAGTCTATCGAGACGAAGCAAACCGGAAACAAACATCAACACAGATATTCACCACACGATGCACAACATGGTGCACTAACTAAAATGATGCATGGATGCTCAATCCCAACTATGCACTTACACCAACCTACATAGGTGAACAAGTGCCACCTCATCACAAAGTGACACTTCTACATAACTGTTCAGAACTGGAAACTAGTGTCTCCATTGGATTCCTTGGGTTCTCCTATCCCAAATCCATATATTACACTGTTGTATATGCATGACGAAAAACACCACAAACAGCAAAAGGAAAACTACACAGGATCGAACTCCGATATTAACAAGAACAGGGGTTGTTCTTGATATGCCAGATTGGGCATATTCCTCTCCTGGAATATTTCAGATTTGGAGATACCTCATAAATACTACAGAAAAACAATATTCCTATCATCACCAGGGGGGTCCCACTGGCCATGCACACCAGGGCCCCTAGTTGGTGTATGCAAATGGGCCTGGAACCCACAACACACACACCCACAGATCCACGCACAAACATAAAAGAATAAAATGTGCAAGTGGGGGAATCGAACCCTCGACCTCACGGTTGTGTGCGTGTTGTGCCTACCACTAGGATAGCCGATCATACTTTTCGAAATAGGAGAGCTAAGTTAACTGAACAGCAACTCTAATGAACCTGAAGAAAACAACACTAGGCTGGCTGGCGCTCGTGGAGAAGTGCATATTAAAAATGGAGAAATCACAACAACAAAATGGGGACATGTGGGATTCGAACCCCAGTCCACTGCTATGAAATTGGTTGCGCTAACCACCCGGCTACTGACTTGCTCATGGAGAGCTTCAAAGTCTACAGCAATTAACCTGCTATAACCGAACAGATCTGGAAAAAAAGGCAGAGTTCAGGCTGAAGCTGCTCACATCGGGGAAACAGCTACCGGCGGCCACAGCGAGACGAAGCAGAGGAGGGATAGGGCGAGCTCGAGGGGGCAAGGTCCTAGGCGAGGGAGTCCCGTTCCCGGTGCTGGGGCGCTCAACGAAGCTCCGGCGGCCACAACGCGCACCATCACATGGGGCTGCTGACAAACTAGAAACAACAAAGGGGAGTTTCAGATCAGAGGAAAAAAAAGGAGGAAGGAGGAGAGGGTGGCACGATGGGGCACCAGCTTGGCTCGGATCGACATGTACAGGGGGCGCTGGCTTGCTCGGCTTCGAATCCACTCGGAGTTGGGGCGCAGTCCCACAACAGGCTGCTCCATCGAAGCCACAAACGAGCCTGGAGCTCCTGACCATAGAAACGAGAGAGGGAGAGAAGAGCATGAGCAGAAGTCACGGGGAAGGAGAGGAGGGGATGGAACTCTAGTACCAGGCCTGGAAGGCGAGGTGGGCGCACAAGGCGCTGGCTGCTCGCCGGAGGAGCGAGGCGGTGGCTCCCATGAGTGGCGCCACGCGGTTGTCCTGCACGGGGGGGGGGGGGGGGAGAGTGAAAAAGGTGAGAGAGAGAGGAAGGGGAAAGGAAGAGAAGGAGGACCGGGGTAGGGAGAGGAGCGGCGAGGTCCTACCTGCGCGAGCTCACCGACGGCGGTCAGAGCTCCTCGCGGCAGCGGGTTGTTTCTGGACATACCCGGAGGCGCGAGCACCATAGAAAGCGAGCGAGAGGAGAGGAGGGGCCTGGTCGAGGCTGGCCAGAGGTGGCGCTCGATGGTGACCTCCTGCTCAAGCCAGGAGCGCAGAGGGAGGCGCGGGGCAGCTCGGGCTGCGGGCGGGGCGCAGCACGAGATTGAGGAGGGGATCGGCTCTGGTTTTGGCTCGTCATAGATCTAGTGCCTGATTGGATCGGGGGATCCCGATGTGGGAGATGGGACAAAGGGGTGGCGGCGCCGGTTGGGACAGGCTCCTAGTTTTAGGTTTTGGATTGATTTAGACTAGGGCCCAAATATATAGCTAGTGGGCTAGGTTTAGGTTCATCTCGACCCTCCGTTTTAGAGCGGATGGTCGAGATAACTAGGTTAGGGAATCCAGTTGATAAACCGGTGACGGTTTGCGGTAAAACGGGGTTGATCCGGACCCCATGGTCATGAGCGTACTTTCGGGTCCGGGGGGGTTTCGGACTGGGCTGCGCGTAGGGTCGGTGCACTGTGCAGAGGGTCTAGGCGGAGATGAGAGGGAAAAAGGGCAGCGCGACAACGCGATTTAAAACACCAGGACACGTCCGACGATAGACCGAATATGGTGCCGCTACGGTCGACCGTTCGGGCACCAGACGGACTCCGGTTGCGACGAAACTTGGCAGGCGGCCTACCTATATTAAAATAACACCGCACGTCAAATCTCAACCCAAACAGAGAAAATTGTCAGCACACTTTTAAAACAGGGTTTCGACGATGCCGCGGGCGCGTGCGTGTGTGGTCGGGCTCAGAATGAACAACGACGTGAACCGGCAACTAACAACGGATGCAAGTTTTGAAAACTGGCGGCAACGAAGATGCTGATGCAATGCAGATGATGCGCATGATGCGATGTTGATGCGACAAATAAAATAAGACACACAACAAAAACGGAATAGAAGGGGAATCTTCTGAAACGTCGGTCTCGGGCTGTCACAACTCTCCTACACTACAAGAGGATCTCGCCCCGAGATCCAAGAATGAAAGGGGGAGAGGATGAGAAAGAACAAGAGGTTAAAACTTAGTCGCTTCTTTGACAAATGAGTGAAACCAACGATCCTTGAAGGTTGCAAAGAGATGAGGACTGATATGAGAAAGAAGCAAGAATTCACGGAAAATTTCGGCAGCACTTCGGTAGGAAAATGGGACAAAAAAAATTCGATAAGAAGAGAGATTTACACAATATACATAACAAACAACTAAATAGAGCAAGGGAACACCATGATCTTGATAGAACAACATAATAGACCCAAAGAGCAACATCACAAAGCCTCCGGAACAATAGAATAGGGACTAGCTCATACGGAAGAAGAGGATGAAGAAAAGAATGACAACTATCATCACAATAGAATTGAAGAGCCTCCGGACACAGAATTGACGTAGTGGTTGGAAAACCACCAACGAAAAACAAGATAGTAGTGGGCTTATGAAAATCATCTCAACAAATATGAGATGACAACCAACCACTAAAAGAAACAAGGATAGTTGAAAGCAAATATATCAAAACTTCTTACACCAAGAGGATATATTGAGAACTTGGATTAACGACAAGCACCATGATAGCAACAATCCATAGGAAAAGCTTTAGGTGAAATCCAAACCAAGATAGCTCAATGAAGAAATCATGGGTTGAAAATATCTCATGACCATAGAATTGGTAGTTTTAATTATCTCATTCTTGAAAGGAAATTTCTTCGAGGCTCCTACACTAACAAGAATGTTATAATACCACCTTAAAGGATAAAGGAAGAACAAACGCACTTGGAAATGCAAGATAAGAAAACTTGAGGTTCTCCAATAGAATCTTGAAGAACACTTTGAGAATGAATTGATATCATGATGAACCACCATGAAGGACCTCCGTAAGAATGATGCAACGATATGAAGGTAGAAAAGAATTAGATTATGACCTTGCCAAGATTTAGATGAAGCCTCACAAAGAGATACTTAAAAGAATTTGGAACTCCGGAAAAAGAAAGATAGGCACTTGAGAAAAGAATTGATATCATGAGCCCTCCGGAAGAAGAATTGAAATCTCTTGGAAGAAGGAAGAACAAGAATAAGGATTATGTTATGCTTATCCTTCATCAAGTTAAATTGACGACAATCAACGGATTTAGCATACCACTTATTCTTCTTGAAGGAAACTTGAAGAGATAGATAGATATGCACCACATGAAGTAAAAATTAAGGAAGCACCGATAAGAATTCACACTGAATGGGAATACCACGAATTAATGGAGAAACAAGAGAATGAAGGGATCATAAGCCACAAGAGAAAAAAAACTTGAACAAGGCACCGGATAATTGAGAGATGAACGAAGAGACAACAATTGAGAATAATTGAGGATGAAAGCTGAAAGCTGAGAACGAAGAATCTTCTAAAATGATGGCCTTCGGAGGATCGAGAAATAAAACAACTCAGAAATGCACCGGATAGCAAGAAAGGGGTACTCATGATTGACAACAATTGAGAAGATGCACGAAGCTGAAATGATGAATCTCCAAGAGAATGGACCAAGATTCGAGAGAAACACTCCTTCGAATTTGCAAGCTGAGAATGATGGCGAGGAACAACACCAAGAATAATGAGACACTCCAGAATAAAGAAGAATGAAAGGTTGAGCCAAATATGAGAATTAATTCAAATAGATCTTTAAGTAAGTAATATGACTGATGGAAATCATACTTACGTCATAGTTGAAAAGAATTAAAGACCTCCAGAAAGATTAGAGAGCTATATAAGATCCTGGGAAAAACCTGTGGGTTATGGGCCTACTCAAAGAAACCACCGTTAGAAAAAATTGCTAGAAAGAGAGATATTGCACCGGTATGAAGAGAACTAGATGAGGTTGAGAACCTCGAAATAATTAAAAGAATTGAGAACAAGAATTCTGAGATGACTTCAATGCTCCGGATAGACTAGAGAGAAATGAACAACAGGATAGGCTGACAAGAAACTCCAACATGGGAAAGAATTTACAAGGATGAAACGGATACGATGACCACGGATAACTGAATTGAGTTCACCAGAAAAGATAACAAGACTGAAAAAAATGAACACGAAGCTCCTGAGAATCATCACAATGAATCACCGGGTAAGAGAGAAAATAACACATAGCGGAAGCACAATGAAAAGAAAATTGAATCACTGAAGAAAAGGGTGGGAGGGCGGGGAAAAACAAAGACAACTTCAGACAGATGAGACGAACTCCGGAAAGAATTGAGAATGATCTGCAAAAACTGGAGAAGATTGAATTCAGTTGCAGAGAAGCACACCGGTTGGAAAAGAATTGATACGATTTCTCCGGTTGAAAAGGAATTGACATGATAATTGATAGAGCAAAAGAATTTGCATTCTCACATAAGAATATGAGAACACCGATTAGGAAAGATCTCAAAACACCATTGACATCGAAGCAACTTGAATTATCATAGTTCCACAAAACAAGGGTGTGGCTTACGAAACAAGCCAGAACAAACTCATGAGAAAGATTTCGTCCGATATTTTCATGGACAGGATCGCACGGGCTCGATTTTTACAGTAGCCATCAAGTGCAAGGCAGTGCACCCGACATACGAAGCGTCCCCGAGTCGTAGCAAGCTACAAGGACTCTTTAAGACACAACGTGTACCGCTGTAAGTCGACCGTGAACAAACGAATCCACTAGATGTCGAACCCCAACCTAACATCATGCATTTGTTGGAAGATTGTCCTATAAGCAACTACTTGAATTCCCACCTAAGTATTCCCGAAATATCTGGTCATGCAATCTGGTACACGGATACAAGGAGTAATAATCACACAACTCCTATACTAACCCGTCAACTGTATCACATCCGTCAACACACGACCAAAATCTCGGACCTTCATCTACAATAGACCCTCGTGATCACAACGATACAAAGTATGGCAGTACTCCCGAACAATCTGCACCAGTACTGGGGACATCGGGGTTATCTCGCCACTACTAGTATTGAAGCAATTACGAACATCCTTCGTTCTGAGATAGTAAGAAATCTGAATGATAACGATGTGCTCAAGAATCCCCTGGAGCTCAACTCCCCTGAAACTCAAAGCAGATAGGAGGCACCAAGACAGAACTCCGTCACATCGGCATCATATAGATTCCAAAAATATCCGCGTGATCCTAAAAGAATTTTGAGTGAGAAGAGGAGTAGAATTAAATTATTACGTCAAGATTCATCACCAGAGCATAGAAGAGGAGAAAAAAGAATCCTACTCTCCGATATATAACTAGACTCAAAGAAATTTTTCACTAGACTCGACTCGGCCAAGTTCGATCAATCAAGGGGGCTCCTAGGTCGGTCCTTGCTCTGATACCAACTTGTCACGCCCAAGATGCGACCCTATCCTCAATATGGCACGAAGGCCTCGTCAGGGATAGAAGCGCATCTCGTCGTGTCGCAATAATGGATATCGTTACAAGTACATGTACTGAAAAGAAGAGATATATAATAGAATTGGCTTACACTCGCCACAAGCTACATCAGAGTCACATCAGTACCTACATATTCATCAAGAGTAAGAGCAGGGTCCGACTACGGACGAAAACGAAGGAGAAAAGAAGAACGACGTCCATCCTTGCTATCCCAGGCTGCCGGCCTGGAACCCATCCTAGATCGAAGAAGAAGAAGAAGAAGAAGCAACTCCAAATGAACAATCAACGCGCTCGCGTCAAGTAACCTTTACATGTACCTGCAACTAGTGTTGTAGTAATCTGTGAGCCGCATGGGACTCAGCAATCTCATTTCCAAAGGTATCAAGACTAGCAAAGCTTATTAGGTGAGGTATGGTTAAGTGGTGAGGTTGCAGCAACGGCTAAGCATATATTTGGTGGCTAACTTACGAGTACAAGAAAATAAGAGGGGGATGATCTACGCATAACGGACGTGAAGTACTGATGATCAAATGAATGATCCTGAACACCTACCTATGTCAGACATAACCCCACCGTGTCCTCGATCGGAGAAAGAACTCACGAAAGAGACAGTCACGGTTATGCACACAGTTGGCATATTTTAATTACGTTAACTTCGAGTTATCTAGAACCAGTGTTAAACAAAGTTTCCACGTTGCCACATAACCGCGGGCACGGCTTTCCGAAAGATTTAACCCTGCAGGGGTGCTCCAACTAGTCCATCACAAATTAACACAAGCCGCATAGAAATCCTCGATCACGAAGCTCGCGATCTCGTCGGATTCCCTAGTGGAAAACCTCAACTCTGAGATTAACCAAAGCATCACCGGAATCCCGATGCACAAGATATCTCGTCAAAGGTAAAACTAATCCAGCAAGGCCGCCCGGCGTGTCGACGATCCCGATAGGAGCCGCGTATCTCATTCTCAGGACACGACGGATAAGCACAGCGTACGGTGGCCTGCTAGAAATCTCCCGAGTTGCCCCAGGTTGGCCCCGCAAACGGCTCTAGTTTTGGACCAGCACCAACAGCACTGGCCCCCCTGTATTATGTTGAATTACTCCTCGGGTAGCGCTAACTTCCTATGCATTTCAAATTAACAGAATTATTATGTTGGGCAAATAGTACCAATGTTGGGCCTTGCCAGACCAGCTTTAATCTAAAACGAATTATCAAGGGGGTCCCCATAACAACCCCGATCGTGTTAGGAGCGCTCAATTATGGAACATAACACCGGTAGCCGAAACTAAGGGGGCAAAGGTGGAACAAAACACCAGGCTAGAAAGGCCGAGCCTTCCACCTTTTACCAAGTATATAGGTGCATTAAAATAAATAGCATTAATATGGTGATATGACAAGAGACCCATGTTATCACATGGAAGCTACTGCACCTGCAACTAGCAACGCTAACAACATGGTTAAGCAAGCGGTAACATAGCCAATCAGTGGTTTGCTAGGTCGAACAGGTTGAAGGTAATCATGGCATTGTTGAGAGGCTGATGTTTAACATGTGGTAGGCAACGATACATAATCGATAGAAGCGGTAATACTAGCATGGCAATGATAGTAATGGTATCTGGGGAAATGGTCATCTTGCCAGAGATCCCGCTTGGAAGAAGAATGTCTCCGTGAAGCAGACCAACCGACGTAGTCGAACGGGTCCTCACATCCGACACGCTTGCGGAACTCTAACGAGACGGGGAAAACCGGAAACACAAATCAACACACGGAATTCACCACACGATGCAAGACACACATGATGCATGAACGGTCTAATGCACGGCATGACAATCACAACAATCAAACACTACACATTAAGTGAAGCTCGATATGCAATGAGGTGTATATCGACGAAGCTCCACGTTTAATTATTTAGTTCATTCCTGTTTATTAACACGGCAAAATTAAAATGTTGTTAACATGGCACGGGGTGAAGCACAAATTAATCTACCTAGCTAGGCATTTTAAATGAGACCGGAAACGTCATATAGCATCTCCGAAATGACCCCACGTGTTAAAACTTAATTCTGTCCAGATTTGTCCTAATCACATTTTAGGTTTGTTAAACAGGAAAACAAAGTGGAGCATGTGATTCTACTCATCGTTCTACTCGATTTACATATATGGCTCATCTCCAACGGAGGTACGGTTAAATAGTTATGGATAAAGCGGTATTAGCACGACATGACACGCAAAACGAAACAAAAAACAAGCTTAACAGTTTTAATCATGCATGGGAGCTGAAAAATACTGATGTACGCAAAAATCTACACGATATACATATATCACTTATCGCGATCCAACGCACGGCTTAACAGTTACGGACGTTCTAAAACATACTACAACGGAAAAAAACACAAGGTGAAAATACTATGGGCATATGGGATTTGATCCCATGACCTCATGTATATAAAGGCGTACTGCTAACTAGCTGGGCTGGCTACTTATACACGAAATAAGTGGGCTTCTACACTAAATGAAACTGCGCATCAGCTCTTCCTCGAAGGAGAAATATGCAGAAAAAAGAATGTGCAGCCGTGGGGTTTCGAACCCAAGACCTCCTTGGTGCAGACCAAGGAACTAACCAGCTAGGCTATGAAGTGACTATGCAAAATCAGGGTTGTAGCGTTAGAAGAACCAATCATGTCCAGATTCCGACGAAACTGAAAAATGAAACAGCTCTGTACCTGCAACTTGCAACTGGGACGAAGCATGAGCGGGATTGGCTTGGGGATGAGGTTCTACGGCGCGGGAATGATGGGGATCAATAGATTCGGGACTGGGGGTTCCATTCCCGCTGACGAGGGCTCGATCCGACGCACGAGCACATGGAGAGGTCCAACTCCTTCTTGCTAGCGATGCTGTACCTGAACCAGCGAGAGAAGAAATTCAGAGAGAGACTCGAGGGGAGAGGGAAGGAGAGGAGCAGAGAAGGGCGATGGGTGAAGCGGGGCTCCGGCCTGAGGTTCGTCGGCGGCAAGGTCTGACGGCAAGCTCCGGGTTGCCATGGCGCTGCTGCAGCCTGAAGAAAGAAATAGACAGAGAGAGATTCAGAGAAGAAACACTGGAAGGAAGAAAAAAAGGGAGAGAGATGAGCAGAGAGATGACCCAGGGAACCGACGCCTGGCAGCCCTCCGGTGGCTGGCCGGCGTGAGGCGGCGAGGAGGGGGAAACAGCGGGGCGCTGCGGGTGCAGCTGCTCCTGCTGATGCGTCGGGGCGAGGTGGAGCTGGACGAGCGGCTGGAAGACTTGGGGCTGCGCGCGCAAGGCGGACGCTCGCTGGATGGGTCGCCGGTGGCGCTCCGGCCGACGTCTCCGGCGAGCTTGAGGGCGGAGGGGGCTGCGGGTGCTCCAACTGTTGGATCGAGGCCCTGCTCGATTCAGGAGGTGGCTGAGGTGCTCAGTGGTTGGCTACAACAGGATCAACAATGGATGGATGGATTTCGGTGGCTGGCTTCGGCTTGCTGCGGTGGATCTGGGGAATTGGCTGGAGGCGCTCATGGATGGAGTTGGATCGGGAGGAGATCCCGAGGAGGGAGATGGGACAAGGGGTGGCGGCGGCTGGGTGATTGGATGGGACAATCCTCCTAGATTTAGGGTTGGGTGCTATTTATATAGCTAGGTTAGGGCTAGGTTCATCTAGACCCTCCGATTTAGATCGGATGGTCAGGATAATTAGGTTAGGGAGTCCAATAGACAAACCGAAGACGTTTTGCGGTAAAACGGTGTTGATCCGGACCCAACGATCATGATCGCCGGGTTCGGGTTCCGGGAGGTTTTCGGACTAGGCTGCGCGTAAGGTCGGTGCACTGTGTAGAGGGGCTCAGCAGGGATGAGAGGGAAAACGGGCAACCGGGAATCGAGTTTAAAAAAAACCGAAATGTCCGACAATTTACTTGTTATAGTGCCGCTATATAATAAACGACACGGGTAACAAATGAGCTCCGATCGCAACGAAACTTGACAGGCGGCCTAGCTATATCTAATCATGACCGCGTGCCAAGTTTCACCTCGATCAGAGAAAGTTTTGCGCACACTTTTAAAACAGGGTTTTGACGATGCCGCGGACGCGTGCGAGTGCGGTCGGACTCGGAACGAACAACGACGAGAACCGACAACTAACAACGAATGCAAGTTTTGAAAACTGGCGGCATGGAGATGCCGATGCAATGTTGATGATGTGCATGATGCGATGATGATGCAACAAAAGAAAATAGACACACGACGAAAACAGAATAGAAGGGGAATCTTCTGGAACGTCGGCATCGGGCTGTCACAACTCTCCTACACTACAAGAGGATCTCGCCCCGAGATCCAAGACTGAAAGGGGGAGAGGATGAGAAAGAACACGAGGTAAAACTTAGTCGCTTCTTTGACAAACGTGTGAAACCAATGATCCTTGAGAGTTGCAAAGAGATGAGGAATGATATGAGAAAGAGGCAAGAATTCACGGAAAATTTCGGCAGCACTTCGGTAGGAAAATGGGACAAAAAATTCGATAAGAAGAGAGAATTAGACAATATACATGACAACCAACTAAATAGAACAAGGGAACACCATGATCATGCTAGAACAACAAGATAGACCCAAAAGAGAAATATCACAATGCCTCCGGAACAAGAGAATAGGAACTAGCTCATACGGAAGAAGAGAAAGAAGAAAAGAATGACAACTATCATCACAAATGAACTTGACAAGCACCCTTGCGAGAAGAATTGAACGGAGTTGTTGGAAAACAACAACGAAAGAACAAGACAGTAGAGGGCTTATGAAAATCATCTCAACAAATATGAGGTGACAACCAACCACTAAAAGAAACAAGGATAGCTTGGGAGCAACAAGAAATGCACACTTCTTACACCAAGAGGGTACATTGAGAACTGGGATTAATGACAAGCACCATGATAGCATAATCCATAGGAAAAGCTTTAGGTGAAAACCAAAGCAAGATAGCTCAATGAAGAAATCATGGGTAGAAATATCTCATGATCATAGAATTGGTGGTTTAATTATCTCATTCTTGAGAGGAAATCTCTTCGAGGCTCCTACACTAACAAGAATGCTATAATACCACCTCAAAGGATAAAGAAAGAACAAATGCTCTTGGGAATGCAAGAGAACGGATATTTGAGGTTCTCCAACAAGAATCTTGAAGAACACTTGAGAATTGATTGAAACCTTGATGAACCACCATGAAGGACCTCCGTATACAAATGAATGATACCACGATATGAAGGTAGAAAAGAGTAAGATTATGACATTGCCAAGATTTAGATGAAGTCTCACAAAGATATACTTAAAAGAACTTGGAACTCCGGAAAAGAAAGATATGCACTTGAGAAAAGAATTGATATCATGAGCCACTCCGGAAGAAGAATTGAAATCTCTTGGAAGAAGGAAGAACAAGAATAAGAATTAAGTTATGCTTATCCTTCATCAGTTTAATTGATGACAAGCAACGGATTTAGCATACAACTTATTACTCTTGAAAGAATCTTGAAGAGATAGAGAGATAAACACCACTTGAGGCATAATTGACGGACGCACCGGTAAGAATTCACACTTGAATGGGAACACCACGAATTAATGGAGATACATGCAAATGAAGAGATCATGAGCCACCTGAGAGAAAACTAGAACAAGGCACCGGATAATCGAGAGACGACGAAGAGACAACAATGGAGAAGAATTGAGGATGAAAGCTGAAAGCTTAGAACGAAGAATCTTCTAAAATGATGGCCTTCGGAGGAACGAGAAATAAAAACAACTCAGAGAAGCACTGGATAGCACGAAAGGGATTACTCATGATTGACAACAAATGAGAGGATACACGAAGCTGAGATGACAGTCTTCACAAGAATGGAACAGGACTGAGAGAAACACTCCTTCGAATTGCAAGCTGAGAATGATGACGAGAACAACACCAAGAATACTGAGACACTCCGGAATAATGAAGAATGAAAGGTTGAACCAATATGAGAATTAATTCAAATAGATCTTGACGAAGGGATACGACTGATGGAAATCATACTTACGTCATAGTTGAAAAGAATTAAAGGTCTCTGGAAAAGATTAAAAGAGCCAGGTAAGATCCTCGGAAAAACCTGTGGGTTATGGGCCCACTCAAAGAAACCACCATAGAAAAGATTGCTAGAAAGATTGATATTGCACCGGTACAATTGAAGACTAGATGAGGTTAGCACCCCGAAATAATTAAAAGAATTGGAAATAAAAACCTCTGAGATAACTTCAGCACTCCAGATGGAATAAAGAGAAATGACAATAAGGAGACTGATGAGAATTTCTAACATGGGAAAAATTACAAGGATGAATAGGATACAATGAACACGAATAATTAAATTAAATTCACCGGAAAAGATGACAGAATGAATAAAGATGAACACGAAGCTCCTCATAAACTTCACAATGAATCACTGGGTAAGAGAGAAAGAACAGACAGCGGAAGCACAAAGAAGAGAAAACTCTTGGATGAAAATTGAATCACTGAAGAAAAGGGTGGGAGGGCGGGGAAAACAAAGACAACTTGAGACAGATGAGACGAACTCCGGAAAGAATTGAGAGAATGATCTGCAAAAACTGGAGAAGATTGAATTCAGTTGCAGAGAAGCACACCGGTTGGAAAAGAATTGATACGATTTCTCCGGTTGAAAAGGAATTGACATGATAATTGATAGAGCAAAAGAATTTGCATTCTCACATAAGAATATGAGAACACCGATTAGGAAAGATCTGAAAACACCATTGACATCGAAGCAACTTGAATTATCATAGTTCCACAAAACAAGGGTGTGGCTTACAAAACAAGCCAGAACAAACTCATGAGAAAGATTTCGTCCGATATTTTCGTGGACAGGATCGCACGGGCTCGATTTTTACAGTAGCCATCAAGTGCAAGGCAGTGCACCCGACATACGAAGCGTCCCCGAGTCGTAGCAAGCTACAAGGACTCTTTAAGACACAACGTGTACCGCTGTAAGTCGACCGTGAACAAACGAATCCACTAGATGTCGAACCCCAACCTAACATCATGCATTTGTTGGAAGATTGTCCTATAAGCAACTACTTGAATTCCCACCTAAGTATTCCCGAAATATCTGGTCATGCAATCTGGTACACGGATAAAAGGAGTAATAATCACACAACTCCTATACTAACCCGTCACCTGTATCACATCCGTCAAGACATGACCAAAATCTCAGACCTTCATCTACAATAGACCCTCGTGATCACAACGATACAAAGTATGGCAGTACTCCCGAACAATCTGCACCAGTACTGGGGACATCGGGGTTATCTCGCCACTACTAGTATTGAAGCAATTACGAACATCCTTCGTTCTGAGATAGTAAGAAATCTGAATGATAACGATGTGCTCAAGAATCCCCTGGAGCTCAACTCCCCTGAAACTCAAAGCAGATAGGAGGCACCAAGACAGAACTCCGTCACATCGGCATCATATAGATTCCAAAAATATCCGCGTGATCCTAAAAGAATTTTGAGTGAGAAGAGGAGTAGAATTAAATTATTACGTCAAGATTCATCACCAGAGCATAGAAGAGGAGAAAAAAGAATCCTACTCTCCGATATATAACTAGACTCAAAAAAATTTTCACTAGACTCGACTCGGCCAAGTTCGATCAATCAAGGGGGCTCCTAGGTCGGTCCTTGCTCTGATACCAACTTGTCACGCCCAAGATGCGACCCTATCCTCAATATGGCACGAAGGCCTCGTCAGGGATAGAAGCGCATCTCGTCGTGTCGCAAGAATGGATATCGTTACAAGTACATGTACTGAAAAGAAGAGATATATAATAGAATTGGCTTACACTCGCCACAAGCTACATCAGTACCTACATATTCATCAAGAGTAAGAGCAGGGTCCGACTACGGACGAAAACGAAGGAGAAAAGAAGAACGACGTCCATCCTTGCTATCCCAGGCTGCCGGCCTGGAACCCATCCTAGATCGAAGAAGAAGAAGAAGAAGAAGCAACTCCAAATGAACAATCAACGCGCTCGCGTCAAGTAACCTTTACCTGTACCTGCAACTAGTGTTGTAGTAATCTGTGAGCCGCATGGGACTCAGCAATCTCATTTCCAAAGGTATCAAGACTAGCAAAGCTTATTAGGTGAGGTATGGTTAAGTGGTGAGGTTGCAGCAGCGGCTAAGCATATATTTGGTGGCTAACTTACGAGTACAAGAAAATAAGAGGGGGATGATCTACGCATAACGGACGTGAAGTACTGATGATCAAATGAATGATCCTGAACACCTACCTACGTCAGACGTAACCCCACCGTGTCCTCGATCGGAGAAAGAACTCACGAAAGAGACAGTCACGGTTACGCACACAGTTGGCATATTTTAATTACGTTAACTTCGAGTTATCTAGAACCAGTGTTAAACAAAGTTTCCACGTTGCCACATAACCGCGGGCACGGCTTTCCGGAATATTTAACCCTGCAGGGGTGCTCCAACTAGTCCATCACAAATTACCACAAGCCGCATAGAAATCCTCGATCACGAAGCTCGCGATCTCGTCGGATTCCCTACTGGAAAACCTCAACTCTGAGATTACCCAAAGCATCACCGGAATCCCGATGCACAAGATATCTCGTCAAAGGTAAAACTAATCCAGCAAGGCCGCCCGGCGTGTCGACGATCCCGATAGGAGCCGCGTATCTCGTTCTCAGGACACGACGGATAAGCACACCGTACGGTGGCCTGATAGAAATCTCCCGAGTTGCCCCAGGTTGGCCCCGCAAACGGCTCTAATTTTGGACCAGCACCAACAGCACTAGCCCCCCTGTATTATGTTGAATTACTCCTCGGGTAGCGCTAACTCCCTATGCATTTCAAATTAACAGAATTATTATGTTGGGCAAATAGTACCAATGTTGGGCCTTGCCAGACCAGCTTTAATCTAAAACGAATTATCAAGGGGGTCCCCATAACAACCCCGATCGTGTTAGGAGCGCTCAATTATGGAACATAACACCGGTAGCCGAAACTAAGGGGGCAAAGGTGGAACAAAACACCAGGCTAGAAAGGCCGAGCCTTCCACCTTTTACCAAGTATATAGGTGCATTAAAATAAATAGCATTAATATGGTGATATGACAAGAGACCCATGTTATCACATGGAAGCTACTGCACCTGCAACTAGCAACGCCAACAACATGGTTAAGCAAGCGGTAACATAGCCAATCAGTGGTTTGCTAGGTCGAACAGGTTGAAGGTAATCATGGCATTGTTGAGAGGCTGATGTTTAACATGTGGTAGGCAACGATACACAATCGATAGAAGCGGTAATACTAGCATGGCAATGATAGTAATGGTATCTGGGGAAATGGTCATCTTGCCTGAGATCCCGCTTGGAAGAAGAATGTCTCCGTGAAGCAGACCAACCGATGTAGTCGAACGGGTCCTCACATCCGACACGCTTGCGGAACTCTAACGAGACGGGGAAAACCGGAAACACAAATCAACACACGGAATTCACCACACGATGCAAGACACACATGATGCATGAACGGTCTAATGCACGGCATGACAATCACAACAATCAAACACTACACATTAAGTGAAGCTCGATATGCAACGAGGTGTATATCGACGAAGCTCCACGTTTAATTATTTAGTTCATTCCCGTTTATTAACACGGCAAAATTAAAATGTTGTTAACATGGCACGGGGTGAAGCACAAATTAATCTACCTAGCTAGGCATTTTAAATGAGACCGGAAACGTCATATAACATCTCCGAAATGACCCCACGTGTTAAAACTTAATTCTGTCCAGATTTGTCCTAATCACATTTTAGGTTTGTTAAATGGGAAAACAAAGTGGAGCATGTGATTGTACTCATCGTTCTACTCGATTTACATATATGGCTCATCTCCAACGGAGGTACGGTTAAATAGTTACGGGTAAAACGGTATTAGCACGACATGACACGCAAAACGAAACAAACAACAAGCTTAACAGTTTTAATCATGCATGGGAGCTGAAAAATATTGATGTACGCAAAAATCTACACGATATACATATATCACTTGTCGTGATACAACGCACGGTTTAACAGTTACGGACGTTCTAAAATATACTACAACGGAAAAAGACACAAGGTGAAAATAATATGGGCATATGGGATTTGATCCCATGACCTCATGTATATAAACGCGTACTGCTAACCAGCTGGGCTGGCTACTTATACACGAAATAAGTGGGCTTCTACACTAAATGAAACTGCGCATCAGCTCTTCCTCGAAGGTGAAATATGCAGAAAAAAGAATGTGCAGCCGTGGGGTTTCAAACCCAAGACCTCCTTGCTGCAGACCAAGGAACTAACCAGCTAGGCTATGAAGTGACTATGCAAAATCAGGGTTGTAGCGTTAGAAGAACCAATCATGTCCAGATTCCGACGAAACTGAAAAATGAAACAGCTCTGTACCTGCAACTTGCAACTGGGACGAAGCATGAGTGGGATTGGCTTGGGGATGAGGTTCTACGGCGCGGGAATGAGGGGGATCAATAGATTCGGGACTGGGGGTTCCATTCCCGCTGACGAGGGCTCGATCCGACGCACGAGCACATGGAGAGGTCCAACTCCTTCTTGCTAGCGACGCTGTACCTGAACCAGCGAGAGAAGAAATTCAGAGAGAGACTCGAGGGGAGAGGGAAGGAGAGGAGCAGAGAAGGGCGATGGGTGAAGCGGGGCTCCGGCCTAAGGTTCGTCGGCGGCAAGGTCCGACGGCAAGCTCCGGGTTGCCATGGCGCTGCTGCAGCCTGAAGAAAGAAATAGACAGAGAGAGATTCAGAGAAGAAACACTGGAAGGAAGAAAAAAAAGGAGAGAGATGAGCAGAGAGATGACCCAGGGAACCGACGCTTGGCAGCCCTCCGGTGGCTGGCCGGCGCGACGCGGCGAGGAGGGGGAAACAGCGGGGCGCTGCGGGTGCAGCTGCTCCTGCTGATGCGTCGGGGCGAGGTGGAGCTGGACGAGCGGCTGGAAGACTTGGGGCTGCGCACGCAAGGCGGACGCTCGCTGGATGGGTCGCCGGTGGCGCTCCGGCCGACGTCTCCGGCGAGCTTGAAGGTGGAGGGGGCTGCGGGTGCTCCAACTGTTGGATCGAGGCCCTGCTCGATTCAGGAGGTGGCTGAGGTGCTCAGTGGTTGGCTACAACAGGATCAACAATGGATGGATGGATTTCGGTGGCTGGCTTCGGCTTGCTACGGTGGATCTGGGGAATTGGCTGGAGGCGCTCATGGATGGAGTTGGATCGGGAGGAGATCCCGAGGAAGGAGATGGGACAAGGGGTGGCGGCGGCTGGGTGATTGGATGGGACAATCCTCCTAGATTTAGGGTTGGGTGCTATTTATATAGCTAGCTTAGGGCTAGGTTCATCTAGACCCTCCGATTTAGATCGGATGGTCAGGATAATTAGGTTAGGGAGTCCAATAGACAAACCGAAGACGTTTTGCGGTAAAACGGTGTTGATCCGGACCCAACGATCATGATCGCCGGGTTCGGGTTCCGGGAGGTTTTCGGACTAGGCTGCGCATAAGGTCGGTGCACTGTGTAGAGGGGTTCAGCAGGGATGAGAGGGAAAACGGGCAACCAGGAATCGAGTTTAAAAAAAAACCGAAATGTCCGACAATTGACCGGCTATAGTGCCGCTATATAATAAACGACACGGGTAACAAACGAACTCCGATCGCGACGAAACTTGACAGGCGGCCTAGCTATATCTAATCACGACCGCGTGCCAAGTTTCACCCCGATCAGAGAAAGTTTTACGGACACTTTTAAAACAGGGTTTTGACGATGCCGCGGACGCGTGCGAGTGCGGTCGGACTCGGAACGAACAACGACGAGAACCGACAACTAACAACGAATGCAAGTTTTGAAAACTGGCGGCACGGAGATGCCGATGCAATGTTGATGATCTGCATGATGCGACAAAAGAAAATAGACACACGACGAAAACGGAATAGAAGGGGAATCTTCTGGAACGTCGGCATCGGGCTGTCACAACGGGGGGGGAGAGTGAAAAAGGTGAGAGAGAGGAAGGGGAAAGGAAGAGAAGGAGGACCGGGGTAGGGAGAGGGGTGGCGAGGTCCTACCTGCGCGAGCTCACCGACGGCGGTCGGAGCTCCTCGTGGCAGCGGGTTGTTTCTGGACATACCCGGAGGCGCGGGCACCATAGAAAGCGGGCGGGAGGAGCGGAGGGGCCTGGTCGAGGCTGGCCAGAGGTGGCGCTCGATGGTGACCTCCTGCTCGAGCCAGGAGCACAGAGGGAGGCGCGGGGCAGCTCGGGATGCGGGCGGGGCGCATCACGAGATTGAGGAGGGGATCAGCTCTGGTTTTGGCTCGTCATGGATCTAGTGCCTGATTGGATTGGGGGATCCCGATGTGGGAGATGGGACAAAGGGGTGGCGGCGGCGGTTGGGACAGGCTGCTAGTTTTAGGTTTTGGATTGATTTAGACTAGGGCCCAAATATATAGCTAGTGGGCTAGGTTTAGGTTCATCTCGACCCTCCGTTTTAGAGCAGATGGTCGAGATAACTAGGTTAGGGAGTCCAGTTGACAAACCGGTGACGGTTTGCGGTAAAACGGGGTTGATCCGGACCCCATGGTCACGAGCGTACTTTCGGGTCCGGGGGGGTTTCGGACTGGGCTGCGCGTAGGGTCGGTGCACTGTGCAGAGGGTCTAGGCGGAGATGAGAGGGAAAATGGGCAGCGCGACAATGCGATCTAAAACACCGGGACACGTCCGACGATAGACCAAATACGGTGCCGCTATGGTCGACCGTTCGGGCACCAGACGGACTCCGATTGCGACGAAACTTGGCACGCGGCCTACCTATATTAAAATAACACCGCACATCAAATCTCAACCCAAACAGAGAAAGTTTTCAACACACTTTTAAAACAGGGTTTCGACGATGCCGCGGGCGCGTGCGTGTGTGGTCGGGCTCAGAACGAACAAGGACATGAACCGGCAACTAACAATGGATGCAGGTTTTGAAAACTGGCGGCAACGGAGATGCCGATGCAATGCAGATGATGCGCATGATGCGATGTTGATGCGACAAATAAAATAAGACACACGACGAAAACGGAATAGAAGGGGAATCTTCTGAAACGTCGGTCTCGGGCTGTCACAATCGTCCTCTGGGGGGGTCGTCCTACCCGGGAGTGCCAGCTCTGCGGACCTGCGGGTCACTATGCCTCTAAGTGTCACTGCCGCTTCCAGAAGAGCTTCCTCGGCCTCTACAACGACGGCAAGGACTCGCGCAACAACGAGCGTCGGGCACAGTTGGCTGATAAGCCAGCACCTCGGGAGCAGCACGGACACACGCAGTCCTACCCCGTCGACCCCCACTGGTACATGGACAGTGGGGCTACGGATCACCTCATGAGCGAGCTCGGCAAGATCCACTCTCGTGAGGCCTACCACGGCACCGACAAGGTTCACACCGCCAATGGAGTAGGTATGCGCATCTCTCATATTGGTCAAGCATCTCTTCTCACTGGCCATACAAATAGGAGTCTTCAGCTTCGTAATGTCCTTAGAGTTCCTGCTGTGACGCGCAATCTCCTTTCAGTTCCTAAGCTTAATGCTGATAACAATGTTTTCTGTGAATTTCACCCTTTTGATCTTTTTATTAAGGATCGGGCCACGAGGGACGTTCTTCTTAGCGGACGGCTATGCCAGGCTCTCTATCGTCTGGAGCATCCTGGCGTCTTTCGGGTTTTTATTGGAGTTCGTGCTTCGTCGTCACAGTGGCATGCTCGTCTTGGTCATCCTGCCACTCCTATCGTCCGTCATATTTTGCGTCGTCATGAGCTTCCTAGCATGTCTAGTAATAAAGATGTAGCAGTGTGTGATGCTTGTCAGCAAGGGAAGAGTCATCAACTTCCTTTTTCACAGTCTAGTCATGAGGTCAAACATCCTCTTGAACTTGTCTTTTTAGATGTATGGGGTCCTGCCCAGACTTCTACCAGTGGTCATAATTATTATGTCAGTTTTATTGATCCTTAGAGTCGCTTTACTTGGCTTTATCTTCTTAAGCGTAAATCTGATGTGTTCCATATACTTGTTCAATTTAAAAAACATGTTGAACGCCTTCTCAAGCATAAGATTGTTCATGTGCAGTCAGATTGGGGTGGCGAATATCGCAACCTTGATTCCTTTTTCAGTTCGCTTGGGATCGCGCATCGCTTAGCATGTCCACATACACATCAGCTGAATGGTTCTGTCGAGGGTAAGCATCGTCATATTGTTGAGACTGGTCTTACTCTTTTGGCCCATGCATCTGTTCCCTTTCGGTTTTGGAGTGATGCCTTTACCACTGCATGTTTCCTCATCAACCGTACTCCCACTCGTGTCTTAGACATAAAGACTCCTATTGAACTCCTTCTTAATGAACAACCTGATTATACCTTTTTAAGGTGTTTGGGTGTGCTTGCTGGCCACATTTACATCCCTACAATAAACGTAAGCTGGAGTTTCGATCTAAGAAGTGTGTTTTTCTTGGCTATAGTTCCCTTCATAAAGGATACAAATGTCTTCATGTTTCCACAAATCGTGTCTATATATCTCGGTTTCCCTTTGCCAATTTACCTGTGTCCACCAATGAGTCGCCATCTATGCATACATCCTCTCTTGCCTCTGACCAATTTGATGATGTTGCATATGCTCCTATTTTGTTACCTAACCATGGTGCAGGTGTTGGTAGATGTGCAACGCCCGCGGTCTCCTGGAGACGCCGATCCGACCGGCCGACGCGCCTGCGCCCTTGCTGTCGCCAATGGCCTCTCGGCCCGCGTCACCCCAGGCGAGCCCTCGCCCCGCCTCGCCCGCGCGGCCGTCAACGCCCGTGTCACCCGTGGCGGGCACTAGCCCTGCCTCGCCCGCATGCTCTCCGCCGGTTCGTGCGTCGGCGTCGTCCAGCCCCTCGCCGGCTGGGCACCCTTCGCCGACGCCCAGCACTTCGCCGCCTGGGTCTTCCTCACCGACGCCCAGCCCCTCGCCGTCTGGGTCTTCTTCACCGACGCCCAGCCCCTCGCCGGCTGGGTCCTCTTCGCCGACGCCCAGCCCCTCGCCGGCTGGGCCTTCTTCGCCACCGCCCAGTCCCTCACTGACTGGGCCCTTGCCGGCTCCTGTGGTCTCCCGCCCGCACACGCGCAGTCGCAGTGGTGTTGTGTGCCCTCTTAAGTGCACTGACGGTACTGTTGCGTGGTATGCCTTTTGCATGACTGCTGCTATGAGTATTCCTCATTGGAGAGAGGCCATGGAGCAGGAGTACCACGCTCTTCTTCACAATGAGACGTGGACTCTTGTTCCTCCACCACCTCGAGTCAACGTCATTGATTCTAAATGGGTCTTCAAGGTGAAAAAGCATTCTGATGGGTCTATTGAGCGCTACAAAGCGCGTCTTGTTGCCAGGGGATTCCGGCAGCGCTAGGGTCTTGATTATGAGGACACTTTCAGCCCTGTGGTCAAGCCTACTACTATCAGGCTCCTTTTGTCCCTTGCAGTTACTCGAGGTTGGTCTCTCCGTCAGCTTGATGTGTAGAATGCCTTTCTTCATGGCTTATTGGAGGAGGAGGTTTATATGCGACAGCCTCCTGGTTTTTCTGATCCTGATCGTCCTGATTATCTATGTCGTCTTACCAAAGCACTCTATGGTCTGAAGCAAGCTCCTCGTGCTTGGCATGCCCGCCTTGCAACAGCTCTTCGTGCTCATGGTTTTGCACCGTTTACTGCTGATTCATCATTATTTCTTCTCCAGAAGCCTAAGGTCACTATGTACTTGCTGGTTTATGTAGATGATATCATTCTGCTCAGTTCTTCACAGTTTGCTGCTGACGCCCTTGTTCGTGCTCTTGGTACTGATTTTGCTGTCAAAGATCTTGGGAGACTTCACTACTTTCTGGGTGTGGAAGTGGCTCCTCGGGCTGATGGTCTTGTTATGACACAGAAGAAGTACTCATTGGACTTGTTGCAGCGAGCTGGGATGCTTAAGTGCAAGACGACCACTACACCTATGTTGTGACAGCCCGATGCCGACGTTCCAGAAGATTCCCCTCTCTTTCCGTTTTTCGTCGTGTGTCTATTTTTATTTGTCGCATCATGCGCATCATTAGCATTGCATCGGCATCCTGTTGCCGCCACTTTTTGAAAACCTTGCATTCGTTAGTAGTTGCCGGTTCTCGTCGTTGTCCGTTCTGAATCCGACCGCACACGCACGCGCCCGCGGCATCGTCGAAACCTTGTTTTAAAGTGTGCGTAAAAATTTCTCCGATTGAGCTGGAACTTGGCATGCGGTATTAATTTAGTGTAGGTAGGCCGTCCATCAAATATCACCGCGATCGGAGCTCGTTTGTTACCCGTGTCGTTTATTATATAGCGGCACTATAACCGATCAATTGTCGGACGTTTCGGTATTTTAAACTCTGTCACCGGGTTGCCCGTTTTCCCCCTCTTCTATGCCTAGCCCCTGTGCACAGTGCATCGACCCTATGCGCAGCCCAGTCCGGAAACCTCCCGGAACCCGAACCCGGCGGTCATGTCCATTGGATCTGGATCAACCCCGTTTTACCGCAAACCGTCATCGGTTTGTCCATTGAACTCCTCAGCCTATTTATTCTCAATCGTCCGATCAAATCAGAGGGTCCGGATCAAGCTCGAAATTCCGCTAGCTATTTAAGCAGATGAAACCCTAGAACCTAGGACCCCTGTCCCATCCATCAAATCCTCCCGTGTCCAGCGCCGCCGCCACCCATTCTCTCGAGTTGCCCCGGTCCAAAATTCTCCTGTGCCCCGACCGCGTCCCTCGTCTTGCGCGCCGGCCAATGGAGCTCGCTCGTGCCCCGAGCGCCTTGTGCAGCCGCCTCGATCAACAGCACCAGGTCAAGTTGTGTTGGAATTATGCCCTAGAGGCAATAATAAATGTATAGTTATTATTATGATTCCTGTATCAAGATAATAGTTTATTATCCATGCTATAATTGTATTGAATGAAGACTCATTTACATGTGTGGATACATAGACAAAACACCGTCCCTAGCATGCCTCTAGTTGGCTAGCCATTTGATCAATGATAGTCAGTGTCTTCTGATTATGAACAAGGTGTTGTTGCTTGATAACTAGATCACGTCATTGGGAGAATCACGTGATGGATTAGACCCAAACTAATAGACGTAGCATGTTGATCGTGTCATTTTGTTGCTACTGTTTTCTGCGTGTCAAGTATTTATTCCTATGACCATGAGATCATATAACTCACTGACACCGGAGGAATGCTTTGTGTGTATCAAACGTCGCAACGTAACTGGGTGACTATAAAGATGCTCTACAGGTATCTCCGAAGGTGTTGGTTGAGTTAGTATGGATCAAGACTGGGATTTGTCACTCCGTGTGACGGAGAGGTATCTCGGGGCCCACTCGGTAATACAACATCACACACAAGCCTTGCAAGCAATGTAACTTAGTGTAAGTTGCGGGATCTTGTATTACGGAATGAGTAAAGAGACTTGCCGGTAAACGAGATTGAAATAGGTATGCGATACTGACGATCGAATCTCGGGCAAGTAACATACCGAAGGACAAAGGGAATGACATACGGGATTATACGAATCCTTGGCACTGAGGTTCAAACGATAAGATCTTCGTAGAATATGTAGGATCCAATATGGGCATCCAGGTCCCGCTATTGGATATTGACCGAGGAGTCTCTCGGGTCATGTCTACATAGTTCTCAAACCCGCAGGGTCTGCACACTTAAGGTTCGACGTTGTTTTATGCGTATTTGAGTTATATGGTTGGTTACCGAATGTTGTTCGGAGTCCCGGATGAGATCACGGACGTCACGAGGGTTTCCGGAATGGTCCGAAAACGAAGATTGATATATAGGATGACCTCATTTGATTACCGGAAGGTTTTCGGAGTTACCGGGAATGTACCGGGAATGACGAATGGGTTCCGGAAGTTCACCGGGGGGGGCAACCCACCCCGGGGAAGCCCATAGGCATTTGGGGAGCCACACCAGCCCTTAGTGGGCTGGTGGGACAGCCCACAAGTGCCCAATGCACCAAGAGAAGACAAATCAAGAGGAAAGAAAAAAAAAGGGAAGGAGGTGGGAAGGGAGGGGGACTCCTCCCACCAAACCAAGTCCAACTCGGTTTGGGGGGGGAGTCCTCCCCCCCTTGGCTTGGCCGACTCCTTGGGGGTCCTTGGACCCCAAGGCAAGGCCCCCCCTAGCTCCTCCTATATATATGGAGCAATTAGGGCTGATTTGAGACGACTTTCTCACGGCTGCCCGACCACATACCTCCACGGTTTTTCCTCTAGATCGCGTTTCTGCGGAGCTCGGGCGGAGCCCTGCTGAGACAAGATCATCACCAATCTCCGGAGCGCCGTCACGCTGCCGGAGAACTCTTCTACCTCTCCGTCTCTCTTGCTGGATCAAGAAGGCCGAGATCATCGTCGAGCTGTACGTGTGCTGAACGCGGAGGTGCCGTCCGTTCGGTACTAGATCGTGGGACTGATCGCGGGATTGTTCGCGGGGCGGATCGAGGGACGTGAGGACGTTCCACTACATCAACCGCGTTCTCTAACGCTTCTGTTGTACGATCTACAAGGGTACGTAGATCACTCATCCCCTCTCGTAGATGGACATCACTATGATAGGTCTTCGTGCGCATAGGAAAATTTTTGTTTCCCATGCGACGTTCACCAACAGTGGCATCATGAGCTAGGTTCATGCATAGATGTCTTCTCGAGTAGAACACAAAAGGTTTTGTGGGCGGTGATGTGCGCTTTGCTGCCCTCCTTAGTCTTTTCTTGATTCCGCGGTATTGTTGGATTGAAGCGGCTTGGACCGACATTACTCGTACGCTTACGAGAGACTGGTTTCATCATTACGAGTAACCCCCTTTGCTCAAAGATGACTGGCAAGTGACGGTTTCTCCAACTTTAGTTCAATCGGATTTGACCGAGGAGGTCCTTGGATGAGGTTAAATAGCAACTCATATATCTCCGTTGTGGTGTTTGCGTAAGTAAGATGCGATCCTACTAGATACCCTTGGTCACCACGTAAAACATGCAGCAACAAAATTAGAGGACGTCTAACTTGTTTTTGTAGGGTATGATTGTGATATGATATGGCCAACGATGTGATGTGATATATTGGATGTATGAGATGATCATGTTGTAATAGAAATATCGACTTGCATGTCGATGGTACGGCAACCGGTAGGTGCCATAGGGTTGTCTTTATACTAACGTTTGTGCTTGCAGATGCGTTTACTATTTTGCTAGGATGTAGCTTTAGTAGTAATAGCATAAGTAGCATGACAACCCCAATGGCAACACGTTGATGGATGACCATGGTGTGGCGCCGGTGACAAGAAGATCGTGCCGGTGCTTTGGTGATGGAGATCAAGAAGCACGTGATGATTGCCATATCATGTCACTTATGAATTGCATGTGATGTTAATCCTTTTATGCACCTTATTTTGCTTAGAACGACGGTAGCATTATGAGGTGATCTCTCACTAAAATTTCAAGACGAAATTGTGTTCTCCCCGACTGTGCACCATTGCTACAGTTCGTCGTTTCGAGACACCACGTGATGATCGGGTGTGATAGACTCAACGTTCACATACAACGGGTGCAAAACAGTTGCGCACGCGGAACACTCGGGTTAAGCTTGACGAGCCTAGCATGTGCAGACATGGCCTCGGAACACATGAGACCGAAAGGTCGATCGTGAATCATATAGTTGATATGATTAGCATAGGGATGCTTACCACTGAAACTATACCCAACTCACGTGATGATCGGTCTTGGGATAGTGTAAGTGGATCATGAACCACTCAAATGACTAGAGAGATGTACTTTTTGAGTGGGAGTTTAGCATATAATTTGATTAAGTTGAACTCTAATTATCTTGAACATAGTCTAAATCCACTTTGAATATATTTGTGTTGTAGATCATGGCTCACGCGACAGTCATCCTGAATTTTAATACGTTCCTAGAGAAAGCTAAGTTGAAAGATGATGGAAGCAACTTTGTAGACTGGGCTCGTAATCTTAAGCTAATCTTACAAGCTGGGAAGAAGGATTATGTCCTTAATGCTGCGCTAGGAGATGAACCACCCGCTACGGCTGATCAGGATGTTAAGAACGCTTGGTTAGCACGTAAGGAGGACTACTCAATAGTTCAATGTGCAGTCTTGTATGGCTTAGAACCGGGACTTCAACGTCGCTTTGAGCGTCATGGAGCATTTGAGATGTTCCAGGAGTTGGAGTTTATCTTTCAGAAGAACGCCCGGATCGAGAGGTATGAGACCTCCGATAAATTCTATGCTTGCAAGATGGAGGAAAACTCGTCTGTCAGTGAACATGTGCTCAAAATGTCTGGGTACTCAAACCGTCTAGCTGAACTGGGGATTGAACTCCCGCAAGAAGCTATCACTGACAGAATCCTTCAATCACTGCCGCCAAGCTATAAAGGCTTTGTGTTGAACTACAACATGCAAGGGGTGAACAAGTCTCCCGGCGAGTTGTTTGCGATGCTGAAAGTCGCAGAGTCTGAACTCCGTAAAGAGCATCAAGTGTTGATGGTGAGCAAGACCACTAGTTTCAAGAGAAACGGCAAAGGCAAGAAGGTCAATTCGAAGAAGAGCGGCAAGCCTGTTGCCAATCCGCCGAAGAAACCCAAGGCTGGACCTAAGCCTGAAACAGAGTGCTTCTATTGCAAGGGTATGGGTCACTGGAAGCGCAATTGCCCCAAGTATCTGGCAGATAAGAAGGCGGGCAAAGAAAAATCAGGTATATTTGATATACATGTTATTGATGTGTACTTAACCGACTCTCGTAGTAGTGCCTGGGTATTCGATACCGGTTCTGTTGCTCACATTTGCAACTCGAAGCAGGAACTGCGGAATAGACGAAGGCTGGCGAAAGACGAAGTGACGATGCGCGTAGGAAATGGTTCCAAGGTTGATGCAATCGCCGTCGGCACAGTGTCACTTCAGCTACCATCGGGATTAGTGATGAACTTAAATCATTGTTATTTAGTGCCTGCGTTGAGCATGAACATTATATCTGGATCTTGTTTATTGCGAGACGGTTACTCTTTTAAGTCTGAGAATAATGGTTGTTCTATTTCTACGAGTAACATCTTTTATGGTCATGCACCGAATGTGAGAGGATTGTTCATATTGAATCTTGATAGCGATACGCATATACATAACACTGAGACCAAAAGAGTTAGAGTAAACAATGATAGCGCCATATTTTTGTGGCACTGTCGCTTGGGTCATATTGGTGTAAAGCGCATGAAGAAACTCCATGCTGATGGACTTTTGGAGTCACTTGACTTTGATTCACTTGACACGTGCGAACCATGCCTCATGGGCAAGATGACTAAGACTCCGTTCTCCGAAACAATGGAGCGTGCAAGTGACTTGTTGGAAATCATACATACCGATGTGTGTGGTCCAATGAGCGTAGAGGCACGCGGCAGATATCGTTATTTTCTCACCTTCACTTACGATTTAAGTAGATATGGTTATGTCTACTTGATGAAGCACAAGTCTGAAACATTTGAAAAGTTCAAGCAATTTCAGAGTGAAGTGGAAAATCATCGTAACAAGAAGATCAAGTTCCTACGTTCTGATCGTGGGGGTGAATATCTGAGTTTCGAGTTTGGTGCTCACTTAAGACAATGTGGAATTGTTTCGCAGTTAACACCGCCTGGAACACCACAGCGTAATGGTGTGTCCGAACGTCGTAATCGTACTTTGTTAGAGATGGTGCGATCTATGATGTCTCTTACTGATTTGCCGTTATCATTTTGGGGTTATGCATTAGAAACAGCTGCATTCACTTTAAATAGGGCACCATCAAAATCCGTTGAGACGACACCATACGAACTGTGGTATGGCAAAAGGCCAAAGTTGTCGTTTCTTAAAGTTTGGGGATGTGATGCTTATGTCAAAAAGCTTCAGCCTGAAAAGCTGGAACCCAAAGCGGAAAAATGCGTCTTCATAGGTTACCCAAAAGAGACAGTTGGGTACATCTTCTATCTCAAATCCGAGGGCAAAGTGTTTGTTGCTAAGAATGGAACTTTTCTCGAGAAGGAGTTTCTCTCGAGAGAATTGAGTGGGAGGAAGATAGAACTTGACGAGGTTGTCGAACCTCTCATCCCTCTGGATGGTGGCGCATGGCAAGGGGAAACCTCTGTCGTTGCGACGCCGGTTGAGGAGGAAGTTAATGATGATGATCATGAAACTCCAGTTCAAGTTTCTGTCGAACCACGTAGGTCGACGAGATCACGTGCTGCTCCAGAGTGGTACGGTAATCCCGTCTTATCAATCATGTTGTTAGACAACAATGAACCTGCTAGTTATGAAGAAGCAATGGTGGGCCCAGATTCCAACAAATGGCTAGAAGCCATGAAATCCGAGATAGGATCCATGTATGAGAACAAAGTGTGGACTTTGGAGATACTGCCTGAGGGCCGCAAGGCTATTCAGAACAAATGGATCTTTAAGAAGAAGACGGACGCTGACGGTAATGTGATCGTTTATAAAGCTTGACTTGTGGCAAAGGGTTTTTCACAAGTTCCAGGAGTTGACTACGATGAGACTTTCTCACCCGTAGCGATGCTTAAGTCCGTCAGAATCATGTTAGCAATAGCTGCATTTTTCGATTATGAAATCTGGCAGATGGATGTCAAAACGGCGTTCCTTAACGGTTTCCTTAAGGAAGAGTTGTATATGATGCAACCCGAAGGTTTTGTCGATCCTAAAAATGCTGACAAGGTGTGCAAGCTCCAGCGATCCATTTATGGACTGGTGCAAGCATCTCGGAGTTGGAACAAACGCTTTGATGAGGCGATCAAAGCATTTGGGTTTATACAAGTGGTTGGAGAATCTTGTATTTACAAGAAAGTGAGTGGGAGCTCTGTGGCGTTTCTAATATTATATGTGGATGACATATTACTGATTGGAAACAACGTAGAGCTTTTGGAGAGCATAAAAGGTTACTTGAATAAAAGTTTCTCTATGAAGGACCTAGGAGAAGCTGCTTACATTCTAGGCATTAAGATCTATAGGGATAGATCAAAACGCCTGATAGGACTTTCACAAAGCACATACCTTGATAAAGTTTTGAAGAGGTTCAAAATGGAACAGTCCAAGAAAGGGTTCTTGCCAGTGTTACAAGGTACGAGATTGAGTAAGACGCAGTGCCCAGCAACTGATGAAGATAGAGAGCATATGCGCTCCGTCCCCTATGCTTCAGCCATAGGTTCTATCATGTATGCGATGCTGTGCACTAGACCGGATGTTAGCCTGGCCATAAGTATGGCAGGTAGGTTCCAGAGTAATCCAGGAGTGGATCACTGGACAGCGGTCAAGAATATCCTGAAGTACCTGAAAAGGACTAAGGAGATGTTTCTCGTGTATGGAGGTGACGAAGAGCTCGCCGTAAAAGGTTACGTCGATGCAAGCTTTGACACAGATCCGGACGACTCTAAGTCGCAAACCGGATACGTATTTATTCTTAATGGGGGTGCAGTAAGCTGGTGCAGTTCCAAGCAAAGCGTCGTAGCAGATTCTACATGTGAAGCGGAGTACATGGCTGCCTCGGAGGCGGCTAAGGAGGGTGTCTGGATGAAGCAGTTCATGACGGATCTTGGAGTGGTGCCAAGTGCACTGGATCCAATAACCTTGTTCTGTGACAACACTGGTGCCATTGCCTTAGCAAAGGAACCAAGGTTTCACAAGAAGACCAGACACATCAAACGATGCTTCAACCTAATCCGCGACTACGTCGAGGAGGAGGACGTAAATATATGCAAAGTGCACACGGATCTGAATGTAGCAGACCCGCTGACTAAACCTCTTCCACGGCCAAATCATGATCGACACCAGAACTGTATGGGTGTTAGATTTATTACAATGTAATTCACATGGTGATGTGAGGGCTAGATTATTGACTCTAGTGCAAGTGGGAGACTGTTGGAATTATGCCCTAGAGGCAATAATAAATGTATAGTTATTATTATGATTCCTGTATCAAGATAATAGTTTATTATCCATGCTATAATTGTATTGAATGAAGACTCATTTACATGTGTGGATACATAGACAAAACACCGTCCCTAGCATGCCTCTAGTTGGCTAGCCATTTGATCAATGATAGTCAGTGTCTTCTGATTATGAACAAGGTGTTGTTGCTTGATAACTGGATCACATCATTGGGAGAATCACGTGATGGATTAGACCCAAACTAATAGACGTAGCATGTTGATCGTGTCATTTTGTTGCTACTGTTTTCTACGTGTCAAGTATTTATTCCTATGACCATGAGATCATATAACTCACTGACACCGGAGGAATGCTTTGTGTGTATCAAACGTCGCAACGTAACTGGGTGACTATAAAGATGCTCTACAGGTATCTCCGAAGGTGTTGGTTGAGTTAGTATGGATCAAGACTGGGATTTGTCACTCCGTGTGACGGAGAGGTATCTCGGGGCCCACTTGGTAATACAACATCACACACAAGCCTTGCAAGCAATGTAACTTAGTGTAAGTTGCGGGATCTTGTATTACGGAACGAGTAAAGAGACTTGCCGGTAAACGAGATTGAAATAGGTATGCGGATACTGACGATCGAATCTCGGGCAAGTAACATACCGAAGGACAAAGGGAATGACATACGGGATTATACGAATCCTTGGAACTGAGGTTCAAACGATAAGATCTTCGTAGAATATGTAGGATCCAATATGGGCATCCAGGTCCCGCTATTGGATATTGACCGAGGAGTCTCTCGGGTCATGTCTACATAGTTCTCGAACCCGCAGGGTCTGCACACTTAAGGTTCGACGTTGTTTTATGCGTATTTGAGTTATATGGTTGGTTACCGAATGTTGTTCAGAGTCCCGGATGAGATCACGGACGTCACGAGGGTTTCCGGAATGGTCCGGAAACGAAGATTGATATATAGGATGACCTCATTTGATTACCGGAAGGTTTTCGGAGTTATCGGGAATGTACCGGGAATGATGAATGGGTTCCGGGAGTTCACCGGGGGGGGGGGGGGGGTAACCCACCCCGGGGAAGCCCATAGGCATTTGGGGAGCCACACCAGCCCTTAGTGGGCTGGTGGGACAGCCCACAAGTGCCCAATGCGCCAAGAGAAGAAAAATCAAGAGGAAAGAAAAAAAAGGGAAGGAGGTGGGAAGGGAGGGGGACTCCTCCCACCAAACCAAGTCCAACTCGGTTTGGGGGGGGGGGAGTCCTCCCCCCCTTGGCTCGGCCGACTCCTTGGGGGTCCTTGGACCCCAAGGCAAGGCCCCCCCCCCTCCCTCCTCCTATATATATGGAGCAATTAGGGCTGATTTGAGACAACTTTCTCACGGCTGCCCGACCACATACCTCCACGGTTTTTCCTCTAGATCGCGTTTCTGCGGAGCTCGGGCGGAGCCCTGCTGAGACAAGATCATCACCAATCTCCGGAGCGCCGTCACGCTGCCGGAGAACTCTTCTACCTCTCCGTCTCTCTTGCTGGATCAAGAAGGCCGAGATCATCGTCGAGCTGTACGTGTGCTGAACGCGGAGGTGCCGTCCGTTCGGTACTAGATCGTGGGACTGATCGCGGGATTGTTTGCGGGGCGGATCGAGGGACGTGAGGACGTTCCACTACATCAACCGCGTTCTCTAACGCTTCTGCTGTATGATCTACAAGGGTACGTAGATCACTCATCCCCTCTCGTAGATGGACATCACCATGATAGGTCTTCGTGCGCGTAGGAAAATTTTTGTTTCCCATGCGACGTTCCCCAACAAGTTGATGCCCTGTGTCTTCTCTCTTATCTACCTCTGCTCGACCTCTCTCTCTCTGTCTAATTTCTCATCTCTCCCTCTCTCTGTTTCTGCGTGACAGGAACGACAGGCATGGCTACGAGCACGAACGAAGCTCGCCGGGAGCGCGCCGTTGACCGGCCTCCCAGCACAGCCCCGCCGCATGCGCCAAGCCCGCTGCAGCAGGATCCCGTTGCCCTCTCCTTGCTGTGCTTCTCTCCTCCCTCTGTTTTTTCCCTCTCTCCTCTTTCTCTCACCTCCCTCTGCTTGCCATGACAGGGACCATCAACCCAACCCAGCGCCTCAAATCAGAGCTCCCTCCCTTGGGGAATGGGTTCCCTGCCTCCAGATGTGGTGGATCCCCCTCTTCCCGGCCGCACCACCCGACGGCATCGCCTCCGCCTTCGAGTTCGTCACCGGTGAGGAGCACAGGTCCATGGCGAAAGCCTTTTTATTCGGCTCAGATCCGTTCTGGTACTTTCATAATACCTAGCCATTCCACTGTGATGACACTCAGATAGCCTGTTAGCTGAACTGGTTACCGCGGTGTGCTCCAAACCGAGAGGGCCTGGGATCGAATCCCATTCCAGCCTCATTTTATTTCTGTCTTTGTTTTCAGTTTCGTTAGTAAAGTAAGGATCCGTTTGTTATCATATTGCTACAGTAGCCCGGCTGGTTAGCTCATCGATTTGCAACCGAGAGGTGCTGGGATCGAACCCCAGGCAACCCGATTTGTTTTGCTATTTTTTTTTCTCTCATGTGGTTGCGTTGCCTGCATAGGTAGCATAAGTAGGTTATTTCTCCTGTTAGGGCAGTGAAGTGAGCCTAGCTCAGTGGTGATTGTCCTGTTGCGCTGCAAGTAGGTAGTGGGTTCGAGTCCCCCTTCTTCCATGTTTTTTTCCCCTGTGCATTTTTTTGCCAAATCTGGCACATCAAGATCAGTGGGTTCGAGTCCCCCTTCTTCCATGTTTTCCCCCTGTGCATTTTGTTGCCAAATCTGGCACATCAAGATCAGCCCATGTTCTTGTTGTTAGCGTAGTTTGATCCTGCGTAGTTCTTTCTTTGTTGTTTCTGGTGTTTTTCTGCACGCATATATAGCAGTGTTATATATGGTTTTGGGGTAGGAGAACCCAAGGATTCAAATGGGGACACTAGTTTCCAGTTCTGAACAGTTCCGTAGAAGTGTCACTTTGTGATGAGGTGACACTTGATTATCTTTGTAGGTTCGAGTAAGAGCATAGTTAGGGATTGAGCATCCATGCATCATTTTAGTTAGTGCTTCCTGTTGTGCATGTCTCTTGAAACGTAGCTCCATTCTATGTTCCACGTGTTAACCGAGTAAGATGACATGTAGAATCACCGCTTCACCCCTTGCCATGTTAACAACATTTAATATTGCCGTGTAACTAATCGGGATAGAACTAAATGATTAATGTGGAGTTTCGTCAATATGCAACTCGTTGCATATTGAACTTCACTTAATGTGTAGTGTTTGATTGTGTGATTTGTCATGCCGTGACTTGCATCTATTCAGCTGTTCATGCATCATTTGTGTTGTGCATCGTGTGGTGAATTCCGTGTGTGGATTTGTCTTTCCGGTTTGCTCCGTCTCGATAGAGTTCCGCAAGCGTGTCGGATGTGAGGACCCGTTCGACTACGTCGGTTCGTCTGCTTCACGGAGGCATTCTTCGTCCAAGCGGGATCTCAGGCAAGATGATCATTTCCCCAGATACCATTACTATCATTGCCATGCTAGTTTACCGCTTCTATCGATTATGTCTCGTTACCTACCACTTGTTAAATAACAGCCTCTCAACAATGCCATGATAACCTTCAACCTGTTCGACCTAGCAAACCACTCTTTGGCTATGTTACTACTTGCTTAACCTTGTTGTTAGCGTTGCTAGTTGCAGGTGCAGATGCTTCCATGTGATAACATGGGTTCCTTGTCATATCACCATATTTAAATGTTATTTAATTTAATGCACCTATATACTTGGTAAAAGGTGGTTGGCTCGGCCTTTCTAGCCTGGTGTTTTGTTCCACCTTTGCCCCCCTTAGCTTCCGGCTACCGGTGTTATGTTCCATAATGAGCGCTCCTAACCCGATCGGGGTTGTTATGGGGACCCCCTTGATAATTCGTTTTAGATTAAAGCTGGTCTGGCAGGGCCCAACTTTGGTACTACATTTGCCTAATAACTAATGAACTGCATAGGGAGTAATGAACCCAAGGAAAATTAATCAACCCCCGGGCCAGTGCTCCTCATGAGTGTTGGCCCCACCTGAGCGATGTCCGGCGCCCCTCTGGTCACCCGGAGGTTTAGCGATCCCGACGTCTAGCTCATTCGCCGTGTCCTGAGAACGAGGTACGCAACTCCTATCGGGATCGTCGACACGTCGGGCGGCCTTGCTGGATTAGTTTTACCTTTGACGAGATATCTTGTGCATCGGGATTCCGGTGATGCTTTGGGTAATCTCGGAGTTGAGGTTTTTCCACTAGGGAATCCGACGAGATCGCGAGCTTCGTGATCGAGGATTTCTATGCGGCTTGTGGTAATTTGTGATGGACTAGTTGGAGCACCCCTGCAGGGTTAAATCTTTTCGGAAAGCCGTGCCCGCGGTTATGTGGCAGCGTGGAAACTTTGTTTAACACTGGTTCTAGATAACTTGAAGTTAATTAATTAAAATATGTCAACTGTGTGCGTAACCGTGACTGTCTCTTTCGTGAGTTCCTTCTCCGATCGAGGACACGGTGGGGTTATGTCTGACGTAGGTAGGTGTTCAGGATCATTCATTTGATCATCAGTAGACACGTCCGTTATGCGTAGATCTTCCCCCTCTTATTTCTTGTACTCGTAAGTTTAGCCACCAAATATATGCTTAGCCGCTGCTGCAACCTCACCACTTAACCATACCTCACCCACTAAGCTTTGCTAGTATTGATACCTTTGGAAATGAGATTGCTGAGTCCCCTATGGCTCACAGATTACTACAACACCAGTTGCAGGTACATGTAAAGGTTACTTGACGCGAACGCGTTGATTGTTCATTTGGAGTTGCTTCTTCTTCTTCTTCTTCTTCATCGATCTAGGATGGGCTCCAGGCCGGCAGCCTGGGATAGCAAGGATGGACGTCGTTTCATTTTCTCGTTTGTTTTCGTCCGTAGTCGGACCCTGCTCTTACTCTTGATGATTATGTAATGTACCGATGTGACTCTGATGTAGCTTGTGGCGAGTGTAAGCGAACTCTGTATATATATCTCTTCTTTTCAGTACATGTACTTGTAACGATATCCATCCTTGAGACACGACGAGATGCGCTTCTATCCCTAACGAGGCCTTCGTGCCAAATTGAGGATAGGGTCGCATCTTGGACGTGACATATGTCTACTACTGACAAGATCACTGCTGTTGATGGTTAGCTCCTGTCCTCTGCTCATGCTACGATGTACATGAGTATTGTTGGTGGCCTTCAGTATCTGACTATCATGAGGCCAGATATATCATTCGCGGTCAACAGGGTTTGTGAGTATCTTCATGCGCCCCGTGACACTCATTGGTCTGCTGTTAAGCATATCTTGCGCTATGTGCGACTCACAGTGTCTCACGGGCTTCACCTTCGACCGAACCCTACTCGGGTGCTTTCGGCGTATTCTGATGCGGACTGGGCTGGCAGTCCGGATGACAGGCGATCCACGGGGGGCTATGCTGTGTTCTTTGGCTCCAACTTGATCGCCTGGAGTGCTCGGAAACAGGCTATTGTGTCACGTAGCAGTACTGAAGCTAAATATAAGGTTGTGGCCAATGCCGCTGCAGAGCTCATATGGGTACAGTCTTTGCTTCAGGAATTGGGGATCTCCCAACTGCAGCCTCCTAAACTTTGGTGTGATAACATCGGTGCTACATACCTCTCGACGAATCCGGTATTCCATGCTCGAACAAAACACATCGAAGTTGACTATCACTTTGTGAGGGAACGTGTTTCTCAGAAGCTATTACAAATCAAGTTCATCTCTTCAAAAGATTAACTTGCAGACATCTTCACCAAGCCATTGCCTTTACCACAGTTTGAGGCCTGTAGGCGCAATCTTACTCTTCTAGATTCTTTAGGAAGTAGTTAAGATTGAGGGAGGGTGTTAGACTGTATAGTTATCTGTACCTATACGTGTATATTGTAACGTATCCTTGATACATCATCTATAAATATATGTGATAAACCACCCCTAAAGGGTTGAGCCAGTTCCCCCGAAACGCTTTGTTTTACACGGCATGAGACCTTTCGTGCGTACAGGAGACACCAGCCGTCCGCTGTCACTTCGTGAGCCTCAACCAGTCCGTCCGAGCGTTCCACGGCAAGCGACGCGTCCTTACAGAGCGAGGTTTCCCCTGTCGCATTCTCCAATCTGAACGGCCGGCAACCATTTTTCTTTGCGCGTGCAGCGACGTGGGGAGACTTCGGAGTCAGGTCTATAGCGAGTACTACTCTTCCATTGTAGCTATGCGATGGCCGTCCAATTTCAGTTTTACCTTCTATATCTGCAGCCGAATGGTTCTGAGGAGGAGACCACATGCCCCTCAACTAGTTCCTTGCTGCCGGGAGTTGAAGAAGATGGGCTTTAGGGGCAAGTCTTGCATTCCACTTTTGACCCTCCTATTGCTGAGTTCACTCTGCAAATCCGATGACCAGCTCACACACGCAAAGCCGCTCTCCGCCGGCGACACCATCGTCTCCAAGGGCGGGCACTTCGCGCTCGGCTTCTTCCCCTCAAACAGCCCCAACACGAGCCTGTACCTCGGCATATGGTACCACAGCATCCCTGGCCGTACCATCGTATGGACCGCCAACCGCGACAATCCAATCGCCGCCACTTCATCTCCGACGCTCGCCATCACCAACAGTTCCGGCCTGGTGTTGTCTGACTCCCAAGGCCGCACTCCTTGGGCAGTGAAGAACGACATCACGGGCACGGGAGTTGCTGCGGTGCTGCTTGACACGGGGAACTTTGTCCTCCTCTCTCCAAATGGCACACGCATATGGCAGAGCTTTGATCACCCGACAGACACCATTCTACCCGGTACTAGGATCTACCTGAGAGAGAAAAAAGACAAGGGTCTCGTTGCCAGGCGCCTAATTGCTTGGAAAGGCCCCATTGACCCATCCACTGGAGATTTTTCGTTGGGCCTTGACCCCAACAATTACATTCAGTTAGTCATTTGGCACGGGACTATGCCCTACTTCCGTCTCAATGTTCTTGATTATGCGTCGGTAGCTGGTGCCGTATACCAGAACACTGTCTTCTATGAAGCGTTTGGTGGAACAAGCACCGACGGGTTCTATTATGAATTCTCTGTTTCTGGTGGCTCACCGTATGCACGCCTTATGCTCGACTACATGGGTGTGATGAGGACTCTTAGCTGGAACAACCACTCATCTTGGACAACCGTCAACGCTTATCCCTCTAGCAGCTGCGAGCTCTATGCTTCATGTGGCCCGTTCGGGTATTGTGACAACACCGGGGCTGCCGCGACATGTCGTTGTCTCGATGGGTTTGAACCCGCTGGTCTTAACTTTTCGAGCGGATGTACAAGAACCAAGGAGCTGGAATGCGGCAAGCAAAGTCATTTCGTGACCTTGCCTAAGATGAAGTTACCTGACAAGTTTTTACATGTCCTCAACACAAGCTTTGACGAATGCACGGCCGAGTGCAACAACAATTGCTCGTGTAAAGCCTACGCCTACACCAACTTGAGCAATAACAGTGCTATGGCCCAACAGTCAAAGTGCTTGCTTTGGACAGGGGATCAGCTTGTCGATACAGGGAAGTATAGTAATATCGACGAGATCTTGTACCTCCGGCTTGCCAACTCTCCTGGTATGCACCACTCCATTCTAGCCTTCTGTTGCCATGGTTTAGGGTAATTCTGTTTTTGTTTAGAAAAAAAGTGATGTGCTAAATTTATACATGATTCTTTTTGCAGTTCAAAATGGCAAATTGGTAAAGATTATACTCCCAACCATGGCTTGCGTGTTCATACTCGCGTGCATAGCCCTTGGGATATACAAATGCAAAGGTAAAATAAAAAAAGGTCTCTATTGTCAAGATTGTACTTCATTTTTGTAAGTGTTAGTAACAAAGTATTGATCTTTAGCAAGCAAAAAAAAGAAGAAGGGAATCCAGAACAGACCAATGCTAGGATATCTTCGCTCGTCTACTGAAATTGGAGGTGAACATGCAGACTTTCCTTTTGTTAGCTTTCAAGATATTGCCACGGCAACGGATAATTTCTCAGACTCTAAACAAATCGGAAGTGGAGGTTTTGGCAAAGTTTACAAGGTAACAGAAAGTTCTGCATTCATCGTATTGGTAGAACATGCTCTATTTCTTGAGAATAATTTTATCTGTGGAAGAATACCTTTCATAGTTTCACAATTTAGGATGATGCAATCATGCAGGGCATCCTACAAGGGAACACTGAAGTTGCTATCAAGAGACTTAGTAAGGGTTCTGGGCAAGGGATGGAGGAGTTTAAAAATGAGATAATTCTAATTGCAAAATTGCAGCACAAAAACCTTGTTAGACTTCTTGGTTGCTCTATTCATGGAGATGAGAGGTTACTTATCTATGAATACTTACCAAACAAAAGCCTGGACGCCTTCCTTTTTGGTATGTTTAGACTTCTGATACATATTACATGTTTTTTTATTACCAAAAGGATATCACTGATTGCTGATAGTATACTTTGTTTATGTTTCATCTTTGGAGATAGCACAAGACAATATGTGCTTGATTGGATCACACGCTTCCAAATAATTAAAGGGGTGGCCAGAGGTCTTCGTTACCTCCACCAAGATTCAAGACTAACTATAATTCACAGAGATCTCAAACCAAGCAACATATTGCTGGATTCCGAAATGGCTCCCAAAATATCAGATTTTGGTATGGCAAGGATCTTTGGTGGAAACAAACAAGAAGCAAAAACTACCCGCGTTGTTGGGACATAGTAAGTAATTCAAGGAACTAGCCACCTATCAGGATTCAAGTTTATGTTGTATATTTATCCCAAATTATGCATTTTTTGTTATCTAAACAGTGGCTACATGTCGCCTGAATACGTTATGGGAGGTGCCTTTTCTGTCAAATCAGACACCTATAGCTTCGGTGTTCTTATCTTAGAGGTTGTAAGTGGCTTGAAGATCACCTCACCGCAACTCGTAGTGAACTTTGTCGGCCTGACAACTTATGTAAGTACAAAATGCACAGAATTTTAATCTGTCAAACATTTCAACTTTCTCATAAGTTGGTTCTACTGGCTCAGGCGTGGAGACTATGGGAAGATGGAAAAGCAACAGAACTAGTGTACTCTTCGTTTGCTGAGAGCTGTTCACTTCATGAAGTTCTACGGTGTATTCAAGTTGGTCTTTTGTGTGTTCAAGATCGTCCAGATGATAGGCCACTCATGTCATCGGTTTCTTTTATGTTAGAGAATGAAAGTGCATTGCTCCCCGTACCAAAGCAGCCTGCATATTTCGCTCTACAGAATTTCGAAGCTCAAAAATCAAGGGAAAACTCCTTGAATGCAGTGAGTATCACAACACTAGAGGGGCGTTAAGTGCTATATATGCAGATTTCAGTGTCGGAAGTTGTATACTTTATGATCTATAGATATTTTGAATGCAATTCCTTCAGTAGGCGGAATGGCTGTGAATTGAGAACTACTACAAAATTCAGAATGTTCTATTTCGAGCAAAGATATGTTTTCTCGCTCTCTACGCTGTTGGCATTATCTACAATGTCTTGTTCATTGATGTTGCTGGTCCCAGATCCCTCCACTGATTATCCTGACGGTAATGCTTCTCTTGCCCCCTCACTGTAAGCACTGTATCAGTCTATTAATAGTTTAAATACAATAGATATCGTGCCTCCTGAACATAACCACGTGGTACTTTTATCTCTTCTGCATTTAGCTCATGAACATTTTGCTTGAAAATTTTACATATCCATCAAACTTGTGAAGCCTCTCTTCTACTCCCTCCGTTCCTAAATATAAATCTTTTTAGAGGTTTGACTAAGAGACTACATACGAATGTATGTGGACATACTTTAAAGTGTAGATTCACTCATTTTGCTTTGTATGTAGTCCCCTAGTGAAATCTCTAAAAAGACTTATATTTATGAACGGAGGGAGTAGTGATCATATATGGTCTAGACTCTAGCATAATTGTTTTGAAGTATAAATTAATGTTTCGGCATATTCTATTATTCAGGAAATGATTTGTATCCTTGAAACATTTTGGGTCATAAATACTACGTACATTATTCTTGACGGCTCTTGTAGACTGCGGATTGCGTCAGCACCGGTCGAAATGGTAGGAGGTCTATCATATTATTATTTTTTTTGAAAAGGAGGATGAGCCCCCGGCCTCTGCATCATGATGATGCATGCAGCCATTTTATTTAATCGCAAAGGTTGAACCGTAGTGCAAGGTACATAAACAGCCAGAAGTCTATCGAAAAAAAAAATACATGCCAACATGGGCTAAATCAAGCTCATATGTTTCTTTTTGAAAAGGAGGTCTATCATATGTTTTGTCGATTATTATCTGACAAACTAACCCGAGTTCAAAGTGTTTTTGTGCGACGGACTGGAATGGCATGCACAAAGGGAAGCCGATGCTCCTCTGTGTCATTTGAGAGTCCCCCTGTTGTCCTCCTATCCAGCGTGGGGAACACGTCGGAGTAGTTCCGGTGTCTTGATCCGGCCGGCTTTAGTGTATCAAGACCGTCACGCGACTCGTGAGGCTGTGAGAGACGTGACTTTACTGTCAATCCCTAGAGGCCTCCTTTTTTCTTGAGTGGTCCCTAGAAGTTTCCTAAAAGTTCGTGAAATTACCGTCTCAAAGGCGTCCGTCTGGGCAGGCCCATGTATCTCTCAATCAGTTTCGTCGGGTTTTCTCATCAGATCATACACTTCAGCGCCCACTCACTCTTGGCTGCTGGTTTAGGAGAAAAAGAACTGGTGATATTTTTCTTATTCTCGAAAAGTTCGTGAAATAGGAAGTTCGCAAATTCAGAAAAAGCTAATGAATTCGAAAGAGTTTAAATTTTCGACAACTATCAAATTTGAAAATTACTCGCTGTTCTCAAAGCCAATTCAGAAAAAAGAAATCATGAAATTAAAAATGAAAATTTATAAAATAAAAAGAGAAACAAAAAGTAAACAGAAAACCAGCAGGAAAAAAAGCCAAGCTAAAAGCTTCCCTTCCTTGACAAATGAAGCGGACATTTCATATTTAACGCCACAGGTGCCAGACTGCCAGTCAACGTGCATGCTTGTTAACTGGCGCCTGTGGCGTTCGTAAATGGACCGGCCAATCTAGCGGCCGATTGACAATTTTTTTTGAAAATTGTATGAACTTATTTGAATATTGATGAAAAAAATCAGTAAATAGTTTTTAAGATTGATGAATTTTTTTGAATATTAATGATTTTTTTCGAATTTATATGAACATCTTTTTGAAAATGAATGAACTTTTTTAAATTTTGTTGACTTTTTTGAGTTCAATGAACTTTTGTATAACACATGAACTTTTGTTGAACTTTTTACAAATTTATTGCACTTTTTAAACATTTAATGAACTTTTTCTATATGGGATGAACTATTTTCTCATTTTCAATGAACTTTTTTTCAAATTGATGTTTAAAAAAAAATTGATGAACCTTTTTTAAAGATATGAAATTTCTTTCAGTTGGATTATCCTTTTTTCTTTAAATCTATGAACTTTTTTGATTTCATATTTTTATTTTCGTAACACAAAAATATCAGAAACAAAATTGCACAACACCCTGATGGACCGGCCCATGCTAGCAGCGGTGCAGGCGTCGGATCGTTAACGAGCGCTAGGAGCTCCCAATGAAGCAGAATATGGAGTATTTCCCTACATGGGCGGGAGTCACTAGTTAGCGAGCGCTCCTTCCGGAGCCTCCCAGAGAGCACTCGCGGCGCTGCCACTTGGCGCATTTTCAGCCGTCATCATGTGTCACGCCCTCAGCGTTTCCTCGGAATTTCGTTTTTTTTATATTTTCGCACGCATTTTTGGCTTTTTAAATTGGTTTTTTGGTGTTTCGCTTTTTCACCGGTCGTTCTTAGTTTTCACCGGGATTTCGTTCAAAACACGTTTTTTGTTTTTTTATGAGAGGCACGGCTTTGCTTTCGAAGAAGCATGTTTCTGCCTCCGTGAGAGGCACGGTCGAGCCTCTCGAAAACGGAAAAAATGTGTTTTCTGTTTTTTGGCGAGAGGCATGGTTTTGCTTCCGCGACACGCACGGCCTTGTCTCTCGGAAAGGGAAAAACTCTATTTTTTTTGTTTGCAAGAGGCACGATTTTGTTTCTGCAAGAGGCACAATTTTGCTTCTGTCTCGAAAAGAGAAAAACGCTTTTTTTGATTTTTTGCAAGAGGCACGGTTTTTCCTTTGTGACAAGCACGCCCGTGCCTTACGGAAAGGAAAAGTGCATTTTTTGAGAGAGACACGATTTTGCTTCCATGAGAGGCACAATTTTGCCTTCGAGAGTGTGACAGCCCGATGCCGACGTTTCAGAAGATTCCCCCTTTATTTCGTTTTCGTCGTGTGTCTATTTTTATTTGTTGCATCATGCGCATCATCAGCATTGCATCGGCATCCTGTTGCCGCCAGTTTTCAAAAGTTGCATCCGTTGTTAGTTGCCGGTGCTCGTCGTTGTCCGTTTTGAGCCCGACTGCACTGGCACGCGCCCGCGGTATCGTCAAAATCCTGTTTTAAAAGTGTGTGTAAAACTTTCTCTAATTGGGTTGAAACTTGGTGTGCGGTCTTATTTTTATGTAGGAAGACCGCCTGCCAAATTTCATCGCAATCGGAGTCCGTTTGTTATCCGAACGGTCGACCGTAGCGGCACCGTCTTCGGGTTATCGTTGGACGTTTTTCGGGGTTTTATATATCGTTGCCGGTTCGACCGTTTTCCCTCTCCTCCTGCAGCGCCGCTCCATCCCCCGTCTCCTTCACCCTGCGCCGATTCCCTCCTCTCGTTCCTCCTCCCGATCCCCTCCTCTGGACTCCCTAACCAGCCTATTTTCGACCGTCTAATTAAATCAAAGGGTCCTGAGCTAGTTTATATTTATATATATATATAGATCAACCATGCCAACCCTAAAATTTTGGGACAAATTCCCTTGTCCCATCCGCCGCCGCCACACACCACTTGGTCTCCTCCTCTCTCAGTTTCCCCACCGAGCCAATCCCCTCCATCTCGCATCAGCCAACCAGCCTCCACCACCGAACCCTCCTTCCAGAGCCAACCAGATCTGATCTAGCCCCCCTAATCGACCTTGACCGCTGGATCAAAGATCTGACGGCTGAGAGTGCCTCCTCCAAGAGCTGCCTTCCTCCCGCAGCCGAGCAACAGAGCATCCCCGAGCTCCTCCTGTCAGGATATGCTCCGCCGCCGCCGAAGCCCCTGGAGACCGCCGCCTCGCCGGGACCAGGCTGCCTCTCCTCCTCCCTGCTCCCCTTCCTCTCACCGGGTCTCTCCCCCATGCTGAACTCTTTCTCCTTTCCTTCCCCAGGATCCGTGTTCGAGGCTCACGGCAGGTCGGCCTCTCGGTGCCAGACGCTGCAGCCGTTGGGAATGGAGCCAGCCACCGGATCTGAGGGCGTTGGATCCTCCCCCGTCGCCGATTGGCCCCACGTCGAGAGGGCCCTTGCTTCGGCGAGCTCATGTGCCTCCCTGTGACCACCTGCAACGCCAAGCTGACGAGGTTGTGCCTCCCTCTCCGTGCGTGAGCGCGTGGGCCTCGTGGCCTCTCACCTGCACGGGATGGTGGCTGCGCCTGAGCGCTCGCTCGGCCACACACCTGGTTCCAGCGCCCGCATGCCCAATCCCTCCTCCAGCCGGCCCGATTTGGCCCGAGGTGAGCTCCACCTCTGTGTCATCTCTACTAAGGCCGAAGCCCCCTCTTGCCAGAACTTGTAGCTAGCTCGACTGGTAGCACTTGAGATGCTTAACCAGGGGTTCAGGGTTCGATTCTCCCTGCCCACATTTTATTTTCTTTTAGGTGTGTGGTGCAGTAGTAGGGGTGTGTGTGTATTGTGGGGGTATGGCCCACTTGCATACACCCATTAGGGCCCTGGTGAGTATGACCAGTGAGACCCCCTGATGTTTATATGATTTTTGTTTTGTTTAGTTTTGTGATGTATTTCCAAATCTGGAATATTCCAGAAGAGGAATATATGCCAAATCTGGCATATCAAGAACATCCACTGTTCTTGTTATTAGCGTAGTTTGATCCTGTGTAGTTTTTCCTTTGCTGTTTCTGGTGTTTTTACGCACGCATATAGAGCAGTGTAATATATGGATTTGGGGTAGGAGAACCCAAGGAATCCAATGGAGACACCAGTTTCCAGTTGTGAGCAGTTATGCAGAATTGTCACTTTGTGATGAGGTGGCCCTTGTTGACCTTTGTAGGTTGGTGTAAGTGCATAGTTAGGGGTTGAGCATCCATGCATCATTTTAGTTAGTGCATCATGTTGTGCATGTCTCTTGAAACGTAGCTCCGTTCTATGTTCCACATGTTAACCGACTAGGATGACATGTAGAATCACCGCTTCACCCCTTGCCATGTTAACAACATTTTAATATTGCCGTGTTGCTAAACGGGAGTGAACTAAACAATTAAATGTGGAGTTTCGTCGATATGCAACTCGTTGCATATCGAGCTTCACTTAATGTGTAGTGTTTGTGTGAGGTGAATTGTCATGCCATGCCGTGCATATTTGATCTGATCATGCATCATATTAGGTTGTGCTTCATGTCGTGCTTTGCCGTGGTGAATATTTGTGTTGATGTTCTGGTTTCCTCCGTCTCGATAGAGTTCCGCAAGCGTGTCGGAAAGTGAGGAACCATTCGACTACGTTGGTTCGCCGACTTCACGGCGTTGTTCTTCTTCCAAGCGGGATCTCAGGCAAGATGACCATTTCCCCAGATACCATTACTATCATTGCCATGCTAGTTATACCGTTTCTACCGTTTACGTCTCGTTGCCTACCACATGTTATATATGAGCCTCTCAACAATGTCATGAAACCTTCAACTGTTCACAACCTAGCAAACCAATGATTGGCTATGTTACTACTTGCTTAACCATGTGTTCGCGTTGCTAGTTGCAGGTGCAGTTGCTTCCATGTGATAACATGGGTTCCTTGGTAAAAGGTGGAAGGCTCGGCCTTTCTAGCCTGGTGTTTTGTTCCACCTTTGCCCCCTTAGTTTCGGCTACCAGTGTTATGTTTCATAAATGAGCGCTCCTAACACGTTCGGGGTTGTTATGGAGACCCGCTTGATAATTCGTTTTAGATTAAAGCTGGTCTGGCAAGGCCCAACATTGGTTTTACATTTTCCTAATAACCTAATAAAATTGCATAGGGACCCGCCGGCACCCCCCGATAATTAATCAACCCCCGGACCAGTGCTCCGCATGAGTGTTGGTCCAAAACGGTCTGCCTGCGGGGCCACCGCGAGGAAACTCGAGGTTTGGCACTCGTAGCTAGTTCCATCCGTCGTGTCCTGAGAACGAGATACTCGGCTCCTATCGGGATCGTCGACACGTCGTGCGGCCTTGCTGGATTAGTTTTACCTTTGATGAAATATCTTGTGCATCGGGATTCCGGTGATGCTTTGGGTAATCTCAGAGTTGAGGTTTTCCACTAAGGAATCCGACGAGATTGCGAGCTTCGTGATCGAGGATTTCTACGCGGCTTGTAGTAATTTGTGATGGACTAGTTGGAGCACCCCTGCAGAATTAAATCTTTTCAGAAAACCGTGCCCGCGTTTATGTGGCAACACTCAGTATTGATTGGATACACTAGACACGTATATATAGTTATAAGATGTGCCTCTACCTTAACTATACAAGAAACTAGGAGGTGAACCTACGACACAATATACTTGCACAAATATATATTCAACATGAACAATTACATAGGGCCGGTCGAGATAGCTAGCCAGTACTACACTGGATGCATTAGAAGCAGCTACCTAGCTTACACACATTTATTCATTTGCTTACTTATTTTGTGTGACCCCATCTGCATGGACCGATCGCGCATACGTACGTACATAGAGCCAGCTTGCTTCATCGGTACCTCCGGCCACCGCAGCTGCCCTCCCTCTGGCAGTTGAAGTAGGCGGCGGCGACCGGAGCGCCGAGGCTGTAGCACTCCGCCATGTCCCTGGTGACGAAATTGGAGCGCCACCCTGGCGCGTAGATTGCCTGCTGTGCCGTCTGCCGAAACACCACGAATGCCACACGGTGGATCCCCGCCGTCGGCTGCGGCCTCTCGTACGCCACCACCTCAGTTCCTGCATGCACACACACAAAAAGGTTTGGCTAATGGTTCCCGCCGGATTAAAAACGGCCCGGCGACGGGGTTTTGTTGGAAAAAAAATGACCTATTCATCAAATATGATGACAGTACAAACATATCCATGCGCGGTAAATTAATTTCTTACCACAGCTCACGTCTCCTCTTTCTGGTATGTCTGTGACCAACCTATATATGCAAGGAAGAAATTAATCGAACTGGGTAACTTAGCTTAACTAGCTGGTATACTATAAAAATATTGACGGGTTTTATTTGCCAAATTTTGGTTAGCCCCAAAAGTGCATGAGATCACGCACGTACCAATGAAGGTATTCCCGTTGGGAAGGGTCGCTTGGGCTAGGTACATCGGGGTCTACCATCACCTAGTAACAAATAAACATGGCACCACATTACTTATGCACGCATCAGCATAGAAAGACACATGTAAATATGTGTTACACCTTCGTTAAAACTAAGGCCGTGTGCGTGCATGAATGCATGATATTAGTACTAAAAAAACGATAGACGATCGATCGATGATCAAACAAATAAGGAATGATCGTAACGTATGTATGAGCACTCACGAGCGTGTAGAGTGATCCGGGTCGCCCTGTGATCTGTACCGTCGGCTGGTTCGCCACCTGCGACGGCCTCAGCTCGGACCCATTGGTGATCTCGCGGTTGCTGTACAGCACCCTCAGCCGCGCCGACGCGTCGAAGTAGTCGACGATGTCGCCGACGATCATCCCGACGATCAGCGGATCCCTCGACATGCTAGCTAGCTCGATCACCACCGGCAGAGCTCGCCTGTTACTTCGGCTTACTTAGGTTCAGACGTGGCTAGGCCGGTGTCGCCGTACGAGAAATTAGCTTGGTGATGATATATGGCGTATGCACCGGTGTACCATGCTATTTATAGGCCTCCCAGTGAATTTCCCACACACGCATATTCGGCGTGACTATTGGTTCAAAAGATAAGCTAGACGACGTGTGGCGTGCCTTTTCGCCAGTCCTAGACTAATCAGAGGTTTTCCTTTTTTTGAAAGGGCTAATCAGAGCTTCTCCTTTTTGCACTGGATTCTAGTCAGAGCTTGAAAGGTATATCGGATTAAAAGTATGCTTCCCGCATAAAGTGTTGATATCTGACATCGTGAGAACCTGTGGCCGCTCCCACTTGATTTCTGATCGGACGGCTAAAGTATTGCCGCCGTAGATATGCATTACGATCCGACGATTGAGTTGTTGCCACTTGGTACCAAGTACGGAATCACAAAATGTATGATATGATTCCTCGCCCTTTCTAGAGCAGGACGCAAATCCTTTTTTAGGCGTAATCTAGCACTTTACTTACTCAATCATGAATGGTACAATAGCAATGTCATTGTCTGGGGTGATTTTGAAGCCACAAATGCCGTTCATTGATAGCATAAATGTAATTTCGGGCTAGTCAGCTACTCTCTATGTTCAACGTAAAGATGCTTTAAAATATGTCTATATACATCCATGTATAGTTTATAATAAAATCTCTAGAAATATTTATATAAAGAAACGGAGGGAATAGGTCATGAGCATGCATGTTCAACGCCCGTCCTTCATGTGTAAAACAGACTTCAAAGAATTACACTGTCATACTCCCATGCTTGCTGCATCTCCGGTTCTTTGAACTACGCCAAGTTTCAATGCATCTTGTCTCTCTAGAATGGTTCTCTCAATTTGTGAAGGACAACCTCCCAAAGTTGCTTCCATGAAATCACAATCTTGGAAAAAACATATTTGAGCAGCCGTGCTCTTAATAAAAAAATGTGGGTACATGATAATTCTTCAAGATTATTTGTCTAGTAGGGATGTATTGAATACACCAGTGTCCCGAAAATCCAAGGCCACTAAGAAACTTCCACATGCACTAGTGTCCTATGACACCCAGCTTAGTTTTCTCTGCCCATTCCTACTGCCCCACCAAAAGCCTCGAAGAAGAATCTGAATGTGGCGACACACTCCTCTTAGAAATTTAGAACAAGGCATGGAGAAGGTGTGGGAATCGCTAGGGCTACGGATCTAATAAGAACTTCTTTCTAACATCTGGCAAAAATTGCTCGATCCAACCCTAGGTGCATTTCCAAATGTGAACAGTGAGATATTTCAACGTTGCGTTCCTCCTAACTCCGACATCATTGGGAACTTGAAGTAGATTTTTCAATTCTCTTCTAACATGCCCTGGATAGCCCTTGCTAAAACAAATACTGACTTGACTCGATTGATTCCTTGCCCCTTCAATTGCTAGTAAAAAACAAATACATTAAGATGTGATCACCTTCACGAATATCCCTAATAGGCTAAATATATTTAGTTTGTTCCCCATTAAATAACACAGAGAAAGAAATTGTTGACCACTCTCATGACAGAGTTTAAAAAAAGTTGATGAATTCCCAATTTCAGAATTATGGAAACTTTGATGAATTTCCTTTTAGGAGAGGGATGTGATTCCTATTCCGCTCATACCATGGGTGGTTGAGCAAATGTGCACTGTTGTGGGCGCTATTAGGCAGGTCCATGTAGGACAGTTCTTCCTGTTTCGGTCCTTTTTGTTGTGTGTTTTTCTCTACAGGATTTTTTCTCTTGTTCTTTTTAATGTATATTTCCTTTTTTTTGTTATTTTTCATTTTTTAATTAGAATACTACATCCTTTTTGGTTTATAAGGATTATACGTATCCCTAGATCTATAATTTGACCAACATAATATGATTTGTATAGTCTAAAATTATCCCATTAGAAATTAGACGATTTGAAATTTTTAATGATACGTTTTTGATGATATATGACTTGTATTACACTAGCCTATTTATCAACCTCGAGATAATTAAGCGCGTGCCTTATAAACCGGTAGAAGGTAGCACATGAATATTTTTAAAATTCACAAACAATTTTAAAATTCATGAGAAAATTCTAAATTTATGACCACAAAAAAGTCAAGCATTTTTAAAAACTCACAAACTTTTTAAAATTTCTTAGCATATTTAAAAAAATGGAAATTATTTTAAGAAATATCGAACCCTCTTAGGAAACCCAAAGACCTGATCAATGACGGTTTTGCATGCGTGCGTACATACTACTCTCTCTGGTTCTAAATACTTGTCGAAGAAAATTAGTTCAGTTTTCTTCAACAACAAATATTTACTTCTCCCCAACGACAAGTATTTAGAAAAAAAGGAAGTAGTTTCGTTGCCGACGCAAGCACATGCTCTCGATGGGGACAGAGAATGATTAGCTAGATCGATCAATCGGATCGGATCAGACGAGAAAAAACAAAAGATATGTGATCGGATCAGCGCGGGCGCGAGAGCGGCAGCAGGGCTAAAGGGAGCCATGGGCATACGCTTGCCGCGCGCCGCAACGAGCAGGATATATACGTTGCCGCGCGCCGCAACCACGATAGTTATGCACAGGGTGTGTGATCCCGTGATCGGGTGCGTGGCGTCCACGCACGGCATGCAGCGGCTCCCCCGGCCCGCTTGATGGTGATTTTGCCGGCAGAAACCTTTCGATCGAAAAGGTTTGCACACGCACCAGCACCACGACCACTCATACAACTCTTCCGTGGCTGGGCCTGGCAAGCCACAGAATTGACCCAGGAATCTTCTCTCTGGTGCAATAGTGTTGGCGTTTGGATAGGGTTTGCGACTTGCCACTCAGTGCCCCCATTGCGGCGGCGGATGATATTACCACTTTTTTGTTTTGTTGCGAGGGGATATTATCTCGTTTGTTTTCAGGAAAACCATCGCCCGTGAGCATATCAGCTGGCTGCAAATACTTTTTTTTGCAGGAATAATATTTGTATTACTCAACATGAAGGTCCTTACAATCATCCAAGACCAACTTCAAAACATCCTCATGAGCAGAAATAACCAAAGTCATAGTTGGACCTTCGATCCTACAAAAACTAGCTAAACAATCAGAAACTTTATTTTGAGATCTAGAGATAAGAGTAATACAACTTTTCCTAAGGCCCATAAGATATTTCATTTCACCAACTAGTGAAGCATACATCGATCGCACTAGTAGGAAAACCTTATAGGTAGGAGCCTATTAGTAGCGCTGGAATATAGCACGCGCTGCTGCTACTTAGCAGTAGCGCTCGCTCTGCCAAGCGTTACTGATAATGGCCTTAGTAGTAGCGCTGGAAATATTAAAAGTGTTGCTGCTAAACGGCGCCCAACGAGGCCACCGACGATAGCAGTAGTAGCAGCGTGCGCATGTAAAAAACACTACTGCTAAGTAGAATAGCAGTAGCGCTCGTCTGAAACCAACGCTACTACTATTAGGCCCCACTTAGTAGTAGCGTTGCTTCAGAAAAAGTGCTACTACTACGTGTGGCTGTGGGCAGCTTTTCATCCACACACACACCCCGTCTCTCCCCTTCCTCACCCATTTGCCCTATCCCCTCCTTTCTCCTCTCCTCTCTCTAAGTTACTTCTCCACCATTGTTGCCCTTCTTATCTCTTCCTTCTATCTATCTTCTCTCCCCGTTAATGCCCCCTTCATCCTAATTCTCCTTCATAAATATGGCCTCTTCTAACTCTAGCTTCCACATTTATTTGATTCTCCCTCCTTCCATACATATAGATCTAGCTAACTAGGCCATCTCTCTCCCTCTCCACTAGTTTGGTAGAGTCATCTCTCCTCACAACAATTAGATCTAGCTATTTATTTAGCCGTGCATAATCTCTCTCGGAATATAGGTGAGTAAAAAGTTGTGCACTTCAATAATGGGAATATGCGTGTTTGCGATATGAAGGGATTCGTGTGAATGACATGCCCGTGAGTTGCTTATGTTTTGCCGAAATGTTGATTTATTTCCGTTTCAGCGAATTTCAAGCAAACTCGATATGTCCTATTAATAGACAAGGTCATGCCAAATTTTTATATGCATGCATTTTGTTTATAACCCTTTTGCTTGTTATACCATGCAGTCATGAAAGTGAGTAGAAGGAAGGTGGAGCGATCCGCGGTGATGGACATGCACGCAAATAAACGGACTGGGATTAGATGTCCGTGTACAAAATGCAAAGAAGGAGTAATTTTGGACCCTTTTGATGGTGGCAGTTTGAAGGCCCACTTGCTGATCAATGATTTCATGGATGGCTATACTCGGTGGATAAGTGAAGATGATGATGAGGACATCCACATGGCAGGGAATAACGACAAGGGACTAGACGAAGAGATGATCGATCAACACGAACACGATGGCGCTGGACACGGCGGCGGTGAAGAGTCCGAACATGGCGGCAGGGAAGAGTCCAGACAGGGCGGCGGGGAAGAGTCCAGACATGGCGGCGGAGAAGATTCTGGACATGGCGAAGAAGCAGAGTCCGGACATGGCGGAGAAGAGGCGACGAACACGCCGCAGACTTTGACGCTACTAAGTTCGGTCATGCATGACCCTCATGTTCGAGACCTCCTTCACAAGAGTACGACTAGCGACGGGGTTGGTTCTAGAGAGGAGGTCAAGCTGGTGCAACTTGAACTAGACTCGAAGAATCCATTATATGACGGTTGCGATCCCAAGGTTACCCGCTTGATTTTCACGCTCGAACTTCTAAAGATGAAGGCCAAAAACAAATGACAAACAAAAGCCTCGATGAGCATTTGAAGTATCTACATAATAAAGTTCTTCCCGCGGGGAACTTGTGTCCTACTAGTGTCGATGAGGCCAAGAAAATCGTTTGCCCTCTTGATCTGCCGCACATTAGATACCACACATGCACCCATGATTGCATCATTTATCGAGCAGATACCACATATGGACCAGACGCTCTTGACGAAGTTGCACAATAGGTTCTTGTTCCCCGGCCGGGATGAAGATAAACTTCCGTGGGCTGACGAACCCATGACAAAGATAAACATCAAGGCAATGGTGACGTTCACCAATGCCTTGTCTGCTTGGAAAGTACGTGTGAAAAAAGTGATTCTGAAGAATGAACCATGGTCCAAGATTCATGTTGACAATCCGTCACTGTAGTGCCCCAGATGTAATCCTTCCATATTTGGAACCTATCTCATGTGGGTCCACCTTGTCAATGCTATGAGAGAGCCCATGCTCATTATTTCATGTGTTGTCACCTTATTATTTTCTCTTCCCATGCATGCACGCATAACATATCATGTCATGCCCATGTCTTTGTGTTGTTGCCATATGATCTTAGCATTTCATGTGATGTGGTGGTCTTGAGTATAGTTCCTTGGTGTTGTTGTGTGATGTTGAGATGTTCTAAGATGCCATGTGATGATAGTCCCAAATGTAGTGAGCATGTCTTGTTGCAACCTCTATCTCTCTTTAATTCCCTAATTCAAAATTCACTTGTCCCAACCTTGTTTCAAAAAAAAATGCTCAGGATTTAGTGTGTTTTGTGGAGGATGCCAATGTGTGTATTTGCTGATTTGTATCTTGGTTTAAAGGGTGCAAATAAATCCAAAACAGTAAATTAATCACTGTTTTGCATTTATTCCAAATTGCTCCAAATATTGTTTTTCTATTTTATTCAAATAGGCCATAATTTCTTAAGACCAGGGGTATTTTTATTTTAGTTTTTGTTGCCATAGATATCCCCTGGGAGATTGTTTTGTTGGTGTTGTTTTTAAAAATGGAAAAGGCCTAGGAGTCTTTCTCTTACCAGGCGCCAGATGGGCTACTTCTCCCTCCCGAGGCCCATCCTGTCCTCCCTGTTTTCCCTGTGACAGCCCAACTCGCCCCTCCTTCGCCCACCTGACGCTGTGTCTTCCCCCTGCACCTTTCTGTCAGGCTCCAGAGAGAGAGAGAGAGCACGCCGACGCCGTGAGCGCGCACGCTGAGGCCCCCCATATATTGTTGGCGTCCGTGCCCCCCTCGGCCTAGGGTTTCCCTGTCCCCCTCGGCCGCCGCCACCTTCCTTTCCCCATCTCTCTCCCCCTCTCCTCTGTCAGGTAAAGTTCTGTAGGTTAGGGATCCTGAGAAGAGTAGCTCCTCGCCGCGTCTACCCGCCGTCATCGGCGTCTCCGGCGCCGTCCGCCATGTCCGGGGGCTCGGGCAAGGTGCCCGCGATCCATTCCCGGCGCTAGGAGCCCCGGGGAACGACCACGCCGACGGCCAGCACCACGTCAACGACAAGTTCCCGGCGTTCTTCCTCCCCTGCGTCGGTTTTGCACCCGCGTCTACAGCTTCTTCAGGTCGTCGTCTTTACAGACTTCATCCCCGGTCGGCCTTCTCCCTCCTTCCCCTCGGTGAGACCTAGCTCCTCCCTCCTTCTCCTTCGCTACATGTGTTGTAGGAGGTCCGGCCGGTGAACGTTGCGTGCCTGTGTTCCAAGAGGAGAACGACATGGCCTACGCGGTATAGCTTGTGTGCCCAGTGTGTCGTTTTTGTGCTCAGGTAGTGATATGTAGTAGGTAGAGGCGTTCATCAGGCTGGAGTATAGCGATTTGTTTCCCCGTCGAAACGCAGCAGCAGCAGCACAGGAGCCACGGCGGCCTCCCTGTCGCCGGCGCTTCCCTGTGCTGTGCAGACCAAGCCCCGCACTAGACTTAGTACTCCTGGCATAAGTTTCTTCTCTGTCCAGTCTTCGTAGCGTAGTGTAGTGGTGCGGTGCTCGGACCTGGATCAGGTGGTCGTGGGATCGATCCCCCGCGGCTCCACATATACCCCCTTTTTATTTCCTGCTGTTTGCACCATAGCACAGTAGCTACAGGAAGCAACCATACCAAGCAATTTCCCCTGTTCTGTCGATAAGTTGGCAAGTAGCAGGGTGGAATGGGCCTTGGGGTTGACCCAGGGGATCCTGAGTTCGATCCCCCTCCCCAGCATTGTTTTTTTATTTTATTTGTTGTAGCTTCTATTTTTTTATGTTTTGATGTGGCATGCTCTATAGCATGTGAGGTGATTGTTTTGACTCAGCAGCTCATGTAGTATTTATTTCTTCCGCTCTCAACACTAGGGGTTCTAGCATTTGTTGCTAGTTTGAGAAGAATGCATGTGTGGACTTTGGAACATAAGTGCATATGTTGTTCTAGTTCATATGTATGTGAGTGTGTGGTGAAGCTAGCACAAGTGTGGGTATAGGTGCACTAGTGTCTTGCTTATGTGGAATAGGTGATATGATTGTGTGCATGTCATGGGGTGCTTATGGTGTGAAGAACACACCCACATGAACATAGTTCATGAACTCCCTAGCTGTGAGCATGTGTAGGTGACATGGTGTTCCCATCTTGTGTTACTTATTTAGAGATCTACTTCTTGTGTTTTGGTCAAGAACTTATTTGATGTGTGTAGTGGACTGGATGTGTGTGTGTGGGACACCCCACCTTTGCAAGCAAAACTATGCACCTTCACATGTCCATATGTGAGAGGGCATGGTATGTTGTTTGTGTGGATGGCTTAAAAGTAGGGGTTGTGAAGTTGATGTGCATGACACAAACATGGGGTTCAAACCCCCATGTCACTTTGTCATTGTGCACATGAGCTCAAACTTTGTAGTTGATGTTTTAGTAGGAACTACATGAAATGATGCCCATTCCCTAGGCATGATTTGGAGTGGTTCTCTCTCCCTCAATATGTGGTCACTTGTTCCAAGTAGTTGCCCACATTTTATATATGATATTAGGGTAGAAGATCCCAAGGAATCCAGTAGGGAAGTTAGTTTTTCCATTGGGTTACTTTATGGAGTTGACATATTCAGATTTGTTGCAAGTTTGATCTTGGTTTCCATGGAATAGGTGGAGCCCAAGGGCATGAGTTTTTGTGTGATAGTAGTAGGAGTTTTGCTCTACATCATAGTGGTGTCATTTATCACTTGGTGCTATTTGTGTGCAAACTATGCCTAGACAAAGTGGGCATGTGGCTGAAAAAGTCCAGCTTAGTGAAATCTGGAATTTCACTAAGTCTGAGATTCTAGAAACATTTTCTTCTCCTATAGATGAGGATGTGCTGGTCATTGTGTTGAGAACTAGCCTTAGCTCAGTGCTAGGATTTTGGACCTGATAGGTTTGTGAATCTCCCTGTCAAATTTAATCTCATTTGGAGTCCAGTAGGTTGTGTTTTGATTGCTGTCAAAAAGCTTCAGAACAAAGACAGAAAGTCAGGTGCAGGAATTTTCACTAAGTCCCTGAGATCTGATGGTTTTGGGAAAGTTTGTGGCCTTGTATCTTCTAGAGTTTAATTCATTTTGCTGTGATTCTTGCTGGTGTTGGTAGCGTTCTTGGTTGGCTACATCCACATATATTATTTGCCATGTTTGGAGGTCTATAGCTATGTTGCATGTAGCTCCCAAAGAGCTAAGATGCAGATTATGGCAGATTATGTAGTATAGTCATTTTCATCATTGTGTGTGCTTAGTTGATGTTGTGTTGTTCTCCCTTGCTCCAATCCATTCATGTTGGGTTGTTACATGTCTTGGCAACCTGGGAATACCAGATTTGTGCCAAATGAGGGCGTGGTGTTGATTCTTCCATGTAGAGCTTCATATCTTGTTTCGTTGATTCCCGTTGAACCGTAGCCCCGTTTGCAATGTTCTTTATATGGTTTTGCATCGTTTTCACGAGCCGCATCTGTTCATGCCATCCTCAGACATGTCAAAATAGCTTAGTGTACAGTTCTGTCCAGAAACTTGTAGTAGTTTCTTTTGCTTGTTCTAGTGATAGAAATAGTGGTGCATGCTCATTTTTCATCTCATGCATCATATGATTGTTGCATCTTGTGGTTCTGCTGTTCATTAGTTGTTATTCTTATGTTGGGTAGCACCGGGATCGGAGAACGAATACGTGGAGTCAGGAGAGTACGTGCAGGACGAACCAGAACCATTCCAAGCTGAGGACATCACACGCAAGATGATATGACCTTGATTCCATGTCTAGACTTGTTATGCTAGTTTTCGTTTCCATGTCTTATTGCTCGCTGCCTACCACGGAATGAAATTGCCTCTTCATATGCCATGAGCCCAAACACTGTTCCCTTCCTAGCAAAACTTGTATGGCTAAGTAGGCTTTGCTCAGCTACTAATGATAGCGTTGCTAGATGCAGGTGCTTTGTCTCATGTGATAACATGAGCTTGATATCATTATCTTAAATTTTGTTATTTAATTAATGCACCTATATACTTGGTAAATGACGGGAGGCCTAGCCTTTTGCCGGGTGCTTTGTTCCGTTATTGTCGCCTTAGTTACCGGTTACCGGTGTTTGATTCCATAATGATCGCTCCTAACACGTTCGGGGTTGTTATGGGGACCCCCTTGATAAATCGCGTAGTGCTAAGGCTTGTCCGGCAGGACTCAACATTGTTGTTAATTTGCTAATCACTTAATAATAACCTGCATAGGGAGTAGCTACCCCGAGGACTTTAATCAACAACCCGGGCCAGTGCTCCTCATGAGTGTTGGTCCAACCCAGAGGAGCTTATTACGCTCCCCGGGGCAACTCGGTGTTTTGGCGTGGTAACCATCACTCATCCGACGTGTCCTGAGACTGAGATACACGGCTCTTATCAGGGTCGTCGACACGTCGGGAGGTCCTGCTAGCCTTGTCTTACCTTAGCGGTATATCTTGCGTATAGGAATCCCAGTGAAGCTTTGGTTTCCCCCAGAGTAGAGGTTTTCCTCTAAGGAATCCGACGAGATCATGAGATTCGTGATAGAGGATGCCTTTGCGGCCTGTGTACGTTTGTGATGGACTAGTTCGAGCACCCATGCAGGGTATAATCTTTCGGAAAGCCGTGCCCGCGGTTATGTGGCAACTTGGAATATTTTGTTAACATCCGGTATTACATAACTCAAACAAAAGCTAATAAAATTGCCAACTGTGTGCGTAACCGTGACTGTCCCCTCGAAGATCTCTCTTCGATTGGGGACACGGTGGGGTTATGAATGCCGTAGGTAGGTGATCAGGATCACTTAGTGATCAAGTACACCCGACCGCTAGTGTAGACCACCTTCACAATTACTTTGCATAAGTTAGCCACTTAATCAAGCTTAGAATGATGCAGCCTTATACACTTCACCCTTACTCTACCTAATAACATGACTAGTTCTGGCACCAAGGTCTTAGATTGCTGAGTCCCCGTGGCTCACGGATTCCTCCGAAACTCCCAACAGGTACAGGTACCCCAGAGACAGATGATCCCAATGGCACCCAACTGGCGTGGCAGTACGACGAGGAGACAGACCGCCTCTACGTGAACTATCCAGAGGACTGAGGCGTGGTCGTGATCGTGGGCCTGCAGGCAGGGTAGCATAGCATTTTCATGTTTTGTAGTCCGCAGCGGAACTACCTTGATTGTATCTGTGATGTACTCTGAGTTATTAATAAGAAGACAGTTAGTCCCGAATTGTCTAGTTTTATTGTTATTTGTGCTATGTTACTTGCTTGCGAAATGCTTAGATGCGTTTCTTTCCTATTCGGGGGCCTCGTCCCCCAGATCGGAAAGGACCGCATCATGGTCGTTACAAGTTGGTAATCAGAGCCTTAGGACCATAGGAGCCTTTGTGTGATCGTACTAGGCCGAGACGAGTCTAGAAAATGTTTTGAGTCTTAGTTATATCGGAGAGTAGGATTCTTTTTTCTCCTCTTCTATGCTCTGGTGAGGTTCCCGTCTTAGGAAATCTTTAACTCTACTCCTTTTCTCGCTCAAAATTTTTTTAGGATCACGCGGGTATTTGTGAAATCTATATGATTTCGATGTGAAGGAATCCTGTCCTGGTGCCTCCTATCTGCTCTAAGTATCAGGGAGTTGAGCTCCAGGGATTATCGCGCACATCCCCATCATTCAGATTTCTGAGTATCTAAGAACGGAGGGTGTTCGTAATTGCTTCAATACTGGTAGTGGTGAGATAACTCCGATGTCCCCAGTACTGGTGTAGATTGTTCGGGGGTATTACCACACTTGGTATCATTGTGATCACGAGGATCTGTTGTAGATGAAGGTCCGAGATGCAGGTTGTGTGTTGAAGGATGTGATACAGGTGACTGGTTAGTTTAGGAGTTGTGTGAAATACTCCTTGTATCCGTGTACCTGATTGCAGGACCAGTTATTTTTGGAATTCATAGGTGGGATATCTATTAGTATCTTATAGGACTATCTTCCTACAGACGCTTGATTGAGGTTTGGGAAATCTCGGTCATATGTTTGTTCCGAGCGGTTCTAGCTCACACTTGTTTGCAGTGGTCCTTATCGGAATTTTGTCGTCTGTTACTTTGAGGATGCACTCTTGCTATGTTGTTCGAGTGCAATGCTAAATTCTGTTCAGATATTCTGTCTTTTGATTCAGCAATATCTTCAATTATTCTATGGACTAATATGCTGTCCGTCTTCAGGATGGCTCCACCGACTCGTCAGACCCCAGCGCGTGAGGATATGCCGCCTCCACCTCCTCCTCCGTCTCCACCGCCGCCTCCTCCTGCAGAGGCCTGGCAGGCGATGATGGCAGCTACTAATGCAAACACTCAGATGCTGTTGCAGTTGATCCACGAGAGAGCCAATCATCAGCAGGGCAATTTCCAGCAGGGTGGCAAATCACTTCGCCAATCTGAGTCAGTTCCTGTCAAACCAGCCTAAGACGTTCACTTCTTGCGACCAGCCTATTGATGCGGAAGATTGGATCCGTGATATGAACAAGCATTTCGAGTGTAGCAATGTGCGTCCGGAGGACTATGTCAAGTTTGCAATGTTTCAGTTGAAGGGACAGGCTTCTATTTGGTGGCAGCAGCTTAAGGACTCCAGAGGTGACAGGGTGATATATTGGGACGAGTTTTGTCGTGACTTCAGGTCCCACTACATCCCTTCCAGTTTTGTTGAGGAGATGCGTGAGAAGTTTAGGCGTTTGAAGCAGGGCAGCAATTCTGTGTACAAGTACAATGTCGAGTTCCACGAGCTGGCCCGTTACGCGCTGCAGGATGTCCCGGATCAGAAGAGCAAGATCTACCAGTTCATGGGTGGCTTAAAGGAGGATTTGCAGTTAGCGCTTGCTTTGCACGATCCTGAGGAGTTTGACAAGTTTTACAACTTAGCTCTCCGAGCAGAGGCAGCCTTGCTCAGGGTGGAAAACTCCAAGAAGCGCTTCAGAGACTCCAGCTCTTCCTCGACTCAGCTGGTTCAGAAGCAACAGATGTTTTGGGTTTCTCCTCCTCCTCCTCGGCACTCACAGCAGCTGAAGCACTCAGGTGGACGTGTTTCTTCCCACCCACCCAACCTTGGCTTCCAGCAGAGATACCAGCATCAGAAGCAAGGGCCTCCTCAGACTCAGTTCCGGCAGCCAGCAGATGTCACTTGTCACAAATGTGGGCAGAAGGGTCACTATGCCAACAAATGTACTTCTCAGCTCCGTCTGCCGCCTCCTCCTCCAGGCAAACCTCCAAGAAACGCTCTTGTCAAATTCAACCCCCGATCAGCTTGAGTCAACATGGTGAATGCAGCTGAAGCAGACAACTCCTCTGATGTGATCATGGGTAACCTCCTCGTCAATGATATTCCTGCTAAAGTGTTATTTGATTCTCGTGCTTCGCATTGCTTCATCTCCAAGCCTTTCATAGCTAAGCATGATATTCCTGCAATTCATTTGGATAGTCCCTTCCGTGTGGTTTCTCCAGGCATGCGCATGAGTTCGTACATGAGGGTTCCGGATGCTTCTGTCAAGATAGGAAGTTATTCTTTTCTGGCGTCTCCTATTGTCTTGGGTAATTCCGACATCGACTTGATTCTTGGTATGGACTGGTTGGCCATGAACAAGGCGTCAATTGATTGTGAAGCTAAAGAAGTCAAGCTTACCCACTCTTCGGAGGATGTGATTATATTCGCGGCGCGCGATGATACAATCCGTTTGTTCTCCTTGAATGAAAAGGGTGAGATCAATCCTATTGAGCAAGTTCTAGTAGTCTGCGAATATCAAGATGTGTTTCCTGAAGAGCTGCCAGGCATGCCTCCGCACCGTGAAGTTGAGTTTGTCATTGAGCTTGAGCCAGGCACAGAGCTAGTGTGCAAACGGCCGTACAAGCTGGGTCCAGAAGAATTGAAGGAACTGAAGAGGCAACTCGATGAGAAGGAGCATTTGGGTTTGATTAGACCAAGCTCGTCTCCGTGGGGATGTGGTGTTCTATTTGTCAAGAAGAAGGATGGTTCGGACCGGCTGTGTGTCGATTACCGTCCATTGAAAAAGAAGACAATCAAGAACAAATATCCACTTCCGAACATAACTGAGTTGTTCGAACAGTTGAAAGGTGCTAAAGTATTCTCCAAGCTTGATCTCAGAATGGGCTATCATCAGATTCACATTCGCGAGGAAGACATTCCGAAGACGGCCTTCAGGACTAGTTTTGGCTCGTATGAGTATACGGTCATGTCTTTTGGTCTGGCTAATGCTCCTCCTACATTTTGTCGATTGATGAACTATATTTTCTCACCATACAAGAATGAATTTGTCTTGCTCTATCTCGACGACATTCTGGTCTTTTCGGAGAATCAGGAAGAACATGAAAGACATCTCAGGTTGGTGCTTGATAAACTGAGAGAGTACAAGCTGTATGCCAAGTTTTCCAAGTGCAAGTTCTGGCTGAAAGAAGTGGTTTATCTTGGGCATATTATCTCTGCCGAGGGCATTAAGGTTGACCCATCCAAGGTTCAAGCCATTGTTGAATGGGAACCTCCGCAGAATGTGAAGCAGCTTCGAAGCTTTCTCGGGCTTGCTGGATATTGCAGAAGATTCGTTGAGAACTTCTCCAAAATCGCCAATCCGCTCTCTAGTCTTCTTCAGAAGGGTGTCAAGTATGTTTGGTCTCCAGAGTGTCATCTGGATTTCGTTACACTCAAAGAGAAGCTTATCTCCACTCCGGTATTGGCCCCTCCGGATGATTCCAAGCCGTACCAGGTCTTTTGCGACGCCTCTCTCCAGGGTCTCGGTGCAGTCTTGATGCAAGATAGGAAGGTGGTTGCTTATACCTCCAGGCAGTTGAAGCCTGCGGAGAAGAACTATCCTGTGCACGATCTCGAGCTAGCAGCTGTTGTGCACGCCTTGATGACTTGGAGACATCTCTTGTTGGAACGTAAGGTTGAAGTTTTCACCGATCACAAGAGCCTCAAGTATATCTTCACTCAGCCTAACTTGAATCTTCGGCAAACACGTTGGGTGGATATGCTCTAGGATTTTAATCCGAGTGTTGAGTATACGCCAGGCAAGGCAAATGTTGTGGAAGATGCATTGAGCAGGAAGGCATATTGCAATAGTCTGATTCTGCAACCTCTCCAGCCGGGTCTTTCTGAGTCTTTTAGGAAGCTTAATCTTCAGCTAGTTCCTCAGGGTTTTCTTGCGAACCTTCAGATCTCTCCTACCTTGGAAGATCAGGTCAGAGCAGCTCAGCTACTTGACGCTATGGTGAAGAAGGTCAAGATTGGCGTGGGAAAGAGTCTTCCCAAGTATAAGTGTTTCACTGTTGATGCCAGGGACACATTGTTTTTCGAGGATCGCCTTGTCGTCCCGAAAGGTGATCCCAGGAAGGTGATCATGGAAGAAGCTCATAACTCTCTGCTCTCTATTCATCCTGGAAGTTCCAAAATGTACCATGACTTGAAGAAGACATTCTGGTGGACTCGTATGAAACGTGAAATTACACAGTTCGTAAACGAGTGTGATGTGTGTCGAAGGGTGAAAGCAGAACATCAAAAACCAGCAGGCCTCTTGCAGCCTTTGCCGATTCCCGAGTGGAAGTTTGATCACATTGAGATGGACTTCGTCACCGGGTTTCCGAAGTCCAAGAAGGGCAATGATGCTATCTTCGTCGTCATCGACAAATTGAGTAAAGTGGCTCATTTCCTTCCAGTCAAGGAGTCCATTTCAGCAGCTCAGCTGGCAGAGTTGTACACCTGCAGGATTGTCTCTTTGCACGGCGTGCCGATGATGATCTCTTCAGATCGCGGAAGTATCTTCACTTCCAAGTTCTGGGACTCCTTTCAGTCTGCTATGGGCACGAAGATCCGCTTCAGCACAGCGTTCCATCCTCACACTAGTGGTCAAGTGGAGAGAGTGAATCAAGTTCTTGAGGATATGCTGAGAGCCTGTGCTATCTCTTTTGGCATGAAGTGGGAAGATTGTCTGCCTTTCGCGGAGTTCTCGTATAACAACAGTTATCAAGCTAGTTCTGGCAAGGCTCCGTTTGAAATTCTCTATGGCAGGAAGTGTCGTACTCCGCTCTATTGGTCCGAGACCGGCGAGCTCAGATCCTTGGCAATGATATGATAGAAGAAGCTGAGGAGATGTGTCGGATCATTCGCGACAACCTCAGAGCAGCTTAGTCTCGTCAGAAGAGCTATTACGATAGCAAGCACCGTGACATGTCTTATGAGCTTGATGACTTTATCTATCTCAAGGTGTCACCTATGAAGGGTATGCAGTGCTTTGGCATCAAAGGCAAGATTGCGCCTCGTTTCGTTGGTCCGTTCAGAGTGGTTGGCAAGAGGGGCGACCTTGCGTACCAGCTCGATCTTCCGTCAACCTTTGCAAATGTCCATGATGTGTTCCATGTTTCTCAGCTTCGGAGGTGTTTCAAGACCCCCGAGCGCACTGTGCATCTTCAAGATATCGACCTTCAGCCTGACCTTTCTTATCGTGAGCATCCAGTTGCCGTTCTCGAGGCGACTGAGCGCAAGACCCGAAACAAGACTGTCAAATTTCTCAAAGTGCAGTGGTCTCACCATTCCGATAAAGAGGCTACGTGGGAACGCGAGGATCACCTCCGTTTCAAATTTCCTGATTTCTTTCAGTCTTAGATCTCGAGGGCGAGATCTTCTCTGTAGTGTGGGAGAATTTGTAGTGCCCCAGATGTAATCCTTCCATATTTGGAACGTATCTCATGTGGGTCCACCTTGTCAATGCTATGAGAGAGCCCATGCTCATTATTTCATGTGTTGTCACCTTATTATTTTCTCTTCCCATGCATGCATGCATAACATATCATGTCATGCCCATGTCTTTGTGTTGTTGCCATATGATCTTAGCATTTCATGTGATGTGGTGGTCTTGAGTATAGTTCCTTGGTGTTGTTGTGTGATGTTGAGATGTTCTATGATGCCATGTGATGATAGTCCCAAATGTAGTGAGCATGTCTTGTTGCAACCTCTCTCTCTCTTTAATTCCCCAATTCAAAATTCACTTGTCCCAACCTTGTTTCAAAAAAAATGCCCAGGATTTAGTGTGTTTTGTGGAGGATGCCAACGTGTGTATTTGCTGATTTATATCTTGGTTTAAAGGGTGCAAATAAATCCAAAACAGTATATTAATTACTGTTTTGCATTTATTCCAAATTGCTCCAAATATTGTTTTTCTATTTTATTCAAATAGGCCATAATTTCTTAAGACCAGGGGTATTTTTATTTTAGTTTTTGTTGCCATAGATATTCCCTCAGAGATTGTTTTGTTGGTGTTGTTTTTAAAAATGGAAAAGGCCTAGGAGTCTTTCTCTTACCAGGCGCCAGATGGGCTACTTCTCCCTCCCGAGGCCCATCCTCTCCTCCCTATTTTCCCTGCGATAGCCCAACTCGCCCCTCCTTCGCCCACCTGACGCCGTGTCTTCCCCCTGCACCTTTCCGTCAGGCTCCAGAGAGAGAGAGAGAGAGCAGGCCGACGCCGTGAGCGCGCACGCCGAGGCCCCCCATATATTGTTGGCGTCCGTGCCCCCCTCGGCCTAGGGTTTCCCTTTCCCCCTCGGCCGCCGCTACCACCTTCCTTTCCCCATCTCTCTCCCCCTCTCCTCTGTCAGGTAAAGTTCTGTAGGTTAGGGATCCTGAGAAGAGTAGCTCCTCGCCGCATCTTCCCGCCGGCATCGTCGTCTCCGGTGCCGTCCGCCATGTCTGGGGGCTCGGGCAAGGTGCCCGCGATCCATTCCCGGCGCTAGGAGTCCTGGGGAACGACCACGCCGATGGCCAACACCACGTCAACGGCGAGTTCCCGGCGTTCTTCCTCCCCTGCATCGGTTCTACACCCGCGTCTACAGCTTCTTTAGGTCGTCGTCTTCATAGACTTCATCCCCGGTCGGCCTTCTCCCTCCTTCCCCTCGGTGAGACCTAGCTCCTCCCTCCTTCTCTATTTCTAGATGTGTTGTAGGAGGCCCGGCCGGCTAATGTTGCATGCCTGTGTTCCAAGAGGAGAACGACATGGCCTGCGCGGTATAGCTTGTGTGCCCAGTGTGTCGTTTTTGTGCTCGGGTAGTGCTATGTAGCAGGTAGAGGCGTTCATCAGGCTGGAGTATAGCGATTTGTTCCCCGTCGAAGCGCAGCAGCAGCAACAGAGGAGCCACGGCGGCCTCCCTGTCGCCGGCGCTTCCCTGTGCTGTGCAGAGCAAGCCACGCAGTAGAGTTAGTACTCCTGGCATAAGTTTCTTCTCTGTCCAGTCTTCGTAGCGTAGTGTAGTGGTGCGGTGCCCGGACCTGGATCAGGTGGTCGTGGGATCGATCCCCCGCGGCGCCACATATACCCCCCTTTTTATTTCCTGTTGTTTGCACCATAGCACAGTAGCTACAGGAAGCAACCGTACCAAGCAATTTCCCCTGTTCTGTCGATAAGTTGGCAAGTAGCAGGGTGGAATGGGCCTTGGGGTTGACCCAGGGGATCCTGAGTTCGATCCCCCTCCCCAGCATTGTTTTTTTTCATTTTATTTGGTGTAGCTTCTATTTTTTTTTCTGTTTTGATGTGGCATGCTCTATAGCATGTGAGGTGATTGTTTTGACTCAGCAGCTCATGTAGTATTTATTTGTTCTGCTCTCAACACTAGGGGTTCTACCATTTGTTGCTAGTTTGAGAAGAATGCATGTGTGGACTTTGAAACATAAGTGCATATGTTGTTCTAGTTCATATGTATGTGAGTGTGTGGTGAAGCTAGCCCAAGTGTGGGTATAGGTGCACTAGTGTCTTGCTTATGTGGAATAGGTGATATGATTGTGTGCATGTCATGGGGTGCTTATGGTGTGAAGAACACACCCACATGAACATAGTTCATGAACTCCCTAGCTGTCGTGGTTTTGTCACGGCAGATGTCCTCGTGAAAGGACTTAGTACTGGAGCCATCGCACCTTGGTGGCGACTCAAAGCGGTTAAGCGGGAGAGACACGACGATTTACCCAGGTTCGGCCCCACGTGAGAAGGTAAAGGCCTACGTCCTGCTTTGGTTTGTGTTGATGTTGTTGGGGATATTGCCTGCAGTTATGACCCGCCAAATATGGGCCGGGTCACTGTTATGGCGATTCGTCCTTTGAGGCTAGTTGGTCCTCTGTCCGGGCGGTTTGAAGTCGCAAGATGGTTATGACTTGTGGAAGGACTCTGGGTTCGGCAAGACGTGGACTTAGAGGCCGCGGTGGTCACGAGTTGTAAACCGGCTGGGACTCTTGTAAACCCTAAGGCTTCGACCTATATATAAAGGCGAGTCTGGAGGGGGAGAGGTAGGTTAGAAATCATCGAGTGCTAGGTTAGGGCGAGTTACGCCTCCCTTGTAATCGAATCCACATCAATACACACAAAGCAGGACGTAGGTATTACCTCTTCTCGAGGGGCCGAACCTGGGTAAATCGCCGTGTCTCTCCCGCTTAACCCCTTTGAGTCGCCACCAAGGTGCGATGGCTCCAGTACTAAGTCCTTTCACGAGGACATCTGTCGTGAAAAAACCACGACAGTTGGCGCCCACCATGGGGCCTGCGCACGGTGGAGTTGAGTTCTCAAAGGGAGCCCTACCAGGGTCTGGGAGTTATGCGGCGGCGCTCATGACTTGGAGCTGGCGCGGCATAGCCTACATCGACAACAGGCGATGGGGACCTGAAGCAAATTCTCTCGAATCAGGCTACAGGGTCCCCTTCGGTAAGATCAACGTCTTCGTCGGCATGATCGGGTCACCCGTTCCTGAGCCGGACACCTCCTCCGACATCGTCGAGCCGGCCAGGTACGTTCGCCAAATCATAACCCGGAATCTGACCCGCCCGGTCTTTGTGGGCTTCACACAGGGATCGGAGGAACCAGAGCGCGCGGCGGCTCAGGAGGTCACCCCCGTCAACTCTGACGACGAGTCATCCATGGGCGAGTCCAATTCCATCCAGTCCCTCCACGGAGACGGTCTTGGGGGCTTGTCATTGGCCATGGATCCGGAAGTCCTCGATCGAACCCGCTGCCAGATCGCCATCTACATGGCTGGGGCGACTCAACCCGCACCGAACCCCGCCGGGGGCGATGGAACCGGCGGGACGTCCAGAAGTGCGTCAGCAGTCCTAGTGGATTTAGCGGCGGAAATCACGAGGCTGATGTCAACCCCCCTCACGCCGGAGAACCAAGGAGAGATAAATGCGGAGATAGCAAAACTGAGGGAGGCTGTGGCAAAGGCCCATCAAGATGCTGAGACGGAGTCCGCCAGGATGGAAACTCGACAGGCCTAGATTACGGCCGAAAGGATGCGGTTGAGCACCGACAATTGGCGGCTCGAAAGACAGCAGCGCGCATCCGATGTTGTCCATCAGCGGAGGCACCAAGGACGCCTACCCCACGATCTCAATCCGACTCGCCTGTTCGACACTCCCCAGACGCCCGGGATGGGAGCCGCTCCAGCAGGAGGGATGGGCCGCCCTGCTAACCCGCCGATTCAGCCGACTGAGGGTCAAATCCCTCGGTTCCGCACCCCCCGAGGCCACTTCTCTAACCCGGTGGATAACGTGCTCGCCGCAACTCGCCATCTGGAGTCTCTCCCGATCCACGGCAACACCCCAGCTGAGATCGAAGCAAGGAACGCCATCGAGATGTTGAAAACAGCGGTGGTACAAAACGCGCAATTCTGACACAGCCCCGAGCGATTGCACTCCACCCCCCAGGCGAGCTACACCAGGGGTTGGCCGGAGGATCAGCCGGCCGTAAACAGCGCCCCACGACACCCCCCGCTGGACAACCGCCCGAATGGGACCTGCCGGGCAGAGGTCCACCCAACACTCAGGAGGCTCAGACTCCTCCCGTGGGGACCGGAGGGCGAGTCGGGGTGCCCTGCTTATCCCTGGCCCTCCGAAACGAAAGAATGCCCAAGGACTTCAAAGGACCAAGAAAGGTGCCGAATTACACCCCAGATCACAAACCGACGTCTTGGATCGAGGGCTATGAGATCGCCATGGACATGCTCGACGTAAATGAGGCGGTTTGCGCCAGATATTTCACCATGATGCTCGAGGGATCGGCACGCACTTGGTTGAAAAATTTACCCCCCAACTCTATACAGTCCTGGGCTGAGTTAAAGGAGCGTTTTATCAAAAACTTCCGGGGAACCTGTAAACGACCGATGACAATCGTCGACTTGCAACACTGCGTGCAACGCCCGGATGAGTCGGCGCATCATTGGTCGCGGCGAGTCGCGGAAATTATCCATTCATCGGATGGCATCACGGCGGCGCAAGCCGTGCTTATCCTCGAACACAACTGCCACTACGAACCGCTGGTCCAGAAGCTGGGGCGACTCAAACGGAAAGTTCAGGATATGGGCGAGCTGATGGATACCCTCACTAGGTACGCCGAAGCCGACGATACCAAGGATCCCGGCGAGGACGGCAAGGGTAGCTCGCCCAAGAAGGGCGATTCAACGAATAAGCATGCCCGCCTCCAGGGCCGCAACCGTCATAACCAGGGGACCAACGGCAAACGTAGGCTGCATGAGGAGCCCTCGGATTTGGTTGCCAACACCAACGCCAACGACGGCAAAAAGAAGAATCGAGGCTTCAGTGGGAAAAGACCGCGCAACTACGAAGAATTACTCAAAGGCCCTTGCCCGCACCACGCCACGGCCGATGGCCCGGCGAGTCACTCCTGGGAGAACTGCTTCGTGATGCGGGAGTTTCGGGCCGAGGCAATCAAGAAGAGCCAGAGCGAAGACCCGAACCGTCACCAAGACCAACTCGCCGCGCCTAACCAAAGGCACAACCCCTTCGGCGGTTTTCCCGAACAGGAGGCTCAGGGGGGGCCGCAGCCAGGCGGCGGCCAGTACCCGGTGCACCACCACCGGTGCTACAACCCGCCGGGAGACTTCCAGCAGCAACCCCCGCAGGGGGCTCCGCAGGACCAGGATGACCATGGGGGCTTCCGCAACAATCCTAAACAGCTAAGTAATGGGCAATATCATGTTTTCACCACTAATGCTTGCAGACGTGATAAAAAGGTAAATCACCGGGCGTACAACGTAATTGAGCCGGCAGTTCCAAGATATCTCCACTGGTCCGAACAGACCATAACATGGAGCAGAGAGGACCACCTGCCGAGGGTAGATAACCCGGGCGACCTGGCCTTGGTCGTGGCTCCCCAAGTGGCGGGTTACACTCTATCGAAAGTACTGATGGATGGCGGCAGCAGCATTAATATCCTATACTTCGACACCTTCCAGAGGATGAACCTATTAGAGAAAGACTTGATGCCTTCAACCACAGTTTTCCACGGCATCGTCCCGGGCAAATCCGCTTATCCGATTGGCCGAGTCAAGCTCTCAGTAGCGTTTGGAACTGCACAGAACTATAGGTCGGAGTCTTTGGTCTTTGAGGTGGTCAAATTAAAAAGCCTGTACCATGCGCTGTTCGGACGACCGGCTTACGCTCGCTTCATGGCCCGCCCATGCTACGTCTACCTCAAGCTCAAAATGCCTGGCCCTAAAGGGCCCATCACGGTCGACGGAGATAGAAGGATTGCAAAAGAGTGTGAGGAAGGAGACGCAACCTACGCGGAAGTCGCCTGGGCGGCGGAAGAGCTCAAAAGCCACCGGGCCAATGTTGACCCGGCGGACATGACACCATTCAAGAAACCGACTACAGACTCCGAGTCGCCCCTCAAGTTCAAACCAACGGATGACACGAAGACAGTCGACTTCGTCCCTGGCGATTCATCCAAGCAGTTTACCATTGGGACGGGTCTGGACCCCAAATAGGAAAGCGCGCTCATCGAATTCATCCGTGAGAATCGGGACATCTTCGCATGGAAACCCTCTGACATGCCGGGTGTACCGAGAGAATTCGCTGAGCACCATCTTAATATTGACCCAAAATGCAAACCTGTTCAACAATACCTCCACCGGTTTAACGAGGAGCCACGGAAGGCGATTGGAGAGGAAGTCGCCCGTCTTTTAGCCGCCGGGTTCATCGTGGAAGTGTTTCACCCCAAATGGCTAGCTAACCCGGTGTTAGTACTCAAGAAGAATGGCACCTTCCGTATGTGCATTGACTATACGGACCTCAATAGAGCTTGCCCCATGGATCCTTTCGCTCTCCCCCGCATCGACCAAATCATTGACTCGGTGGCGGGATGCGAACGATTGTGCTTTTTGGACGCTTACTCAGGTTATCATCAGATCAAAATGGCTGTGGAAGATCAAGAAAAGACTGCTTTCATAACTCCCTTCGGGGCCTTTTGCTATGTGTCCATGCCGTTCGGGCTCAAAAGCGCAGGGGCGACTTACCAACGTTGCATCCAGAATTGTCTCCATAGCCAAATTGGCCGCAACGTCCATGCTTATGTTGACGACATTGTTATCAAGACCCGCTGGGAGGAGACACTTCTGGAGGACCTTAAGGAAACCTTTGATAATTTACGGGTATATCAGATGAAGCTAAATCCTACCAAGTGCGTTTTCGGCGTACCTGCGGGAAAACTACTGGGTTTCTTGGTATCGGAGCGCGGCATCGAGGCTAACCCGGACAAAATTGAAGCGGTTGCCTCCCTCGGCAAGCCGACGAACGTTAACCAAGTCCAGCGATTGGCGGGTCGTATCGCGGCTCTCAGTCGTTTTGTAAGCCGCCTCGGGGAAAAGGCGATTCCGCTCTATCAATTGTTGAGGAAGTCTGACCGATTCGTGTGGACAGAGGAAGCCGACGAAGCATTTCAGGCATTGAAACGTCAGCTGGTTAACCCGCCGGTCCTGGCGGCCCCGACTGAAAAGGAACCCATGCTCCTGTATATCGCCGCGAATTCCAAAGCGGTCAGCGTGGCCGTGGTCGTCGAAAGAAAGGAGGAAGGAAAGGAATACCTGGTACAACGCCCGGTGTACTTTATTAGTGAGGTGTTAACTCTCTCCAAACAACGATACCCCCATTGGCAAAAACTGGTCTACGGGGTGTTCATGGCGAGTCGGAAGCTTAAACACTATTTCCAAGAACACCCAATCACCGTGGTCAGTTCCGCGCCCCTCGGCGATGTCATCCAAAACCGCGAGGCGGCAGGGCGAATCGCCAAATGGGCGATAGAACTTGGGTCACATCACATTCAGTATACCCCCCGCACGGCCATGAAGTCCCAGGCGCTGGTTGATTTCGTCAATGATTGGACGGAGCTTCAGGCTCCAGAAGATCGCCCCGACCTTACCTATTGGACTATTTATTTTGATGGATCCAGGCAGTTGGAGGGCTCGGGGGCTGGTGTGGTGTTGATATCCCCCCAAGGAGATAAGTTCTGCTACGTCCTCCGGCTCATGTTCCCTTGTACAAATAATGCGGCAGAGTATGAAGCTCTGCTCCACGGTTTGCGGCTAGCAAAAGAGATGAACCTAACCCGAGTCAGATGTTTTGGGGACTCAGATCTGGTGGCGCAACAGGTTTCGGGCACTTGGGATTCTCGAGATCCTATGATGGCGGCTTACAGACGAGCCGTATCTGACGTGGCGGGCTATTTTCATGGATACCAGGTTGATTATGTTGATCGGCGACTCAATGAAGCAGCTGATGCCCTCTCCCGACTCGGCTCATAGAGAAAACCGGTCCCCCCTAATGTCTTCTTGGATATCTTGCATAAACCATCCGTGACTGTACCCACGGAGGAGGAGTTGGCGATTCCAGATCCCGAGTCTCAGCTTGTGGCGGCTCTCCACATCGCCCCGGATTGGGCTCTTCCTTATCTAGCTTACCTTGCCCATGGCGAGTTACCCACTGACGAAGTCTTGGCTCGCCAGATTGTTCGGCGTAGCAAGTCCATGGTTGTCATTAATGGCGAGCTATATAAACGAAGTGCTTCAGGGGTCTTTCAGCGATGCATCTCCTCCGAGGAAGGATGCACGATCCTTAATGACATCCATTCTGGAGACTGCGGACATCATGCCGGGTCACGTTCTTTGGTGTCAAAAGCCTTTCGACACGGTTTCTTCTGGTTGACGGCTCACGCAGATGCAGAAGATATAGTACGGCGGTGTGAGGGGTGCCAACGGTACGGGAGACAGGCTCATGTGCCGGCTCAAGAATTGAGGATGATCCCCATTACTTGGCCTTTCGCGGTTTGGGGGCTGGACATGGTCGGTCCCTTTAAGATGTCCTCCAACAAGAAAACTCACTTATTGGTGGCGGTTGATAAATTCACTAAGTGGATTGAGGCGGAGCCAGTTGGGGCTTGCGACGCGGAGACTGCGGTAAAATTTCTGAAGAAGCTGATTTTCCGATTTGGATATCCGCACAGTATCATCACAGACAATGGCATTAACCTGTCCCAAGGAGCAATGCTGGATTTCTGTCGCCGTGAACATATCTGGCTTGATATCTCTGCGGTTGCTCACCCGCAGTCAAACGGACAGGCCGAGCGGGCGAATCAGGAAGTTTTGCGAGGGATCAAACCTCGGCTCATAGTTCCCCTGGAAAGAACTCCAGGATGTTGGGTGGAGGAGTTACCTTCGGTATTATGGAGCATCCGAACCACCCCAAATCGGTCCACGGGGTTCACCCCTTTCTTCTTGGTCTATGATGCAGAGGCCGTTCTCCCTACTGACATAAGGCATGATTCTCTTAGAGTCGCCGCATATGTGGAGCAGGACAACGAGCTGGCGCGTCAGGACTCTTTGGACGCCTTGGAAGAAGCACGTGACTTAGCAGCGGCTCGTTCGGCGATCTATCAGCAAGATTTGCGGCGTTATCATAGTCGCGGGGTGAAGAGTCGTACCTTCCAGGAAGGCGATTTGGTGCTTCGACTAATACAAGATCAGACAGGCATGCACAAACTTTCGCCCCCTTGGGAGGGACCTTTCGTTGTCAGCAAGAACCTCCGCAATGGTTCTTACTACTTGATGGATCTTCGGTCTGACCGACCAACTACGGGGGCTGAGTCAACTCGCCCTTGGAATATTGCCCATTTGCGGCCTTATTACACTTGAGTTCTTAAAACTCCATACTTTGTAAGTTTTTCAATTTTTCTTATGGAATAATATAATGTTTCCCTGGCTCGGGGGGCTTCTTCTTTAAAGAAAAAGCAATTTCATGATATCCTGTTGCGACCTTATGAGCCGACAGAACATGCATTAAGGGTGGGTGCACGAGCTTTCTGACTCGCCTCCCCCTGTCGCGACCGTATGAGCCGACGAAACATGCATTAAGGGTGGGTGCACGAGCTTTCTGACTCGCCTCCCCCTGTCGCGACCGTATGAGCCGACGAAACCTGCATTAAGGGTGGGTGCACGAGCTTTCTGACTCGCCTCCCCCTGTCGCGACCGTATGAGCCGACGAAACCTGCATTAAGGGTGGGTGCACGAGCTTTCTGACTCGCCTCCCCCTGCCGCGACCGTATGAGCCGACGAAACCTGCATTAAGGGTGGGTGCACGAGCTTTCTGACTCGCCTCCCCCTGTCGCGACCGTATGAGCCGACGAAACCTGCATTAAGGGTGGGTGCACGAGCTTTCTGACTCGCCTCCCCCTGTCGCGACCGTATGAGCCGACGAAACCTGCATTAAGGGTGGGTGCACGAGCTTTCTGACTCGCCTCCCCCTGTCGCGACCGTATGAGCCGACGAAACCTGCTTTAAGGGTGGGTGCACGAGCTTTCTGACTCGCCTCCCCCTGTCGCGACCGTATGAGCCGAAGAAACCTGCATTAAGGGTGGGTGCACGAGCTTTCTGACTCGCCTCCCCCTGTCGCGACCGTATGAGCCGACGAAACCTGCATTACGGGTGGGTGCACGAGCTTTCTGACTCGCCTCCCCCTGTCGCGACCGTATGAGCCGACGAAACCTACATTAAGGGTGGGTGCACGAGCTTTCTGACTCGCCTTCCCCTGTTGCGACCGTATGAGCCGACGAAACCTGCATTAAGGGTGGGTGCACGAGCTTTTTGACTCGCCTCCCCCTGTCGCGATCATATGAGCCAACAAAATTGCTCGTGTTATGATTTGACTTTGGAAATTTTTTCCCTCACTGCTTACTCATTGAAACTGTTTGTGATTCTTTTATTTTCACAGATAATGTGCTCAAGGTTTTCATCCTTGGAGGGTTAAGCATTTCAGGCGATTCTAATAAAGGTTAACCAAATATTTTAAACCGCCTCAAAAACGGTATAAGGGTTTTTTGCAGAAGATGTCATCAAAGGATGGTACTGACTATTACATGGCTCTTGGGCCAAATTCAAGGAAAACCTATTCCGCTAAGTTCTGGCGTGAGCTCTGACCAGCTTCGATTTGTAAATCGCCCAAGACCCAATTGCATCTGGACAAAGAGGCGAAATCGTCTTCATCAGTCAAGATTGATGCCAGGTCCGTTTCCCAGTCAAAGGGATTCTTGGGTCGCCGAGGGATAAGGTTGGTCACCACGAAGGTTGGCGGGCTGATTTTCTTATTCTTGTCATCATAAGCCGCCTGATATTTTGTCAAGTCAAGGCTGGCGGCGAGTTGAGTCGCGGCCAGTCGAGAGTCCTTGACAACCTTCTGGTAGTCTTCCTCCACGCACTCCGAGCCGTCATCTTTAAGCTGAGGGAAGCCGGCAGCTACTTCTTCCAAATTGATTTCTGGGGCATACGCCAGGCAGCGACTCAGAGCCGTCAGGACACCCTTCCGAGCGGCTGATCGGGTTAACTCGCCGATCTGGGGAGGCAGCGTGGATAGATATCCAAGCACCTTCTTGATAGAAGTTATGGGCTCCTTTGCACCAATCACAGCCTTGACGGTCAGCACACTGCCTGTGTACAGTTGTTCCATCAGCGTATAGATCGCCTTCAGCATCAACACGCTGTCATCTTGCAGATTGGCGACTCTCGAGCCTGTGATTAAAAAAACTGGTAAGTTAAAACATTGAGGAATTTTGCCGCAGGAAGAGGATAAGATTGGCGAGTTTGGTAAATCTTACCAAAGATAGCTTGAGTCATGTTGGAAATATGGCGCTTTAAGCTGGATAGCTCCTGCTGCACAGTTGCCAGCTTTGCTTATGCTTTTTCGGCTCTCGTCAAAACCGCACTTTGGTCAGCCTGAGTTCTTTCTAACTCGGCTTTGAGTTTTTCCAGTTCAACCAGAGCCAGGTTATATTTGTCTTCCGACTGAGCTCGGGCATCTTGTTGATCAGCCAAGTTTCTCTTTAAGTCTCCCAGGGTCAGTTCGGTCTGGGCAAGGCTTTCCTGTTCAAAATTTAAAAACAGAGACAAGTCTCAGAATTATTACAAGGCAATACCCCTGACACTTGGGGGCTAATGTATAATTTTTCAAGAAAAATTATACAGAGATCAAGACCCGGCTCATCATTTTACTGATGACCCGGCCCTTGGGGGTTACTGGTCGCGAAGCTTTTAAAAGACCCGGCTCATCATTTTACTGATGACACGGCCCTTGGGGGATATTGGTTGCGAAGCTTTTAAAAGACCCGGCTCATCATTTTACTGATGACCCGGCCCTTGGGGGTTACTGAGGATAATATGGAATATAAATTTTTACCTCATGCTTGTTATTTAACATCTTCAGCAGATTCTTTTCCATCTCGTAACTCGCTTCCAGGCGACTTGCGAAGCCCAAACAGAGTTCTTTAAACTCCAGACCTGCATAGTCAGAAAGCTTCGCCTTGGAAGGCCCAGACTCGAGAACTGGTGGAGAAGGGGTTGCTGTATGTTTGGAGAGGATTGTCTCTGCCGGCTTGGAGAAACCAAAACCAGTAATGACCACAGCATCTGGGTCATCAGCTGTCGCCATTACGACCGGTGATCTAGGGACATCCGTTGATCCTTTGGGCGACTCAGGAGGGTTTGCTTGAATCGTCGGCTCGTTTTGACCCGGATCCTCTTGAGTCGGAGTAGTTTTCTTTGGAGGTTCAGGAGTGGCGTCAGGGTTTGATCCACTGGTCTTCCTCTTTTTGGCTTGCGCCCTAATGAAAAAATAGGCGTGTTAAAAAATATATACATAAAAGAGTATCATTCTCAAGGATCAGGACAAGGAACTTACCCCGGGACTCGGATCATTGGTGGAAGGGTCGACATCACTGAGTCGCCAGAAGTGGGGGGAGAATCCTGCAGAGTTGATACATCGATAATACTGGTGGGTCAGGATTGTGATCCAGAGCAACACGAACAATGGTTGTTCACATAAGAAAAGGAGGTACCTCGCTTGGTTTTCTTTTGTTCCTTGTTGGCAAGCCAGGTGTCAGGTCGCCAGAATGACTTCGCGTTTTCCGTTTTGAGGCGTGCTGCGTTTTCTTCAGTAAGAAATTTGGGTCCAAATGGGCATTTGGATGTGAGAGAGGTACTTTTCCACATATTCGCCGGGCCGGCTTAGGTGGAGAAGGAGATGAATCGGAAGAGACGGAAATTACCTCGACAGAGTCTTCCTGGCTCTCGTTACCTTCATTCTGTTATGAAAGGAGCGAGAGATAAGTAAAAGATAAAAGGTGATGAATGGCGAGTGAAGATAAGGACGGATTGGTACCTCTGAGAGTGCGTCGTCGGCTTGAGATTCGTCGACTTCAGATGGCTCGGCCGCCGCCGATTTGCCTTTGCCTTTGTTTTTCTTGGAAGGCGGCTTAGCACTCTTCATGGCTTGTTTCTTAGGTCTTCTAGACCAGAACTTGTCACCTTTCTGGAAGGGGATATGGCATGAAGTCATGATGACCGTAAACCAGATGAAGTAAAAATTGAGGGCGAGTTAGCTTTGGTTACCTTGGGTGCCGGGTTGATCTTGCAGAAGGGCTTAAGGCCGATTTGGCCGCATTTCGCTGCAGGTTCGCCGGTCAGCTTCCTGATGATGGTGACTATGTCTTTTTCCGTCAACACTGTATGGAAGTAGCATTGGGGATGATCCAGGGTACCGTCAAAATCGCACATCAGGCCGTCTCGGCGGCTCAGAGGAAGGATCCGCCATTCGACCCAGCAGCGAATCAAGTCAACCCCGGTGAGACCGTTATTCGTCAAAGATCTCAGTTCGGACAGAATTGGGACGAACTCCGACTCTTCTTCCTCGGTGAGCTTGTCAGGGAGCTTGAAGTTGACTGGGAGGCGGCTTGGCCTGTAACCCTGAAGTTTGTTTTCACCGGCGGGGGATGTTTCCTTGCAGTAGAACCAAGATTCACCCCAACCCTTGGGATGGCTAGGCATAGTGAGCGCAGGGAACGGACTGTCCCGGCGACGCTGGACATTGACCCCGCCGAGTTCCAAACTGGGGCCGTTGTGGAATTCCGTCTGGCGATTCAGGTGGAAGAAGTACCAGAACAGAGGGACGGAAGGCTCAATCCGCAAATAAGCTTCGCAATGGACTTGGAATTGACTCAGGTTGCTTATGGAATTGGGTCCCAAATCCTGGAGTCGGACGTTCATAAAAGTCAGGGCGTCTCTAAGGAATTTAGATCCGGGCGGTTTAAAACCCCGTTCTAAGTGTTCCACAAACACTACTATCTCTCCTTCCTTAGGGTTGGGCAGGTCTTCTCCTAACCCGGAGCGCCATCCAATGGCGTCTTGAGGATCCAAGCAGCCCGCTTTCACGTAATTCGCCAAAACAGCATCGTCAACTTTGGTGGGAAGCCAATCACTCTTGAAAACGGCACCCATGCTACAAATAGGCAAGAAAATGGTATTACGTGTCTCGAGCATTTATTATGTAAGTCGGAACTAGCGTCTGTTTAACCCGCCGAATTGGGAGGCCGGGTTGGATTGATATGGCGACCTATTGAGCAGGGCTATTTTCAGAAGCGATGCTACTATGGGTGGTAGCGTATATTCTTTCCGAAACACTAAGGGAAGAACGAGGTTTCCAAACAGTTTTTTGCGAACAGTGAAAGAGGAATGGATCTACCCAACAGATATAACAGTTTACGGACATGGCTAAAACATGAGCGGTGTGTGATCAGGATGGTGCCTCATGTTCAAAAGGACTAGTTTGTTGCGAAAATCCGCAAGGGCACGGATGGATAGCATTGTCCGAAACACTGGGTGCCCTAATGGCGCTCGAACTAATCGGTTCAACAGCTAGAACGATGACGAACATAGAACTTCGAAGCTATGGCAATGGCGGCGGCAAGAACAAGAACTAAATCTACCTTTAGAGAAGGAAGCAGTGGCCTAACCTGAAGATCTTGGTCGAAGAAGGTTGGTGACGATGGAGCCTGGCGACGGCAGCGACGTGCGGACGACGCTGGAGTCCCTTGAACAGCGCCGGAGCTCTTCGAACGGCAGCAACTTGCAGGCATCGCCGGAGCTCTTCGAACGGCAGCGGCTTGCGGGTGGCGCCGGAGCCCCTCGAACGGCGACGGTTTGCGGACGACGCCGGAGCTTCTCGGACGGCGACGGCTTGCGGGCGGCACCGGAGTTTTTCGGACGAAGACAGAGGTTGCGGCAGGCGGCGGAGTTTCGGGATGCGGAGCGTCTTTTCCTCGCTGTGATGATGGTGGAGAAATCGACGGGACTGGTAGGTGGACGGTGTCAGCCCTGTCCCTTCCGCCTATTTATAAGGATGGGCGCGGGGATCGAGGCGCCGTGAGCGGGAACCGTTGAGAAAGACAAAATTCGCCATGATGGCATCCGAAATTTTTGGGATAATGATGCGCCCAAAAGATCCGTTGAGATTGTGTTGGAGTTCCCGAAAATCGAGGGCTAAGGAGAATACTGATGCGAAATGCGTTGGCGGCTCGGAGACTTTTCCGGCACCAATTGGCGAGTTGAGATTTCTGGTGCAAGGAGGAACACAGAAGAGTGAATCGCCTTCGACTAAAATGAAGGTATTGGCATGAAGATTCAAGTCAATTTGGGGCCTAATGTTGGGGATATTGCCTGCAGTTATGACCCGCCAAATATGGGCCGGGTCACTGTTAAGGCGATTCGTCCTTTGAGGCTAGTTGGGCCTCTGTCCGGGCGGTTTGAAGTCGCAAGATGGTTATGACTTGTGGAAGGACTCTGGGTTCGGCAAGACGGCGACTTAGAGGCCGCGGTGGTCACGAGTTGTAAACCGGCTGGGACTCTTGTAAACCCTAAAGCTTCGACCTATATATAAAGGCGAGTCTGGAGGGGGAGAGGTAGGTTAGAAATCATCGAGTGCTAGGTTAGGGCGAGTTACGCCTCCCTTGTAATCGAATCCACATCAATACACACAAAGCAGGACGTAGGCTATTACCTCTTCTCGAGGGGCCGAACCTGGGTAAATCGCCGTGTCTCTCCCGCTTAACCCCTTTGAGTCGCCACCAAGGTGCGATGGCTCCAGTACTAAGTCCTTTCACGAGGACATCTGCCGTGAAAAAACCACGACAGATGTGGTTTCGATTACAAGGAGGGCGTAACTCGCCGAACCTAGCACTCGATGATTTCTAACCTGCCCTCTCCTCCCCTGGGACTCGCCTTTATATACAAATCGAACCCCTAGGGTTTACAAGGGTGCTTTCCTTCCTACAAATCATGACCCCTGTGGTCTCTAAGTCGCCGTCTTCCAAAGCTTGGAGACCTTCCAGAAATCATCAACCGTCATACGACCTTGATCCGGCCAGGACAAGGCCCAAATAATTGTTTGGGTGAATCGCCTGATTGGTAACCCGGCCCAACTAGGGCGGGTCATTAATAGGTAATATCCCCAACACTAGCTGTGAGCATGTGTAGGTGACATGGTGTTCCCATCTTGTGTTACTTATTTAGAGATCTACTTCTTGTGTTTTGGTCAAGAACATGTTTGATGTGTGTAGTGGAGTGGATGTGTGTGTGTGGGACACCCCAGCTTTGCAAGCAAAACTATGCACCTTCACATGTCCATATGTGAGAGGGCATGGTATGTTGTTTGTGTGGATGGCTTAAAAGTAGGGGTTGTGAAGTTGATGTGCATGACACAAACATGGGGTTCAAACCCCCATGTCACTTTGTCATTGTGCACATGAGCTCAACCTTTGTAGTTGATGTTTTAGTAGGAACTACATGAAATGATGCCCATTCCCTAGGCATGATTTGGAGTAGTTCTCTCTCCCTCAATTTGTGGTCACTTGTTCCAAGTAGTTGCCCAACTTTTATATATGATATTAGGGTAGAAGATCCCAAGGAATCCAGTGGTGAAGTTAGTTTTGCCATTGGGATACTTTATGGAGTTGACATATTCATATTTGTTGCAAGTTTGATCTTGGTTTCCATGGAATAGGTGGAGCCCAAGGGCATGAGTTTTTGTGTGATAGTAGTAGGAGTTTTGCTCTACATCATAGTGGTGTCATTTATCACTTGGTGCTATTTGTGTGCAAACTTTGCCTAGACAAAGTGGGCATGTGGCTGAAAAAGTCCAGCTTAGTGAAATCTGGAATTTCACAAAGTCTGAGATTCTGGAAACATTTTCTTCTCCTATAGATGAGGATGTGCTGGTCATTGTGTTGAGAACTAGCCTTAGCTCAGTGCTAGGATTTTGGACCTGATAGGTTTGTGAAGCTCCCTGTCAAATTTAGTCTCATTTGGAGTCCAGTAGGTTGTGTTTTGTTTGCTGTCAAAAAGCTTCAGAACAAAGACAGAAAGTCAGGTGCAGGAATTTTCACTAAGTCCCTGAGATCTGATGGTTTTGGGAAAGTTTGTGGCCTTGTATCTTCTAGAGTTTAATTCCTTTTGCTGTGATTCTTGCTGGTGTTGGTAGTGTTCTTGGTTGGATACAGCCACATATATTATTTGCCATGTTTGGAGGTTTGTAGCTATGTTGCATGTAGCTCCCAAAGAGCTAAGATGCAGATTATGGCAGATTATGTAGTATAGTCATTTTGATCATTGTGTGTGCTTAGTTGATGTTGTGTTGTTCTCCCTTGCTCCAATCCATTCATGTTGGGTTGTTACATGTCTTGGCAACCTGGGAATACCATATTTGTGCCAAATGAGGGTGTGGTGTTGATTCTTCCACGTAGAGCTTCATATCTTGTTTCGTTGATTCCCGTTGAACCGTAGCCCCGTTTGCAATGTTCTTTCTATGGTTTTGCATCGTTTTCATGAGCCGCATCTGTTCATGCCATCCTCATGCATGTCAAAATAGCTTAGTGTACAGTTCTGTCCAGAAACTTGTAGTAGTTTCTTTTGCTTGTTCTAGTGATAGAAATAGTGGTGCATGCTCATTTTTCATCTCATGCATCATATGATTGTTGCATCTTGTGGTGCTGCTGTTCATTAGTTGTTATTCTTATGTTGGATAGCACCGGGATCGGAGAACGAATACGTGGAGTCAGGAGAGTACGTGCAGGACGAACCAGAACCATTCCAAGATGAGGACATCACAGGCAAGATGATATGACCTTGATTCCATCTCTAGACTTGTTATGCTAGTTTTTGTTTCCATGTCTTATTGCTCTCTGCCTCCCACGGAATTAAATTGCCTCTTCATATGCCATGAGCCCAAACACTGTTCCCTTCCTAGAAAAACTTGTATGGCTAAGTAGGCTTTGCTCAACTACTAATGATAGCGTTGCTAGATGCAGGTGCTTTGTCTCATGTGATAACATGAGCTTGATATCATTATCTTAAATTCTGTTATTTAATTAATGCACCTATATACTTGGTAAATGACGGGAGGCCTAGCCTTTGGTCGGGTGCTTTGTTCCGTTATTGCCGCCTTAGTTACCGGTTACCGGTGTTTGATTCCATAATGATCGCTCCTAACACGTTCGGGGTTGTTATGGGGACCCCCTTGATAAATCGCGTAGTGCTAAGGCTTGTCCGGCAAGACCCAACATTGGTGTTAATTTGCTGATCACTTAATAATAACTTGCATAGGGAGTAGCTACCTCGAGGACTTTAATCAACAACCCGGGCCAGTGCTCCTCATGATTGTTGGTACAACCCAGAGCAGCTTATTACGCTCCCCGGGGCAACTCAGTGTTTTGGTGTGGTAACCATCGCTCATCCGGCGTGTCCTGAGACTGAGATACGCGGCTCTTATCAGGGTCATCGACACGTCGAGAGGTCCTGCTAGCCTTGTCTTACCTTAGTGGTATATCTTGCGTATAGGAATCCCAGTGAAGCTGTGGTTTCCCCGAGAGTAGAGGTTTTCCCCTAAGGAATCTGACGAGATCACGAGATTCGTGATAGAGGATGCCTTTGCGGCCTGTGTACGTTTGTGATGGACTAGTTGGAGAACCCCTGCACGGTATAATCTTTCGGAAAGCCGTGCCCGCGGTTATGTGGCAACTTGGAATATTTTGTTAACATCCGGTATTAGATAACTCAAACGAAAGCTAATAAAATTGCCAACTGTGTGTGTAACCGTGACTGTCCCCTCGAAGATCTCTCTTCGATCGGGGACACGGTGGGGTTATGAATGCCGTAGGTAGGTGATCAGGATCACTTAGTGATCAAGTACACCCGACCACTAGTGTAGACCACCTTCACAATTACTTTGCGTAAGTTAGCCACTTAATCAAGCTTAGGATGCTGCAGTCTTATACACTTCACCCTTACCCTACCTAATAACATGACTAGTTCTGGCACCAAGGTCTTAGATTGCTGAGTCCCCGTGGCTCACGGATTCCTCCAAAACTCCCAACAGGTATAGGTACCCCAGAGACAGATGATCCCGACGGCACCCAGCTAGCGTGGCAGTACGACGAGGAGACGGACCGCCTCTACGTGAACTATCCACAGGACTGAGGCGTGGTCGTGATCGTGGGCCTCCAGGCAGGGTAGCATAGCATTTTCATGTTTTGTAGTCCGCAGCGGAACTACCTTGATTGTATCTGTGATGTACTCTGAGTTATTAATAAGAAGACAGTTGAATCCCGAATTTGTCTACTTTTATTGTTATTTGTGATATGTTACTTGCTTGCAAAACGCTTAGATGCGCTTCTTTCCTATTCGGGGGCCTCGTCCCCCAGATCGGAAAGGACCGCATCATGGTCGTTACAGTCACTAACAGAAGAGGACTTCGAAAAATTCAAAGAGACTTGTGCTACAGAAGAAGCCCAACAAAAGTCGGAGAAAATGAAGGAGCTCCAGGCGAGGAACATGCCTGCCCACCGCCTCAGAAGCCGTGGTTACGAGGGGAAGAGGCACGTATGGGCCAAGGAGGACGCTGAACGTGAAAGTCATGGAATCCCAGACCCCTTGGCGGAGTTCACCGACCCGCGGGAGCGTGACCGGATTAGGGTTTGGCACATGTGGGACTCTGTCAAGAAGATCTTTTACACGGACCCAAACACGAGGGAGTTCATGAGACTACTGGTAATTGTTGTATTACCACCTTATATTAATTAGCTTCCAATCAATCCGACAACAAGTTTTGTCACATTCGTAAACCATCCACGTTCCTTTTGTAGATAGAGCAGCACCAAAAGGCAGCCGAAAGCGACAAGTCGTCTCAGACGTCGGTGAGGCCCAAGTGGGACAACACGTTCAATCGGGTGTTGAACATACTGAAAAATGTCTCGGTGGACAAACCTTCGTCGTATGGACATGTATTACTTCCCAATGTCTTCCACTAGGCCCAAAGAATGGTGAAGTGTCATCTAGTCGACGTTGATGACCCACAAGTATAGGGGATCAATCGTAGCCCTTTCGATAAGTAAGAGTGTTGAACCCAATGAGGAGCAGAAGGATCTGACAAGTGGTTTTCAGCAAGGTAAAATTTGTAAGCACTGAAATTGTCGGTAACAAGTGATTGTGTGGTGAGATGATTCGTAGCAAGCAACAAGTAACAAAAGTAGCAACGGTGCAGCAAAGTGGCCCAATCCCTTTTGTGGCAAGGGACAAGCCTGGACAAAGTCTTATAGGAGGAAAAACGCTCCTGAGGACACACGGGAATTTCTGCCATGCTAGTTTTCATCATGTTCATATGATTCGCGTTCGTTACTTTCATAGTTTGATATGTGGGTGGACCGGCGCTTGGGTACTGCCCTTACTTGGATAAGCATCCCACTTATGATTAACCCCTCTCGCAAGCATCCGCAACTACGAAAGAAGAATTAAGACAAAGTCTAACCATAGCATTGAACTAGTGGAGCCAAATCAACCCCTTACGAAGCAACGCATAAACTAGGGTTTAATCTTCTGTCACTCTAGCAACCCATCATCTACTTACTACTTCCCAATGCCTTCCTCTAGGCCCAAATAATGGTGAAGTGTTCTGTAGTCGACGTTCACATAACACCACTATAGGAAAAACATCATGCAACACATCAAAATACAGAACGAATACCAAATTCACATGACTATTATTAGCATGACTTATTCCATGTCCTCAGGAACAAAATTAACTACTCACAAAGCATAATCACATTCATGACCAGAGAGGTAATGAGTAGCATCAAGGATCTGAACATAAACTCTTCCACCAAGTAATCCAACTAGCATCAACTACAAAGAGTAATCCACACTACTAGCAACCTTACAAGTACCATTCAGAGTCGCGAGATGAAGATTGGTTACAACTGATGAACTAGGGTTTGGAGATGAGATGGTGCTGATGAAGATGTTGATGGTGACGAGTGCCCTCCGATGAGAGGAGAGTTGGTGATGATGATGGCGACGATTTCCCCCTCCGGGAGGGAAGTTTCCCCGACAGGATCGTCCTACCGCAGCTCTAGATTGGTCCTGCTCAAGTTCCGCCTCGTGGCGGCGGCGAATCCACGAAAAAGCTCCTCCCTGATTTTTTCTGGACGAAACCCTTCATATAGTAGAAGAGAGGGCCAGTGGGCCAGCAGGCTGCCCACAAGCCCCCTTGGTGCGGCCAGGGGGGTGGCCGCGCCAAGCAGGCTTGTGGCCACCTGTTGGCGCCCCTCTGGCGCTTCTTCGGCCAAGTATTTTTTATAAATCCGGAAAAAGTCCTTGTTGATTTTTACGGCGTTTGGAGCTGCGCAGAATAGGTATCTCAACTTTGCTCCTTTTCCAGGCCAGAATTCCAGCTGCCGGCATTCTCCCTCTTCATGTAAACCTTGCAAAATAAAAGGGAAAAGACATAAGTATTGTACAGTGAAGTGAAATAATAGCCCAAGAAGTGACAAATATCAACATGAAAACATGATGCAAAATGGACGTATCAACTCCCCCAAGCTTAGACCTTGCGTGTCCTCAAGCGAAAGCCGAGCTCAATAAATATGTCCACATGTTTAGGGAGAGAGGTGTCGACAAAACAAGATACGAACATGCATGCATCATGATCATGATCGGAACAGCAATACCAACATACAATCTCTCATGCTAATGTGATAATTCCTTCACAAAGTAAAGCATGGATCAAGAACCTTACTGAGAAGTAACAACCGATAGCCTTTAGTCATTGAAACAATTGCAATTTATCACAACATCAGAAAGAGTCAAATAAGAGCTTGTAAAGCAAATCCACATACTCAATCATTCTTTCGTTCTCTACAATTGCTACAACTCACGTGGTATTCATGAGATCAAAGTTTCAGCTCGACACAGAGAAAGATAGGGGCTTATAGTTTTGCCTCCCAACTGCTTACCTCAAGGGTAATGTCAACAATAATAATTCATGAATACTTACCTCCAAGTTGACATATGAATATAGATCTTTCCCAAGCATATGACGTTAGCCAAGATAAAGGCGAAATAAGGAATTGGTGAAGATCATCATGACTCTTTAATGGGAAAAAAGTAAAGGTACAAGATAGGCCCTTTGCAGAGGGAAGCAGAGGTTGTCATGCGCTTTTGAGGTTTGGATGTGTGTCCCCTTAGTGCGGAGGAACGTCACTTTATATTGCCACCTGTGATAAAGAACTTTATTATGCACTCTGTCGCTTTTATGTCTTCCTCATCACAGGTTCGTACAAAGCTTATTTTCCACACACTAATAGATCATACATATTAGAGAGAAATTTTTATTGCTTGCACCGATGACAACTTACTTGAGGATCTTATTCAATCCATAGGTAGGTATGGTGGACTCTCATGGCAAAACTAGGTTCATGGTTTATGGATGCACAAGTAGTATCTTTACTTAGTGCAGGAGGTTTGGCTAATGTGCGTTGGAAGCAATCGTCACATGCTAAGGGGTCTCTAATCATATAACATTGTTCGGAGCCAAGCAAACACAATTCATTATGTTGTCTTCCTTGTCCAACATCTACTTCTAAGCATGCAATAGTTTAGTGAGTGTTCCCAATCATACATGGTGTCAAAGATGATATATTTATATGTGAACCTCTCCTTCTTTATCACTTCCTATTAATTGCAACCATGGCCAAGGTCTACGTTTGCCTACCCTCAACAAGTTTCAATCCTCATTCTTTTTATATGTGAAGCCATCACTTCCCATAAGATCATTACATGATCTTTCATGCTTTTGTTCTTTTCTCACTCTTTTGATCATGGCAAGAGGCAAAGCCCTTCAACTAAGACACTCTTTATTATATGGCTCACGAGCTCGAATACATCGGGGGTGACACAAAGCAAAACTCAAGACTAAAACACTAAGACTTTCAATCTACTAGAGAAAGAGAAAACTGCAAGGAAAACTAAAACAAAGGTAATGGCAAAAGATGTGATGGTGATACGATACCGGGGCAACTCCCCCAAGCTTGGCACAAGCCAAGGGGATTGCCCATACCCATGCTCAGTTGTCTTCCTTTGGTAGTGATGGTGGTGGAGTTGTTACAATCTTTGACTCCAAGAGGGCCATTAATCTTTGATTTATACCTTGGATATCTGCGATATATTTTTCCAGCAAAACAACTTCACGAGTGAGACAAGTATTGCGAGCACGAGTTGTTCCATAAAACCTCAAGAGTTCAATGAAGGATGGAGACAGTAGGTGGAGGTAGGGTTGGAGGAAATCCAGTTCCTCAACTTCTTCCATGTTGAGCAGAGATTGCACTTCGTCCCACGCCTGATTCCTCTCCTTGGTTTTGCCCTTGGTTTCTTTAGGTGGCCTTTCCTTAGCCTCCATGACCTCCATCCTTTTCAGATCAACACTTACTTCTCCATAAACTTGAGGGAGATTGTTCTCCCCCACAGATTCCTGAGACGACATCTTGCTCTAAATCTGCGGCAGCAAACAGGCTCGAAACGAAAAACACAAGAAATCTGCGTGATGCAGGGGTCAGACCAACCGGGAGAATATATAATGATTTTTTCCAGACCAGAAGGAGTACCCGCACGAAAACGGAGTCCGAGAGGCGCACGAGGTGGCCACATGCCCTCCCGGCGCGGCCTGATACGTCTCAAACGTATCTATAATTTTTGGTGGTTTCACGCTGTTATCTTGTCAACTTTGGATGTTTTATTTACCTTTTATATCTTTTTTTGGGACTAACTTATTGATCCAGTGCCAAGTGCCAGTTCCCGTTTTTCTGTGTTTTTGACTCTTTTCAGATCTGATTTTGGAACGGACTCCAAACGGAATAAAATCCCCGAAATAATATTTTCTAGAACGGAAGAAGATCGGGAGGCTTGAGGGCCAAGGCAGTGGGCCCACGGGGAGCCCACAAGCCCTGTTGTCGCGGCCAGGGGCCCGCGGCAACCAGGCTTGTGGCCTCCCTGTTGCTCCCCTGCCCTAGCTCTTTGGCTTATAAATTCCCTAAAAATCCAGAAAAAATGAGGGCATCCACGAAAACACTTTTCCGCCGCCGCAAGCTTCCGTTTCCGCGAGATCTCATCTGGAGACCCTCCCGGTGCCCTGCCGGACGGGACTTTGGAGTTGGAGGGCTTCTACATCAACATCATCGCCTCTCCAATGACTCGTGAGTAGTCCACTTCAGACCTACGGGTCCGTAGTTAGTAGCTAGATGGCTTCTTCTCTCTCTTGGATCTTCAACACAAAGTTCTCCATGATCTTCATGGAGATCTATCTGGTGTAATCCTCTTTGGCGGTGTGTTTGTGGAGATCCGATGAATTGTGGATTTGTGATCAGATTATCTATGAATTATATTTGAGTCTTTGCTGATTTCTTATATGCATGATTTGATATCTGTCGTGGTTTTGTCACGGCAGATGTCCTCGTGAAAGGACTTAGTATGGGAACCATCGCACTTTGGTGGCGACTCAAAGGGGTTGAACAGGAGGAACGCGGCGGGTTACCCAGGTTCGGCCCCTCGCGTGGAGGTAATAGCCTACGTCCTGCTTGGCGTATATTGATGTGGATTCGATTACAAGAAAGGCGTAACTCGCCTTACCTAGCACTCGATGATTTCTAACCTGCCTATCCCCCTTCAAACTCGCCTTTATATAGAGGTCGAGGCTTTAGGGTTTACAAGAGTCCCTTCCTCTTTACAAATCGTGACCACCGCGGCCTCTGAGTCGCCGTCTTGCAAAACCCAGAGACCTTCCACAAATCACAACCATCTTGCGGCCTTAAACCGCCCAGGCTGAGGCCCAAATGAGTCAAAGGATGAACCGCCTTATTAGTAACCCGGCCCATATTGGGCGGGTCACTTAATAAGCAATATCCCCAACATTAGGCCCCAAATTGACTTGAATCTTCATGCCAATGCTTCTGTTTTAGTTGAAGGTGATTCACTCCTTTGTGTTCCTCCATACGCCAGAAATTTTAACTCGCCAACTGGTACCGGAAAAAGTCTTTGAGCCGCCAATGCATTTCCCGTCAGCACTTTCCTTAGCCCTCGATTTTCGGGAAATTTAACACAATCCCAACGGATCTTTTAGTGCATCATTATCCCAAAATTTTCGGACGTCATCATGGCGAATCTTTTATTCCCAAGCGGTTCCCGCTCACAGCGCCTCGATTCCAGCGCCCGTCCTGATAAATAGGCGGAAGGGACAGGGCTGACACTGGCCACCTACCAGTCTCGTCAGTCCCCCCCATTATCGCAACAGAAAACCGCACTGCTTCCCGAGGGTTTCGCCACCGGCCGCAAACTCCGCCCCCGTCGGAAGAACTCCAGTGCTGCCCGCAAGCCGTCGCCGTTCGAGGAGCTCCGGCGCCGCCTGCAAGCCGTCGCCGTTGCCAGGCTCCGCCGCCGCCGAGGGTCCCTTCATTCTTCGGGACCCCTGCGCTTCTCCAACAGCCTCCATCACCGCCGATCTTCTTCGACCAAGATCTTCAGGTTAGGCCACTGTTTCCCCTTCTTTAAGAGTAGATTTATTTCTTGTTCATGCTTCCGCCAGTGCCATGCTTCCGCCATTGCCATAGTTCCGAAGCCCTCCGCTCGCAACCATCTATTACCCTCGAACTGATTAGTCCGAGCGCCATTAGGGCACCCAGTGCCTTGAATAGTCTTATCCATCTGTACTCTTGCGAATTTCCTAAATACACTAGTTTCTTCAAACATGAGGCACCACCCTGATCACACATCGTTCATGTTTTAGCCATGTCCGCAAGTTTTTGTATCTGTTCAACAGATCCATTCCTCATTCACTGTTTGTAAAAAGCTGTTTGGAAACTTCGTCCTTCCCTTAGTGTTTCGGAAAGAATAAATTTCACCACCCACAGTAACATCGCTTCTGAGAATAGCCCTGCTCCGATAGGTCGCCACATCAGCCCAACCCGGCCTCCTAGTCCGGCGGGTTAAGCAAGACCTGATCCCGATTCACATAGTAAATGTTCGAGACATGTAATACCATACTCTTACCTATTTGTAGCATGGGTGCCGTTTTCAAGAGCGATTGGCTTCCTACCAAAGTCGATGATGCTGTTTTGGCGAATTACGTGAAAGCGGGCTGCTTGGATCCTCAAGACGTCATTGGATGGCGCACCGGGTTAGGAGAAGACCTCCCCAACCCCAAGGAAGGGGAGATAGTAGTTTTTGTGGAACACTTGGAACGGGGTTTTAAGCCGCCCGGATCTAAATTCCTTAGGGACGCTCTGAACTTCATGAATGTCCGACTCCAGGATTTGGGACCCAATTCCATAAGCAACCTAAGTCAATTCCAAGTCCTTTGCGAAGCTTATTTGCGGATCGAGCCTTCCGTCCCTCTGTTTTGGTACTTTTTCCACTTGAATCGCCAGACGGAATTCCACAATGGCCCCAGTTTGGAACTTGGCGGGGTCAACGTCCAGCGTCGCAGGGACAGTCCATTTCCTTCACTCTCTATGCCTAGCCACCCCAAAGGCTGGGGTGAATCTTGATTTTATTGCAAAGAAACATCCCCTGCCGGCGAGAACAAACTTCTGGGCTACAGGCCATCCCGCCTTCCGGTCAATTTTAAGCTCCCTGACAAGCTCACCGAGGAAGAAGAGTCGGACTTCATCCCAATTCTGTCCGAACTGAGATCCTTGACGAACAACGGTCTCACCGGGGTTGACCTGATCCGCTGCTGGGTCGAATGGCGGATCCTTCCTCTGAGCCGCCGAGATGGTCTGATGTGCGAATTTGACGGCACTCTGGATCATCCCCAATGCTACTTCCACACAGCATTAACGGAAAAAGACATCGTCGCCATCATCAGGAAGCTGACCGGCGAACCTGCAGCAAAATGCGGCCAAATCGGCCTTAAGCCCTTCTGCAAGATTAACCCGGCACCCAAGGTAACCAAAGCTAACTCGCCCTCAACTTTTTATTCCATCTGTTTTACTGCCATCATGACTTCATGCCATATTCCTTTCCAGAAAGGCGACAAGTTCTGGTCTAGGAGACCTAAGAAACAAGCCGTGAAGAGTGCTAAGCCGCCTTCCAAGAAAAACAAGGGCAAAGGTAAACCTACTGTGGCCGAGCCATCTGAAGTCGACGAATCTCAAGCTGGCGACGCACTCTCAGAGGTACCAATCCGTCCTCTTTTTCACTCGCCACCTATCACCTTTTAACTTTTATTTATATCTCTCACTCCTCTTGTAACAGAATGAAGATAACGGAAGCCAAGAGGACTCCGTCGAGGTAATTTCCATCTCCTCCGATTCATCTCCTTCCTCGCCTAAGCCGGCCCGGCGAATATGTGGGAAAGTCCCCTTCTCACATCCAGATGCCCATTTGGACCCAAATTTCTTATTGAAGAGAACACAGCACGCCTCGAACCGGAAAACGCGAAGTCACTCCGGCGATCTAATACCTGGCTTGCCAACAACGAACAAAAGAAAACCAAGCGAGGTACCTCCCTTTTTTTTATTTGAGCAACCATTGTTCGTGCTGCTTTTGGGTCACAGTCATAACCCGCCTGTATTATCGATGTATAAATTCTGCAGGATTCTCCCCCTACTTCTGGCGACTCAGTGATGTCGACCCTTCCACCAATGATCCGAGTCCCGGGGTAAGTTTCTTGCCCTGATCCTTGAGAATAGCACTCTTTTTAATTTTTTAACACACCTATCTCTTTCGTTAGGGCACAAGCCAAAAAGAGGAAGACCAGTGGATCAATCCCTGACGCCGCTTCTGAGCTTCCAAGGAAAGCTACTCCGACTCAAGAAGATCCGAGTCAAGACGAGCCGAAAATTCAAGCGGGCCTTCCTGAGTCGCCCAAAGGATCAACGGATGTCCCTAGATCACCGATCGTAATGGCGACAGCTGATGACCCAGATGCTGTAGTCATTACTGGTTCTGGTTTCTCCAAGCCGGCAATGACAATCCTCTCCAAACATATAGCATCCCCTTCTCCATCAATTCCCGAGTCTGGGCCTTCCAAGGCGAAACTTTCTGACTATGCAGGTCTGGAGTTTAAAGAACTCTGTTCTGGCTTCGCAAGTCGCCTGGAAGCGAGTTATGAGATGGAAAAGAATCTGCTAAAGATGTTAAATAACAAGCATGAGGTAAACTTTTATACTCTATACTATCTCCATTAACCCCCAATGGGCCGGCTCATCAGTAAAAGGATGAGCCGGGTCTTGATTTCTGTATAATCTTTCTTGAGAATTATACATTAGCCCCCAAGTGTCAGGGGTATTGCGTTGCAATATTGATGAGACTTGTCTTTGTTTTAAATTTTGAACAGGAAAGCCTTGCCCAGACCGAACTGGCCCTGGGCGACTTAAGGAGAAACTTGTCTGATCAACAAGATGCCCGAACTCCGTCGGAAGACAAATATAAGTTGGCTCTGGTTGAACTAGAAAAGCTCAAAGCCGAGTTAGAAAGAACTCAGGCTGACCAAAGCGCGGCTTTGAAGAGAGCCGAAAAAGCAGAAGCAAAGCTGGCAACTGTCCAACAGGAGCTATCCGGCTTAAAGCGCCATATCTCCAACATGACACAAGCCATCTTTGGTAAGCTTTACCTAACTCTCTAACCTTATCCTCTTCCTTGGGAAAATTCCTTAATGTTAACTTACCGGTTATCAAATCCCAGGCTCGAGAGTCGCCAATCTGCAAGACGACTGCGTGTTGATGCTGAAGGCGATCTATACGCTGACGGAACAGCTGTACACAGGCAGTGTGCTGACCGTTAAAGCCGTAATAGGTGCAAAAGAGCCCATCACTTCCATCAAGAAGGTGCTTGGATATCTATCCACACTTCCTCCCCAGATCGGCGAGTTAACCCAGTCAGCCGCCCGGAAGGGTGTCCTGACGGCTCTGAGTCGCTGCTTGGCGTACGCTCCGGAAATTAATTTGGAAGAAGTAGCTGCCGGCTTCCCTCAGCTTAAAGATGACGGCTCGGAGTTCGTGGAAGAAGACTACCAGAAGGTTGTCAAAGATTCTCAGCTGGCCGCAACTCAACTCGCCGCCAGCCTTGACTTAACAAAATATCAGGCGGCTTACGATGGTAAGAATAAGAAAATCAGCCCGCCAACCTTCGTGGTGACCAACCTAATCCCTCGGCGACCCAAGAACCCCTTCGACTGGGAAGCAGACCTGGCATCCATCTTGACCGACGAAGATGATTTTGCTTCTTTGTCCAAGTGCAATTGGGTCTTGGGCGATTTACAAATCGAAGCTGGTCAAAGCTCGCGCCAGGATTTAGGGAAGTAGACCTTTCTCGAATTTGGCCCATGAACCATGTAATAGTTAATACTATCTTTTGATGACCCCTTGTGCCAAAAAAGACAACCTCATACCGCTTTTGAAGCGGTTTGAAATATTTGATCTGCCTTTATAAAAATCTTCTGCAATACTTAATCCGCCAAGGACAGACCTCTGAGCATATCATCTGGGAACATAAAAGACACTGCAAGTAGTTTCAAAAACATGCAGAGGATAGAAAAAACCTCCAAGTTCAAACCTTAACACCAGTAATGCAGGTTTCGTCGGCTCATACGGTCGCGACAGGGGGAGGCGAGTCAGAAAGCTCGTGCACCCACCCCTAATGCAGGTTTCGTCGGCTCATACGGTCGCGACAGGGGGAGGCGAGTCAGAAAGCTCGTGCACCCACCCTTAATGCAGGTTTCGTCGGCTCATACGGTCGCGACAGGGGGAGGCGAGTCAAAAAGTTCGTGCACCCACCCTTAATGCAGGTTTCGTCGGCTCATACGGTCGCGACAGGGGGAGGCGAGTCAGAAAGCTCGTGCACCCACCCTTAATGCAGGTTTCGTCGGCTCATACGGTCGCGACAGGGGGAGGCGAGTCAGAAAGCTCGTGCACCCACCCTTAATGCAGGTTTTGTCGGCTCATACGGTCGCGACAGGGGGAGGCGAGTCAGAAAGCTCATGCACCCACCCTTAATGCAGGTTTCATCGGCTCATACGGTCGCGACAGGGGGAGGCAAGTCAAAAAGCTCGTGCACCCACCCTTAATGCAGGTTTCGTCGGCTCATACGGTCGCGATAGGGGAGGCGAGTCAGAAAGCTCGTGCACCCACCCTTAATGCAGGTTTCGTCGGCTCATACGGTCGCGACAGGGGGAGGCGAGTCAGAAAGCTCGTGCACCCACCCTTAATGCAGGTTTCGTCGGCTCATACGGTCGCGACAGGGGGAGGCGAGTCAGAAAGGTCGTGCACCCACCCTTAATGCAGGTTTCGTCGGCTCATACGGTCGCGACAGGGGGAGGCGAGTCACAAAGCTCGTGCACCCACCCTTAATGCAGGTTTCGTCGGCTCATACGGTCGCGACAGGGGGAGGCGAGTCAGAAAGCTCGTGCACCCACCCTTAATGCAGGTTTCGTCGGCTCATACGGTCGCGACAGGGGGAGGCGAGTCAGAAAGCTCGTGCACCCACCCTTAATGCAGGTTTCGTCGGCTCATACGGTCGCGACAGGGGGAGGCGAGTCAGAAAGCTCGTGCACCCACCCTTAATGCATGTTCTGTCGGCTCATAAGGTCGCAACAGGATGACACAAATTGCTCTTTTTTTTTAAGGAAGAAGCCCCCAAGTCGGGGAACATTTTATTACTTCATAATGAAACTGAAAAACTTACAAAGCATGGAGTTTTTAAGAACTCAAGTGTAGTAAGGCCGCAAATGGGCAATATTCCAAGGGCGAGTTGACTCAGCCTCCGTAGTCGGTCGATCAGGCCAAAGATCCATGAAGTAGTAAGAGCCATTGCGGAGGTTATTGCTGACGATGAAAGGCCCTTCCCAAGGGGGCGAGAGCTTGTGCATGCCTGTCCGATCTTGTATCAGACGAAGTACCAAGTCGCCCTCCTGGAAAGCCCGACTCTTAACCCGGCGACTATGATAACGCCGCAGATCTTGCTGATAGATAGCTGAACGAGCCGCCGCTAAATCACGCGCCTCTTCCAAGGCATCCAAGGAATCCTGACGCGCCAACTCATTATCTTGCTCCACATATGCGGCGACTCTAAGAGAATCATGTCTTATGTCGGTAGGAAGGACAGCTTCTGCTCCATAGACCAAAAAGAAAGGCTTTAACCCCGTGGATCGATTCGGGGTGGTCCGGATGCTCCATAATACCGAAGGTAGTTCCTCAACCCAACACCCTGGAGTTCTTTCCAGGGGAACCATGAGGCGAGGTTTAATCCCTCGTAGGACTTCCTGATTCGCCCGCTCTGCTTGCCCGTTTGACTGCGGGTGAGCAACTGCAGAAATATCAACCCGGATATGTTCACGGCGACAAAAATCCAGCATCGCTCCTTGGGACAAGTTAGTACCATTATCCGTGATAATACTGTGTGGATATCCAAAACGGAAAATCAGCTTTTTCAGAAATTTGACCGCAGTCTCCGCATCGCAAGCCCCAACAGGTTCCGCCTCAATCCATTTAGTGAACTTATCAACCGCCACCAAAAAGTGAGTTTTCTTGTTGGAGGACATCTTAAAGGGACCGACCATGTCCAGCCCCCAGACCGCGAAAGGCCAAGTAATGGGAATCATCCTCAATTCTTGAGCCGGCACATGAGCCTGTCTCCCATATCGTTGCCACCCCTCACACCGCCGTACTATATCTTCTGCATCTGCGTGAGCCGTCAACCAGAAGAAACCATGTCGAAAGGCTTTTGATACCAAAGAACGTGACCCGGCGTGATGCCCGCAATCTCCAGAATGGATGTCATTTAGGATTATGCATCCTTCCTCGGAAGAGACGCACCGCTGAAAGACCCCTGAAGCACTTCGTTTATATAGATCGCCATTAATGATGACCATGGACTTGCTACGCCGAACAATCTGCGAGCCAAAACTTCATCAGTGGGTAACTCGCCTCGAGCGAGATAAGCCAGATAAGGAAGAGCCCAATCCGGAGCAACATGGAGAGCCGCCACAAGCTGAGACTCGGGATCTGGTATCGCCAATTCCTCCTCCGTGGGTACAGTCACAGACGGTTTATGCAAGACATCCAAGAAAACATTAGGGGGGACCGGTTTTCTCTGTGAGCCGAGTCGCGAGAGGGCATCAGCTGCTTCGTTGAGTCGCCGATCAACATGATCAACCTGGTACCCATGAAAATAGCCCGCCACATCAGATACAGCTCGCCTGTAAGCCGCCATCAGAGGATCTCGAGAGTCCCAGGTGCCCGAAACCTGTTGCGCCACCAAATCTGAATCCCCAAAGCATCTGACTCGGGTTAGGTTCATCTCTTTTGCCAGTCGCAAACCGTGAAGCAGAGCTTCATATTCTGCCGCATTATTTGTGCAAGGGAACATGAGCCGGAGAACGTAGCAAAACTTATCTCCTTGAGGGGATATCAACATCACACCCGCCCCCGAGCCCTCCAACTGCCTGGATCCATCAAAATAAATAGTCCAATAGGTAAGGTCAGGCCGATCTTCCGGAGCCTGAAGCTCCGTCCAATCGTTGACGAAATCAACTAGTGCCTGGGACTTGATGCCCGTGCGGGGGGTATATTGTATGTGATGCGACCCAAGTTCTATTGCCCATTTGGCGATTCGCCGTGTTGCCTCGCGGTTTTGGATGATGTCACCGAGGGGCGCAGAACTGACCACGGTGATCGGGTGTTCCTGGAAATAATGTTTAAGCTTTCGACTCACCATGAACACCCCATAGACCAGTTTCTGCCAATGTGGGTATCGCTGTTTGGAAAGAGTTAACACCTCATTGATAAAGTACACCGGGCGTTGCACTGGGTATTCCTTTCCTTCCTCTTTCCTTTCGACGACCACAGCCACGCTGACCGCTTTGGAATTCGCGGCGATATACAGGAGCATAGGCTCCTTTTCAGTCGGGGCCGCCAGGACCGGCGGGTTAACCAATTGATGTTTCAAAGCCTGAAATGCCTCGTCAGCCTCCTCTGTCCATACGAATCGGTCGGACTTTCTCAACAATTGATAAAGAGGAATCGCCTTTTCTCCGAGGCGGCTCACGAAACGACTGAGAGCCGCAATACGACCCGCCAATCACTGAACTTGATTAACATTCGTCGGCTTGCCGAGGGAAGTAACCGCTTCAATTTTGTCCGGGTTAGCCTCGATGCCGCGCTCCGATACCAAGAAACCTAGTAGTTTTCCCGCAGGTACGCCGAAAACGCACTTGGTAGGATTTAGCTTCATCTGATATACCCGTAACTTATCAAAGGTTTCCTTAAGGTCTTCCAGAAGTGTCTCCTCCCGACGGGTCTTGAATACAATGTCGTCAACATAGGCATGGACGTTGCTGCCAATTTGGTTATGAAGACAATTCTGGATGTAGCGTTGGTAAGTCGCCCCTGCGCTCTTGAGCCCGAACGGCATGGACACATAGCAAAAGGCCCCGAAGGGGGTTATGAAGGCGGTCTTCTCCTGATCTTCCACAGCCATTTTGATCTGATGATAACCTGAATAGGCGTCCAAAAAGCACAATCGTTCGCACCCCGCCACCGAGTCGATGATTTGGTCGATGCGGCGAAGAGCGAAAGGATCCTTGGGACAAGCTATGTTGAGGTCCGTATAATCAATACACATACGGAACGTGCCATTCTTCTTGAGTACTAACACCGGGTTAGCTAGCCATTTGGGGTGAAAGACTTCCACGATGAACCCGGCGGCTAAAAGACGGGCGACTTCCTCTCCAATCGCCTTCCGTCGCTCCTCGTTAAACCTGCGAAGGTATTGTTGGACAGGTTTGCATTTTGGGTCAATATTAAGATGGTGCTCAGCGAATTCTCTCGGTACACCCGGCATGTCAGAGGGCTTCCATGCGAAGATGTCCCGATTCTCACGGATGAATTCGATGAGCGCGCTTTCCTATTTGGGGTCCAGACCCGTTCCGATGGTAAACTGCTTGGATGAATCGCCAGGGACGAAGTCGACTGTCTTCGTGTCATCCGTTGGTTTGAACTTGAGGGGCGACTCGGAATCTGTAGTCGGCTTCTTGAGCGGTGACATGTCTGCCGGGTCAACATTGGCCCGATGGTTTTTGAGCTCTTCCGCCGCGCAGGCGACTTCCGCATAGGCCGCGTCTCCTTCCTCACACTCCTTTGCAATTCTTCTATCTCTGTCAATCGTGATGGGTCCTTTAGGACCAGGCATTTTGAGCTTGAGGTAGACGTAGCACGGGCGGGCCATGAAGCGAGCGTAAGCCGGTCGACCGAACAGCGCATGGTACGGGCTTTTTAGTTTGACCACCTCGAAGACCAGAGACTCCGACCTGTAATTCTGCGCAGTTCCAAACGCTACTGAGAGCCTGACCCGGCCTATGGGATAAGCCGATTTGCCCGGGACGATGCCGTGGAAGACCGTGGTTGAAGGCATCAAGTCTTTCTCTAATAGATTCATCCTCCGGAAGGTGTCGAAGTATAGGATATTAATGTTGCTGCCGCCATCCATTAGTACTTTCGATAGAGTGTAGCCCCCCACTTGGGGAGCCACGACTAATGCCAGGTCGCCCGGGTTATCTATTCTCGGCGGGTGATCCTCTCTGCTCCATGTTATGGTCTGTTCGGACCAGTGGAGATATCTGGGAACTGCCGGCTCAGTTACGCTGTACGCCCGGTGATTTACCTTTTTATCACGCCTGCAAGCATTAGTGGTGAAAACATGGTACTGCCCATTACTTAGCTGTTTAGGATTGTTGCGCAAGCCCCCATGGTCATCCTGGTCCTGCGGAGCCCCCTGTGGGGGCGGCTGCTGGAAAACTCCCGGCGGGTTGTACCGCCGTTGGTGGTGCACCGGGTACTGGCCGCCGCCTGGCTGCGGGCCCCCCTGTGCCTCTTGTTCGGGAAAACCGCCGAAGGGGTTGTGCCTTTGATTGGGCGCGGCGAGTTGGTCCTGGCGACGGTTCGGATCTTCGCTTTGGCTCTTCTTGATTGCCTCGGCCCGAAATTCTCGCATCACGAAACAGTTCTCCCAAGAGTGGCCCGCCGGGCCGTCGGCCGTGGCGTGGTGCGGGCAAGGGCCTTTGAGTAGCTCTTCGTAATTACGTGGCCTTTTACCACTGAAGCCTCGATTCTTCTTTTTGCCGTCATTGGCGTTGGTGTTGGCAACCAAATCCGAGGGCTCCTCCTGTGGCCTATGCTTGCCGTTGGTCCCCTGGTTGTGACGATTGCGGCCTTGGGGCGGGTGTGGTTTTTGGTTGAATCGCCCTTCTTGGGCGAGTTACCCTTACCATCCTCGCCAGGATCCTTGGTATCATCGGCCTCGGCGTACCTAGTGAGGGTATCCATCAGCTCGCCCATATCCTGAACTTTCCGTTTGAGTCGCCCCAATTTCTGGAACAGCGGTTCATAGTGGCAGTTGTGCTCGAGGATAAGCACAGCTTGCGCTGCCGTGATGCCATCCGACGAATGGATAATTTCCGCGACTCGCCGCGACCAATGGTGCACCGACTCATCCGGGCGTTGTACGCAGTGTTGCAAGTCGACGATCGTCATCGGCCGTTTACAGGTTCCTCGGAAGTTTTTGATGAAACACTCCTTCAGCTCGGCCCAGGACTAGATAGAATTGGGGGGTACGTTTTTCAACCAAGTGCGCGCCGATCCCTCGAGCATCATGGTGAAATATCTGGCGCAAACCGCCTCGTTTACGTCGAGCATGTCCATGGCGATCTCATAGCCCTCGATCCAAGATGTTGGTTCGAGATCTGGTGTGTAATTAGGCACCTTTCTTGGTCCTTTGAAATCCTTGGGCATCCTTTCGTTTCGAAGGGCCAGGGACAAGCAGGGCATCCCAACTCGCCCTCTGGTCCCCGCGGGAGGAGTCTGAGCCTCTTGAATGTTGGGTGGACCTCTGCCCGGCGGGTTCCGCTCGGGCGGGTTGTCCTGCGGGAAGTGTCGCGGGGCACTGTTTACGGCTGGCTGATCCACCGGCCTACTCCTGGTATAGCTCGCCTGGGGGGTGGAGTGCAATCGCTCGGGGCTGTGTGAGAACTGCGCGTTTTGGACCACCGCCGTTTTCAACATCTCGATGGCGTTCCTTGCTTCGATCTCAGCTGGGGTGTTGCCGTGGATCGGAAGAGACTCCAGATGGCGAGTTGCGGCAAGCACGTTATCCACCGGGTTAGAGAAGTGGCCTCGAGGGGTAAGGAAACGAGGAATTTGACCCTCAGTCGGCTGAATCGGCGGGTTAGGAGGGCGGCCCAGCCCTCCTGCTGGGGCAGCTCCCATCCCGGGTGTTTGGGGAGTGTCGAACAGGCGAGTCGGATTGAGATCATGGGGCAGGCGACCCTGGTGTCTCCGCTGATGGACGGCGTCGGACGCGCGCTGCTGTCTTTCAAGCCGCCAGTTGTCGGTGTTTAGTCGCATCCTTTAGGCCGCAATCTGGGCTTGTCGAGTTTCCATCCTGGCGGACTCCGTCTCAGCATCCTGATGGGCCTTTGCCACCGCCTCCCTCAGCTTTGCTAACTCCGCGTTTATCTCTTCTTGGTTCTCTGGCGTGAGGGGGGTTGACATTAGTCTTATGATTTCCGCCGCTAAATCCACCAGGACTGCTGACGCACTTCTGGATGTCCCGTCGGTCCCATCGCCTCCAGCGGGGTTCTGTGCGGGTTGAGTCGCCCCGGCCATGTAGATGGCGATCTGGCGGCGGGTTTGATCGAGGATTTCCGGATCCATGGCCAATGACAAGCCTCCGAGACCGTCTCCATGGAGGGACTGGATGGAATCTGAATCGCCCATGGATGATTCGTCGTCAGAGTTGATGGGGGTAACCTCCTGAGCCGCCGCGTGCTCTGGCTCCTCCGACCCCTGCGTGAAACCCACAAAGACCGGGTGGGTCAGATACCGTGTTATGACTGGATGAACGTACCTGGCCGGCTCGACGATGTCGGAGGAGATGTCCGGCTCAGGAACAGATGACCCGATCATGCCGATGAAGACGTTGATCTTGCCGAAGGGGACCCTGTAGCCTGATTCGAGAGAATTCGCTTCAGGTCCCCATCGCTGGTTGTCGATGTAGGCTATGCCGCGTCGGCTCCAAGTCATGAGCGCCGTCGCATAACTCCCAAACCCTGGTAGGGCTCCCTTTGAGAACTCAACTCCACCGTGCGCAGGCCCCACGGTGGGCGCCAACTGTCGTGGTTTTGTCACGGCAGATGTCCTCGTGAAAGGACTTAGTATGGGAACCATCGCACTTTGGTGGCGACTCAAAGGGGTTGAACAGGAGGAACGCGGCGGGTTACCCAGGTTTGGCCCCTCGCGTGGAGGTAATAGCCTACGTCCTGCTTGGCGTATATTGATGTGGATTCGATTACAAGAAAGGCGTAACTCGCCTTACCTAGCACTCGATGATTTCTAACCTGCCTATCCCCCTTCAAACTCGCCTTTATATAGAGGTCGAGGCTTTAGGGTTTACAAGAGTCCCTTCCTCTTTACAAATCGTGACCACCGCGGCCTCTGAGTCGCCGTCTTGCAAAACCCAGAGACCTTCCACAAATCTGTTCTTTTGGACTTAATACACTAGATGCATGCTGGATAGCGGTCGACGTGTGGAGTACTAGTAGTAGATGCAGAAAGTATCGGTCTACTTGTTTTTGACGTGATGCCTATAGATATAATCATTGCCTTAGATAACGTCAGGACTTTGCGCGGTTCTATCAATTGCTCGACAGTAATTCGTTCACCCACCGTCTACTTGCTTTCATGAGAGAAGCCACTAGTGAACACTACGGCCCCCGGGTCTATTCACAACTATCATTTCCACTTTGACTTTTACTTTGCTCTGTTTACTCTTTGCTTTCAGTTCTCACTTTGCAAACAATCTATAAGGGATTGACAACCCCTTCATAGCGTTGGGTGCAAGCTCTTTGTGTTTGTGCAGGTACTTGTGAACGCTCCTCCTACTGGATTGATACCTTGGTTCTCAAAACTGAGGGAAATACTTACCGCCATTGTGCTACATCACCCTTTCCTATTCAAGGGAACACCAACGCAAGGCTCCAAGGCCGCAGGTAAATCCTTTGCATATTTTCCAAGGAAGTCCCTATAGGCGTAGCCACAGCAGCAGGATTCCTAGCGCCGTTACCAGGGAAGGTCTGTTGTGTAGTAGCAGAAGGATTTCTGGTGCCGTTGCCGGGGAGGAGATCTATCCAAGTAGGTGTCACAAACTCATCTCTTGCATTTACCTTTTTTGCCGGTTGCCTCTCGTTTTCCTCTCCCCCACTTCATATTTTCCGTTTTCATTTGCCTTTCTCCCTTGCCGTTTCCTTTTGCCTTTTTGCTGTTTTCCTTTGCCGTTTTCTTTTGCCCTTTGCCGTTTTCCTTTGCCAGTTTTGTTGCTTGCTTGTGTTCTTGTTGGTTTGTTGAAGTCATCATGGCTGAAAACACTAAACTTTGTGACTTCTCGAGTACCAATAATAATGATTTTATTAGTACTCCGATTGCTCCCGCCACTAGTGCGGAATCGTATGAAATCAACACTGCCTTGCTGAATCTTGTTATGAAAGATCAATTCTCTGGCCTTCCTAGTGAAGATGCCGCATCCCATCTCAATACCTTCATTGAGCTTTGCGATATGCAAAATAAAAGAGATGTGGATAATGACGTGATTAAGTTGAAGCTTTTTCCTTTCTCGTTGCGAGATCGTGCAAAAACTTGGTTTCCTTGTTTGCCTAAACATAGTATTGATTCTTGGGATAAGTGCAAAGATGCTTACATATCCAAGTATTTTCCGCCGGCTAATATTATCTCCCTACGTAACGATATCATGAATTTCAAGCAACTTGATCATGAACACGTTGCACAATCTTGGGAGAGGATGAAGTTAATGATTAGAAATTGTGCCGCTTATGGCTTGAGTTTGTGGATGATTACACTGTTCAAGAATTCATCCAATTAATCAGTTAATGGGCCAGTTAATCGCTACTCATTGGGTGGCCGATTCGAATAACACCTATTCATCACGTTAACTTGTCGGGCCGATTAAATGGCTTGTCAGGCTGATTAAATGGCATGTTAGACCGATTAATAGGTTGTCACGCCGATTAATCTTAGTTGGCCTACTAACTCGTGGGCCGAAAAGACCTCTCCCATCCTCCTATCGCTCCTCAATAGCTAGGATTTGATCAAACAATACCCTATTGTGGTATATATCATAGCTGAGAGGATGAGAGTAGGGTATAATATATAAAAAACTAGAATATGTTCACAGGTTCCTATTTAATCTACCGATTAATCCAGTTAATAGGACGATTCACCGATTAATCGCTACTCCCAAGCCGGCCGAGAAGCTACCAGTTACCGATTTCCTTAACAATGGATGATTATACAAATCTTTTACGCTGGTTTGAATTTCGCTTCTCGCAATATCTTGGACTCCGCCTCAGGTGGAACGTTCATGGAAATCATGTTAGGAGACGCTAGAGAACTCCTAGACAATATCATGACCAACTACTCTCAGTGGCACACTGAAAGGTCACCTGCTAGCAAAAAGGTACACGCTATAGAAGAAATTAACTCGCTTAGTGCTAAGATGGACGAGTTGATGAATTTGGTTGCTAGTAGAAATGCTCCTTTAGATCCTAATGACATGCCACTATCTTCCTTGATTGAGAGTAGCAACGCTAGTTTGGACGTTAATTTTGTTGGTAGGAACAATTTTGGCAACAACAATGCTTTTAGAGGAAACTATGTTCCTAGGCCTTTTCCTAGTAACTCCTCTAACAATTATGGCAATTCCTACAACAACACTTATGGAAATCACAACAAATTACCCTCTGATTTAGAGAGTAATATCAAAGAGTTTATCAACTCTCAAAAGATTTTCAATGCGTCCATAGAGGAAAAACTACTCAAAATAGACGATTTGGCTAAGAGCGTTGATAGGATGTCTTGTGATATTGATGCTTTGAAAGTTAGATGTGCTCCTCCCAAGGTCAACTTGGATGAAACTTTAAAAGCTATGCGTGTCTCCATGAATGAGAGCAAAGAAAGAACCGCCCAAATTCGCGCTAGGGATGAATGGTTTAAAATGGTTCGTTCTAGTGATGCAAATCACGAAGATCTTAAAGTGCTTGGTCTGACTCCTCTTGAATCTTTGTTTTTGTGTGTCAAACTGTAACGACCAAGATGCGGTCCTTTCCGATCTGGGGGTCGAGGCCCCCGAATAGGCAAGAAGCGCATCTAAGCGTTTCGCAGGCAAGTAACATAGCACAAAATAATATTACAAGTAGACAAT